>NW_027526295.1:129518900-129923900 GCF_048455015.1 Haemaphysalis longicornis | reverse complement strand
TAGGCATAACTTTCCTTGTAATACCGCGGTGCGTTATTTTTAAGCAGCATTTGCAATATGCTTGCAGAATTTGTCACAAACAAAAATTGGCAGGACATCACCAAATACGTTTTGGAATATTCAAAAACAGTGTCTGACAAATTTCTCATTGTCCAGGGGAGGGTTGACCAGCACACCACATTTCCGCGCCACGAAGTACGGTAATTTAGATTATCTGGAGTACTCACGTTGGTCCACCGTTGGTCAGTCAATAATTACGCTGTACACATTCTGTGGAACTGCCTTCGTGTTGCTGACTACAGACAACAAGAATTCAAAACAGCATAAAGCATCACCTCGCCGAGTCTGGCGATTGGTGAGTCTTGCCGAATGGCGTCTGCTCACCGCTCTACGAACTTCCTCTAGACATCCGACCTCCGCTATTTCCTTTGATTTTCTATATCATTAGAGCCATTAATACTTTATTTTTACCAATTCCTCTAACCTCCCCCCTTTCCCATCAGCACAAAAAATCTGCCAAAGTGTAAATTCGCGATTTCATAACCCCTGCAAATAAAGATGTGTGTTAGCACCACCACCAACACCTACCAGTGCCGCTGAAAATGAAGCTACATCTACTGTGATCGAGAATATTTCGTAGCGGTAATATTCACAATATGCATTTTGCAAATTTCCGGTGGTCATCTTTTAAAGGCTGGGATATGGCAGGCCTAAAATAATGCAAACGCGCCCAGACGATATGACAACACGTTGATGGGGTAGTGATTTCTACTGCGAAAATTATTTAGCGTAGACAAGAACGATGGTAAACGGCCGAGAGTTCTAGAATTCTTCGCTAAAAGCAAAATGCAGCGTGTTCGACGCCTTTTTTACTTCCCAATGGAGGACCACAAATCGTACGACGGTATTTGCTTGATTTTGCTTTTTGTTACCACAGTGTAACACAAATAAAGTAAGTACGGATGTCCAAATAACAAGCCTTCAAGATGCCTTTCTTAGTTACCTGCGCAGCTGGGTAAATAATTCGATTTTTTTTACTTCACAAATTGGGTTTCCTGCGTACTGCAGTGAACGTTCGTGTTCGAGAACAATGGGAAGGTCAAAATGGTGGTTTTCCAGCACATATAATTTTTTTTTTTTGTGGATACAAGTAGCTTTTATTTATTTACCATACCCGCCGCGGTGGCTCATGAGGCGTTGTGCTGCTGAGCACGAGGTCGCGGGTTCGATTCCCGGCCACGGTGGCCGCTTTTCTGATGGAGGCGAAAAGCAAAAACGCCCGTGTGTTCGAGATTTCGGCGCACGTTAAAGATCCCCAGGTGGTCAAAATAATTCCGGAGCCCTCCACCACGGCGCGCCTCATCGCCTGCGTTGCGTCGGCGCGTTAAACCCTACAATCAAAATCAAATCATTTATTTACCATAAATTTGTGCCCAGTTGCTGAGCTAAACGCTGCGATAGCAGCTTGACGAGGCCCAGCAAACCGTTACATGGTAATAACGACCGACAACATCAAAGCTTTACGCGGTTTCGTAACATAACAGAACATGATATACATACATCCAATATACGGAATTTGCAAGCAACAAAACCGCAAATCTGATTAAGCCGTCTTTCAATTCAATGGCAGGTTACATACATTGGTAGGCATGATTTGCTTACGGGTGTAAATTATACAAAATCAATCCCAAACAGCAGAACATTACAGACAAGGAATAAAAACCAAGCAGCACAAACATTTACAACTTGCAGAGAGCAAAAAACGAAAACAAAGTCTGCAAATTTCATTATAATTACAAATTGGTCTACAAGGTCACAAAATATTTTCGCAATTCCCCAAAATTAAAGTTTGCCGTGTGCTTATAGCTGTGTAGAAGGGAGGGGAGATTGTGTGCAGAGATAATTAAATGCACACGCCGCATTTTTAGGCGACACATATTCGCAGCGGGAAGCATGCTTCGATTTGAAGTGCACTTTTCTCTGTCGGTCTTTTCAATCGGGAGAGAATCCGAAAGGGAGTGTTTCACGTAGCGAACTAGTGGCCCGGTCGGTTATTGGGCGCGTCGGTCGTGGAAAAGTTACACGTACTGTCGCACAAGGCCAATCAATGCAAAAAACGATAAACTGTTCATAAAGTAACCAAGGACACAGGAATCAACTGATCATTCGTTCTTGAAATACGGTATTGGTGAAATCAGAACTGGATTTTTGCAAGCCGAAGTAAGCGATGTGTCCCCGCCTTTGATTAATAAGGTAACCGAAGGTTATAAAGACCGGGGTCGAGAGGAGAACGCGCAGAAATAAAATGAAAAAAAGAATTTTATTGGTCACTGCAGTGATCGCCGTTGGGTGCTTCGATTGCAATAGATTCTCACGTGTCGTGATGCGATACTACCACAGCGAGGGATTAATGCTGCAAAACAACGAGTCAATTTTTCATAGCCTTGTTGGAGGCGTCAACTAATACCTCGGCCTGCAACTACAACCTCAAGGACCTGTTTTTTGCATAACGCCTTTGCTATCTGGAACTACGTGTTTTTGGGTACATGTGCTTATAACCCCCCCCCCCCCCTCCCTTGTACGAGGACGCATATAATCATGGTGCGGGTGTAAAATCATACGAAGGATAAGGAGATATGTAAAATGTTGTTGGTTTTAATTTGCTTGTCGAATCCTGTTCCGAGGTTGTATCCACCACCCATTTCCGGTAAAATATAAAATGCTCGTAGAATCGTGTGTCGCTTTCGTGTCGGTCACCCATCTGAGATAAAAATGTTGGGTGTCTTTGCGTGCCTTGGTGAAATGATCAAATATATGCACCCGATACGTTGAGTAAACAAGCAGATGTAAAAGCGTTAGCGATCAAATGTTTAATACACACTCCTCGGGCACCCTGAACTAAACAAAATACGTTTCGCGGCATGCATGCTTCTGTTTGCGCTAGAAACGTTTGTTTTTCTGTTAATAACGCGCCCCAGAAGGGCTGATGGCTTGATTGGGGGGTTAAACGCACCGAAGATAATGCCAAAGACAACCACGTACCGTGTTTACTGAATTGTAATGCCACCACGATTGTAGCGTGAGGGGTGACTTCATCGCATCCAGAAAGAAAAATTAAATATACAGGAACTCTAGTATCTCTCGATCGCGGGACCCGTGTCGCCATCTTTTGGAGGCGCGGGACAACTTGTGGCGCTTTCGAAACAAACGAGAAATGAGTGAAGGATATAAGGCGCTTTCGGTGCATCGAAATCTGTGTGGGTTTCGTGGCTCGGTCGGTAGTGCGCCGGGCACCTTGCGCTCCGCCCGCGGCGTCATGGGTTCGAAACCGGGCGCCGGAAACTGTTATTTCTTCCTGGCTGCGGACTACGACAAGGCGCGCCTGCGGATTACGACAAGACGCGCATGCGGACTACGACAAGGCACGCCAACGCCGCGTGACATTGTGAGTTACTAAAATGCTATGCATTTAATATACCTGGGCTGTGAGGCGCACCGTATAGTTCAGGGCTCTGATTGATTTCGACCACCTCGGTATCTCTAACGTGCACCTTAATCTCGACAACCGGGCGTTTCCGTTTTCCGCCTCCATCAGAAAAGCAGGCAGCGCAGGCTGGTCGAACCCACTTCCTTGGGCTCAGCAGCACAACGCCTTAGCCACTGAGCCACAGCGGCGGGTACAAGTGGCAGACCATACGCAAAGAAAGAGGTCTTGCACTTTGCTGTCAGGACTCTTTGGAACACAACAGCTGTTTGATGTTTCGGATGAAGTTCTAATGCTGGTGCTTTGAAAAATACCCCGCAAAGCAGTTTGATAAGCTGCCTGCGAAGGAAACAGTTGGCTGGATGCAGGCTAACTTTCTTCGATGCAGCGGAAAGCTCCACGGAGCAGGCTGCATATGGCTAGTTGTAGCTTTCTGAAATGATGCGAATAGTGATCAATTTTTTAAAAAGGTCCCTCTGGCTCACTTACTCTGCTGTTTGAAGCCCTGTTTAAAGTGGAATGAGAAGCCACATGGTTAATGTTTGCTCATTAAAGGTGCTGTCGCCAATTTATGTAATGTCGCGAGAATAAATGCGTAAAGAAGCTACTTTCATTCATGCCTCTTAAAGGTAAGCAGTGAAATGATAGCATCACGTATAAACGATAACAAACGTTTCATTCAATGACATTGCATAATTTTTGTAAAAGAAGAGGTCATGAGTTGTATTCGCTGGCAGTTTCCAAACATCAATAGAAGCCAGAAGGAGCTGCACTTGGTGTTGCGCAAAAGGAATGCTCTTTCGCAAAAGAAATACAACGTTAATGTGCGCAGACGGGAAGAACAATCCGTGGCTTCATTCTAAAAAGAATTACAGTGACAGATGTCTTCTGTGCCTTTTTTTTTAATTTCGTCTTCTTTAAAGAAAAATTACCTCACTCTCAACTCTAACGCACTATGAGGCATATGTGGGCACCTACCAGTTGACAGGCTAACATTCTAAATAAAGACAAATAGCCATTCTAAAGCGACCAGCTCTTACAGCCGCTGCAGGGTACAGCTTGTCCGAATAAGGTAAATAGTTAATATTACCGGCCGTACTTTCATCACATCTATCTATCGCGCCCGTCTCTCCCTGTCGGCACCAGCTTGGGCGTTCATCGCCGGGGACGCGGCACGGTGTGTACATTGCTACGTGTCAATCGCCTGTATCGCCGCGCTCGCGCAGCCGAGCGCAGACCTGATAACGAGTGGCTTTCACAAGTTCAGAAGCTCCGGGCGTTAAACCCAGGCTCTTCAGCTTCTGATGCGGGCGCGTGACGATCCACTGGTCCGTCACGACCGCTCGACCACTGGCCTTTCTTTTTCTACATGATATTTACCACACAACGAGCCAATGTTCCGCGCAAGAAGTACTTCCATAATGGCGCTTTCAGAACCATGTTACACATGACCAAATTCGGGAGCAATTATATCCAGCATCCTAAGAAAAGGGAAACAAAGAAAATTTCGTACACTAGCCTGCGTGGTATTGTTTCTTTGTTCTTGTGATCTCTAAAGAGAAGGGCGGTTTGAATAAGGTGTGATTTCGAGAAATAATTATCTCAGCGCATATATCTAACACACGGCGCTTCCATGGGCTGTGTGGAAGTATTAGAAAAAAAATGACGGAAGCTCACACTAATGCGTAAAACTGGGAGGTGGCGAAGCGTTACGCAACAGTAGCGTTTTTCCACTTTTTCGCATCGCGGCGTTGTTTAAGCTTTGACGCTGTATGAGGGACCCCAGCTAGATATTCCTCTTCCTCTATCGCACACGGTTCTGCGCCGCACGTGGCCTCGTGACCTTGATTTGTGGCGCGCACTTCCAGTAATTGTTTACTCTCTCTCTCTTATCGCACCAGCAACGGCCTCCTCGGCTTCCTCTGTCGCGTCCCGCGCACGGGTCCTCCGCACGCCCTCTTTTTCTCCTTGCTTGTATCTCCCCTGCCGCCTATCTCTCCCCGTTATCGGGCCGCTGCTCCGTGCCGGGTGCTTGTTATCAGTTATCAGTTGGTCATATGCGCCTTTCTTCATTGGGTTCCTTAGTACCTGCAGCGCTGATTTGCAGCCATAAAAGATAGGCCACTGCTGTGGCTTTTCACAAGAAACACTGCTGAACACTTAAGGTAAACTGACGAGTTCTGTTGTGGTAGACTGCCGTCCTGTGGGAAATCTTGAAACGTTGTAACAGTTCCTTTCCAGGCAAAGCCACTTCCGCTTCATTCGAAGACACCATGACCGAGCCGTCAATGAAAGCATCCCAAGCCTTCCCCAATATTTCACTGATGTAAAATAGTGAAAGTTGTTCTACGCACGTAGATGAAATGTGGGATTTTTTACCGATTCCAGGAAGCGATAACCGCACCTTCCGATCAAGTACAACCCACAGAGGCACGTCTGAGATTTTGGCGACTCTGCTTGAAGCCACTGAACTGAATCAACCTGCTCCATCATTGAAAACATAAAGACTAAAACATCTGGTCAACGGTTTTTAAAGGACCATAATCTATAGCACAGTTATGTCTCACTGGAGTCGCACACGAATTGAATGTAGCTGTACAAGCTCCGTTAAAATTCGTCTGTGTCGAGCGGTCACGTGAGACCCGTTTGAGGCGAACCAGGCAGCTAAGACGCAGTAAAACGAGTTTTGCTGAAAAATATGGTTGAAAATGTTGCAAAGAAAGAAGATGTGGCTACCGCCAGCTGCCTTCTGGTAGTGATAGATCGCTATCATTGTATAGCAGTTCCATCAGCCATTAAAGAGTCACTCACGTCCCGTGACCCGTGCTTCTCCGATGACGCGGCTCGAGGATTCACAATCCTAGCGGGAGCGAGCCTAGTTCCCTACCACGGGGTCCGATCATCCAGAGAGTTTCTAAGCACATATCATCGTCATGACATACAGTACTCACCCACTACAGCCTCGCCCGCTGTGAATATTCCCCGCCGCATTCCCAGCTCAATGGAGAGCAAGTGCGCACCTGGCACCTTCTTCAGGTCCATTCCTTTCCCTGCAGGGCGGTGCTCCATATGTCCATGCCTCCTTCTACCTCATGGTCCAAGCTGCGAGGTAGAAGGAGGACCGTGAGGTACAGGCTAAGGTCATCCAGCGAGCTGCAATAATCCCCGGCCAGTTACCACCGCCAGTCACCCGCCACCTAGACTAGCCCCATGGGGCTCAAATAAAGTTTTTCTCTCTCTCCTTCTACCTCTCACCTGTTTGCGCCACATGTTGCAAGCGCTCCACACTTTCCCCCTTCCCTTTATTCAATCGAGATGAGCAATGGGAGAGGGTGCGCTGGTTATACACCGACCCATGCGCTCAGGTACCCTTGGTACAACGAGCTGCCATTGCCGCCACCGATTTCAAACCGGCGGTGACCGCGCTTCCCTAACCACTGTTGCCCAATAAAAGTTCTTTTCTCTCTTCCCATTTGTTCAACAAAAGTGTGGCGTGACCAGGATGAAAAGAGAACAGTGTTGAAGAACTGAGTGCGGACCGCCAATCAATGATGACGTGAGTGGCACGTACGACGATGGGTCTGGACTGCTGCCACGGACCCCTGACCGCACACGCCAAGACACAAGAACGAGTTGAGTGCTCCCTGAAGTGACTCTTTGATCCGAAGTACGCAGTCTAAAACTGTACCGGCTTGTACCGGAGGCCTCGAGACGACCAGTAAAGGCTTCGACTTTGCGCGAACAGTTAATCTTTCTTGACAACCAAACTAGGCGATAACGACGCCGTTATTGCCTAAAAATAGGCATGGAGATGGAAAAGGGCACAGTTATGGAGGCCCTTTCCAAACGACGAAGCATAGTCCGAAACGAGAGAGAGAGAGAGAGAGAGAGAGAGAGAGAGAGAGAGAGAGAGAGAGAGAGAGAGAGAGAGAGAGAGAGAGAGAGAGAGAGAGAGAGAGAGAGAATAAACTTTATCGTTAGAAAAAAGGTTGCGATGGAGCTATTTCAGCTCAGTCGGAGTGGTTCCTTATTTACAGGCTCCCATATGCTTCCCGACCCTCCTAGCCCCTGTTGATCAGCCGAAGTTGGTCTTCCAGGGCGGGGATGGTCAGCAAGATCTCCCATCGCTCATCCTCTATGATGACGGAGTCAACAAGAATTGGGGGGGACTTGACTTTTGTGCATTCTCCGATGGTGTGTTTCAGGGTGCCTGGTTTTGAGCATCCTGTCGATATATTGATTGTTCTTCCCTGGATAGTTTAGGGTGAGGGCGCGCAAGGCTTCTTCTGTTCTCCCTGTAATGTTTGAGGATTTCTGCATATTTTATTATTGGGTGCATCCCTTCCTCCCTTTCCTCTGTGGCCCGGAGGTTTAAGTCTCGGGACTGTCGATGGGCGAATTCGTTGCCCTCGATCGAGGAATGCGCAGGGACCCAAATGAGTTAAATTCTTGTTTCCGGGGGTTTCCCGCTTGTCAGGATTTTGGCGGCAGAGTCTGAGATACGTCCTGTTCTGTATCTGTTGTAGGCTTTCATTGAGTCCGTAAGAATTGTCGCTGTACCAGGTTGCGTTAGCGCCAGTGCTATGGCGGCCTCTTCCGCTTCCTCTGGCTCCGTGGTGTACAACGATGCACAGTTCACTATTTCGTTTCTTGTGGTCACTACTATAGTTGCTTTGTTGGAGAATTTGGGCAGGGCAGCATCAGTGTAGAGTATTCCCTCGTCTCTTTTCTTCCAACAGTTTGTTAATTGCTTTTACTCTCGCCTCCCTTCTTCCTTTGTTTCTGTTGGGGTCCATGGTCTTTGGGGTTGGTTTGGTCACGATTTGGGAACTCCACTGGTGTGGGACTTGTCGCTTCGTGACGTGACGTGTGGCGCTTGCGGTATCCCCAGGGCTTGGTAGTCCGAAACGACGTCACCGCACTGATCGATGACATTAAATCATAGATGAATACTGAGCCTCCATCAATCGGTAAGCTGGCTTCTCTTAAAAAAAACCTAATTGAGAATCATAAAATTATGAAGAAGTTTGGCAGCGATATTGAAGATCTTTTCGTATGGACCATTTCACATAAAAAGTTGAAAGCGCAGATGAATTAGAAACTTCTATCCTGTTGACCAAATTTATAATTGACCAATTGTACCCGTAATCGCAAAAACATCCTAGCAATGACATTCTAAAAACAACCACAGAAGAAGAAAACAACACTCTAAAGAACAATAAATCAGTAGTGAAAAGCTGTCAAACGCTTTAAAAACGCAAATTCGCGGCACCTTGAAAAGAAGCTTATTAAGAGCCACAAGTCATTCAACCAGTGGCTTTCTTCAAAGAAGGAAATATTGCATCAGTTGCCGAAGTGGAGGCAGGCTTTCCTGTTGCTCGCACAGAGAAATTGGCGACAGCGTTCTTTGCACTGGACGCTCAAAACGATGAACTGGGTCATATATCTCCCACGAATCTAACGTGTTGTCAGAGCAGCGACACAGCCGTGAGGCTAAAAACTTTGCGTGCACTACGAACGACTTCATTAATGCCTACAAGTACAACACGTTAAACGGAAACCACCTAATAAGCATCAACACATTGTCAGAGCGTCAGACCCATCCACCGACCATCTTCACCATTGGGATACCACGAGTACCCAAGTGTTTTTGCTCGCCGATGCAAACCGTAACGATTTCAGAGCTTCAATGTTCAGACGAAGACCTCAAAAACAGAGAAACAAGAGGGCCCTACTACGTGGATACGAAACCACCCGAAACAAAATTTCACCAAAGCACCTGACCAAATACCGGCTGATCTGAAAAGCGGGGAAGAAAAGCAAAGTTCCACAAGCAAGGATGGCTATTCCCATGAAAAGAAGCAGCCGGTACACTAATGCCTTTAAAGCCAGACAAGCGATCCGGCGCCCGGTTCATACGAAGCTTAAAGCAACACTGTCAGGTCGTACAGGACAGACGAAGGTCAAGACATTCCCTTTGCCATGGCCCGATTCCTCAGAACAAATATTCCACAGACGGTTGAAGTAAAAATGGCAGCAGAAGTAAGGACTAAAGTGGTGCGGTTAACACGGATGTGACATCCATACTGATCAAAACGGAGGGCTTAACGAACTGAAAACGTGCTCTTGCAATTGGCTGCATGGAGCACAGCGGCGCTAGATGGCTGCTGAAAAGCAGAACTACTCAAGTTCTGTTCAGAGTCTTCCTCCGTTTATGGCGTGGCCGCGAAGATGTTGAAAATATTACAAAGGAAGAAGATGTAGCTATTGGCAGCTGCCTGCATCAACTATTAAAGAATCACTCACGACCCACGACCCGTGCCTCGATTCCTTCAACAAATAACTTAGCGAGTACCTCGCAGGACACATTGGACAATGTGTTTTAGCGGTGTTCATTCGCGCATCGCAGTTTGTCACTGTCTGCTTTCGGTAAAATACCAGCTACGGCAAACTGGGCTGTTGGGAAACGCTCTTAGAAACTCTAAGCCGCAAGCCGCCGAGCGGTGGCTTCCATCTCGGGTATCAAAAAACGACCATTTCAACAACGGAGCTGTTATCCATCAAAAACTCCAAGAGTCAAACAAAACGCTTCAAGTTCCGCTATTATTTCATCGAGTTTACCGCAAATCACGCTTTGCATGCAGCCGCTTTCACATACAGCTATAATTTTCTCCGGCGGTGGTTGGAACAGCCACCCTAAAAACACGTCGGGAATAAACGTAGTGCCGTCGTGATGACGCTCGTCAACTAAAGCTTTGCGGGAAAGTTCAAAGGCACGGTTGTTTCAAGACTAGATACGCGCTTCCCTAATGCGTTCCGCATGCACGGGAAAAGCAGCTGCCATTTCACTAGGTTTATTTCGTCTAGGCACGTGTCAGGGGCCTCACACAAAACCCGTGGGACGTTGTTAGGTCTTTTAAGCAGCAACTCTTCGTGACGTTCACGGACAGAGTTTATCAACCAGCACTCCATATCTCAGCCCCAAACTTCCTTCTCAAAAGACTCAAACATAAGCAAATAAAGGCAATCGCACGGAACTTTATGCCCCCAGCACAGCACGTACGCGATCGCTAAAGCCCCGACATAATAAAAAAAGGGTTAAGTGAGCTTCCAATGGGCCCGTATCGGTCGAAAGTTGTGGTGCATCTTCGTACCCAGGCGCTCAATAACAAAGCGGTGGTCTGGCAAAGTGTATATTATGATGGGGAAGAACACAAGGGGAATCTAGAGCACGTGTAATCGGGCTGACGACTGACCTGCGTATTGCGAACTCGTAACAAAAAACTCGTTATGGGCAGGTTCGGCTGTTTCGATCTATTGGATATATCGAACTAACCGTGCAGCATATTTCAGTTAGCTATAACCGGGTTTGACTGTATTCCGTTGAACGGATGGTCCACATGTGGTCCCGGAACAGCGTTAAATAACCTACCCATATTCTTCGGTTAATTTCAACATAAGATATCTTGCACACGAATTTGTTCCCTTGTCTACACTGCTCTTTTCTCATCTCGAAGTGTTACACCAAGCATTTCCCATTCCACGGCCCGTTGGGACGATCTAAATTTGCTTTCAAGGCGGTCAGTGATACTTCACGTTTCCACCCCATATGACATCACTGGAAGTACACATTACTTCTAAACAAGTCGTCTAGGTGACAAATGTAGCTTACAGCCGAAAATTTTGGGATACAGAAAACCATCGTAATAACAAAGTCCTCAGTATAGAAAAAAACTGGCTTTTCAACAACCGACACTTCGCGAAAGACAGAGACGCTTTTCTCTAAATGCAACATAGCAGGGATTAGCAAACACTTGCAATAAACAGAGATTACAAATAAAGCGGCTTGTAATAAAGAGGGCTTACTGTACTTACCATATAGCCCAGGTCACAGTATCCTCGCGCTTAATTTCCTTCTTATGATATCGGTCGCCAGTGACAATTTGCCCAAGAGAGATATAATCGTCTACTTTTTATGAAAGTTTATTATGTGAGGAGGGTGCCACACCGCATGTCTGAGCAAAGGTATGAGAAAGGCATATCTGAGCAACGTTTTTTGCACAATAAGAGCTAGTTAAGGCGAACTCGAAAGGGACCATAAAATTGTTCGAATTACGCCGAGTTTGAATTAGAGGGCGGGCGCTATAGAATGAATGAACACCGCGCCACACTGCGCGGGTAGAACACAAAGAAGCCACCTCTGGACTCGTTCTCGCGAATGAGGCGCTACTACATGTTTGTTGCGCACGCCACGTGACCGCAGGCCCAGGCCAGGGACCGCGGCACAACGACAACCTGCAATGGCATGCGCTGGGCCACTGGCGCCGGGGGGGCGGCGCCCGCTGCGGAAGCGAAATAAGCTGTCGCAGCAGCGTAGCGCGCGGCTACGCTGCTGTTTTTTTTAGGGGCGAAGCTCCTTAGGGCGTGGGTCTGTCCATCCTCGACGTATGTATGTAGCCACATCTAGTTTAGTTCTTGGATTGTTTACTAGATGGCGTGGCTACCTCTAGTTTAGTTCTTGGATTGTTTACTAGATGGCGGTACTTGTATATGATGAAAAGATGCGCTTGGATTGTTTACTAGATGGCGTGGCTACCTCTAGTTTAGTTCTTGGATTGTTTACTAGATGGCGGGGAGCGTTGTAATAAAATCCGTTCGCTGTTGGCGCGCGCTCGGAGTCGCCCAATGGATAAGGCTGCAGATGTGCGAGCCCGCGAGGCAGAAGCGCTCCGTGAAGCTGCGCGACGCCGCCGCCAAGATCCTGCCGTACGAGAGCGGGAGGCCGAAGCGTGTCGTCTGGCTGCGCGACGACGCCGCCAAGATCCCAGCGTTCGAGAACGAGAGGCCCAAGCGTCACGGCAACGGCGCGAGGACCCTGCCGTACGCGAAGCGGCACGGCTGCGGCGCGAAGAGGATCTCCAAAACGTCAGAGAACGGGAAGCGGCGAGAAAGCGCGCGTATCGGCAGGCAGACCCCGATGCAGTGAGAGCTCGTGAGGCGTCTGCAAAACGCATCAGGCGAGCTCAGCCCCTAGGTGCCGACGCGCGGTTTAAGCGAGACTTTCTAGACGTTACGTTCGGTCACAGATGTAGTGGGCGAACTTTCACTGAAGAGTCATGGTTTTACCGATGATTTCCCCTCAGGAGCTTCGCCCACTCATCATCATTCACCCCGTGGATATGCTGTGAATTTTTTTTGTTTTGTTCTTTTTCATCTCTAATACATTTGGTTCGGTTTGGATTCGCAAAACATCGCAATTAGTCTGGGTCGACTTCTTCTGCAACTTCCGACTTCATCACTCTTCTGCGAGGAGCGATGGAAACCAGGGGATCCCGGTTCGCATTAACTGTTCTGGAAAAGGTTGTGAGTCCTGGAGATTCGTCGCGAAACTGTCCACGGAAATTTCAGTGTATTGACTTGGCTACTTACTGGCTTCTTTGAACATTGGTGATTTTGAATATTTCCGGGGCCTTCCGACACCCCTTTTTCCCCGAAAGAGCCTCAGTTTTTTTGTAACCCATTTTTAAGATTTTAAAGCCTCGGCTTCGTGTTCTTGTATTTTTCTAATCGGCATTAACCTGCTATAGCCTAGCTGGTGCATGGTTGTTCCCGTTTATATTTAGGTTTTCATTTTTTAGGGAACATTAATCCCCCCCTTTTTTCCCTCATATGACCGTTCGGTGCCTTTAAGTGGTCGAGTTAAATTGAACAAACAGAACTGAGGTAGACAAACTGAACAAGCAGAATAGTCTGGAAAAGGTATCAACGAATCAGTCTCTCAAAGGCACCGCCGTACAGCGCATATTTCCACCATAAATCGAAATTCGCGTTGCTCTTTTTAATATCCGGTACCTGATGGCATATGGACAGCATCATATCCTTCAAGCAACGCTGTCGGTTAAAAGTGTAATGATTTAGTAGTTAGCAGGAGCTTGAGATTTTATGCAGAGTGGTGAGTAGTGTGTATGGCGATGTACAATAGTCACGGGAATGTAAGATGTAGAGAAAGTGGTAAAACATGGTGTGGGGCGAGCACCTGTTCTAAGTCATTCATATTCTTTGGTTGCTTTACCTAAACTTGCATATTTTAGCCTTTTGTCGACTGTGGTAAAACGATGTAGCTTTCCCGCACCACAGAAAGCGAATAAAATTTGTGATGCGGTTTTCTACGTCTCGGGATTTCTGCATTTTTTTCCGCGAAGGTAATAAAAAAGTACTACTAGCACTGACTTGCTGAAAATGGCTACTGTTCTGGCTCCTTTTCAAACATTCCCTTTATCTCTGGATACCGACGCGTTCGAATTACCGGGAGTTTTCCCCGATTGAAATATAAGGGCTGTGCCGAGACCAGTACGCAGTTCCAATTAACTACAAGTTATTATTTATTATTTATTTTTATTTATTTGTAGCTACTTCCGTTTCGTAACGAAATCTTAGCAGGGTAGGTTACATCTTTGTAACGGGCACATAACAAGACACAGAATTATACCAAAACATAGTCGGCGGCAGATTTAAAAAAAAAGAAAGAAAAAGAGACATAACAACAACAATCAAAGTAAGTGCGACTCGAATAAGGATAACCAGCCTTGTGAAACAACGTCATTCGCCACTTCATTCCGGTCTACAATGGTACGTGTGAAAAACGAATATTTGGAACAGTTATTTTGTGGGAGAAGTGGTGTATCATGAGGGAGTGCCGTTTTCTGGTAGCATAACCTGAAGAATATAAAATGTGCGAAGTATCAACATGGTAGTACCCTTTGACTAACTGAAAAAGAAATTTTAAGCGACAGGTGCGATTTCTCTCGGAATATAATTGGAACCCACTTCTGTTTAGAAAAATTATTGACCCAGTTTGACTTAACGAGCTTTAACTGTATCTGTTTCTAAGCCTGCTGCTGAGGTTTTGCAGTACAGTTGTCGAAGCCTTTCGAGTAAGTTCTGGTGATACTCACTCAATAATATCATCTGCAAACGTGAAATCATTTAAGTATTCTAAATGAATGCGTATTTTCTACTTTCCACAATGAAATTTTGTAATCACACTTTTTGAGCCCGCCATTAGTAGAAGATTTTCTAGCCTACCGTTAGTAGAACAATTACGCCATTGTGAAGACATCTGGGTACAAAAGCTGACGGGGTTATGTTTGCTGTGTTTCTAAATCTTTAAGCTGCCAAACAAACGAAAAAATATGAACATAATTTTTGCCAAAAGAGCGATGTGAAATATTTTCAAAATACAGGCCTATCAGTCTAATCTCTGTTACGTGTTACAAAACGGCGTGCAAGACTTTTGAAAAGTGGCGTAGCAGGTTGGCTTTGGGTAAGCATATAATTAATGTAACATAATTGTCAAAATTTATAAACTTCTCCGATTTGCCAAAAAATTGACCATAGAATACGGTTAATGTACGCCTTGACAGTGATCAGGTGCAGAGGTGCGCCATACTACGAAACATCACACGCGAACCTACCTTCAGCATGACTCTGTAACTGAGGACAAAGTAGGGTAGGCCTTTCCTGGAAAACTAGAAGCAATATCCCCTCAAACTCAGAAAGAAAGGTGTAGGGGCCCGCTTGTCGCCTTATTACTGTCAGGGGTTTCCTCCTGCACTTCAATGCAGTGTAGACTAGTGCCGGACAGTAGTTCGCGGACTTGCAGCTGCTGCTGCCGAGACCATAAACGGCAAACGTTTAACGCTGCAAAACAAAGTTGATGGTAGAGCACCGCGAAGAGAGTCGAGCTTTACATGTCATTGAGTTCTGTTCCCGACTCGAGGCAGTGGCGTTGCTGGCCTTGGGTTGTCTGCATGGGGACTGTTCATAATTTCATGTTTATTCTCAGGTATTCTGTCGAAGATATCGGCCCAGATAACAAGAGCCGGCCTTCGTCTTAGTTCCTCCCACATTAATGAACGCAAGATTTTGGGAATGGAGCTGAAAGCTTTCGGTGGACGCAAATGTCTGACTTTGTGCTGCATACTCAATCTTGGCTAGTTTCCAAACCAGCGATTGCAGAAGCAGGCAGCAGTTCTTGCGTCTGCGGAGGTTGACATTCGCTAGTGGTATATCCGTTTAGGTGCCCTGCCAAATGCGCCACAAAAGGAAGAAATCTGCAGCTCGGAGCCCAAGACATACTGCGGGTGCTGTGAGCTTCTAATACAATGCTTTTAAGAGAGCATCACTGCCGGCACCGAAGGCACACCCCTGGAATTTACTTCCGGGGCGGGTGGAAGCGCATCTTGGTTGTCAGTCCTCGTAACTGACTTAAATGACTTCCGGGGCGGGTTAAAGCGCATCTTCCTTGTCAGCTCTTCGAACTGCCTTCCGGGGCGGGTGGAAGCGCATCTTCCTTGTCAAGAACCGAAGTAGCGTCCATTAAAAGATCCTGCAAGGCGCGCCCGGAGTACGCCAATCGTTTCGACGCTTGTTCGCGTAAAGAACTACCCAATATGCGGCAGAAAGTCGGAATATACGCCAGCCCTGTCACCGAAGCGTCCGGCTCTGGCGGCCGATATAAACGAGCGCACATCAGCGCAGACACAGGGGCGGTCCCTCAGGAACCAGTACAAGGTATTATAGGCTGCAGACGGACAACTGGTAGCGGACACTTCCGACAGCCTCACCGGAAGCAAGTAATAATACCACGTTCGAGTTAAGTGTTTCCCTGTTCCCCATCCCAGCAACCCTCTACTTTTCCTCCTCCACACACAAAACTTTACCATAAGGCTTTTTGAGCACGGGCGTTCGCAAGGGCCTCAGGAAGCCACAGTAATTTTCTGCGGACTTCTTTCGGTTCTAGGTCAACCAGAACCATTCCGTGACCAAAACACAGCGAAGACCTTTCTCAGTTATTTTTCTGGTGGTTACAAGCTTCGCTTTTGCAGCAGTCCGGAAGGGTAGCATCTCAAACGGGCACATTAGAAATAGATTTGTAAAGAGGACCTCGTTGACACCTATGGCTCCTGAGAGTCTAGCTTCAAAATCTGTAACCGGTATGGGAGCGCAGCAAGCTCCATACTCAGAAATACAAGTTCAAGAACGGACTTACCAAAATTCAGACTTGGAAGAATTGTACGGCACTTGTTCCTGCTGCCAGGCGCACTTGTGGTACCTCGGCAATGAGGTACCGAAACGTGTTTTTCACGAGAGTAGTAAACAAAAAAGTGCCGATTCGGATAGCGGTTTTCGTTTCAAGCGAATGTTTTATGGCTAGGGTACTGTGTATTTTCTTCCGTAAGCGAAACCTACCAAGGCTCCACGCCTCTTGCAAGTGTCAGGCGTTCAATAGCGCGATGTTTTGTGAAGGGAACGGCTCGGTGTGTGTGTTATTAGCGCACAGTCACCACCAAACTCCCGCGCCATTCAAAACATGATCTTGACCTCAAGCTTACCCGTCTCAACACTTTAACATGCATTTGGAGCACATTAGTCATACATAGGCACCATGTTCTAGAACACTACAACCAAATAGAATTGTCTACGTGTACGTGTGTGTTTTCCTGGGGATTTCTATCGTGAAGGCTCAGGAGAAATAAAATTTTCTCATACCTTACACCTAAATTTTGGGCCAGCTCTACGTCCTGTGCTAAAAAGCATCAGTGAATTCACTTTCACAATGTGGTACTGCTGGAATTTTTCTTCCATGGTTAACACGTAAAAATGTCATATTTTGAATTGGAGTCGCCTTCCTTTTTAAAACGCACACGTAAATATGAAAACAAGTTGTCGTCTATCTGTTCGTTACAGTGCTCTGTACGACAAATGCACAGCTAGTGGCGGCCGCAGTTGCTAATTAACGCACAAAAAAACAAAAGCGTGAAAAGTGAAAACAGTTACCGCCAATTTATATATTTTCTGCCCTACCATATATAATGTCACAAAGCGTGAATGGTAAACATGCATTGTGGGTGCTTGTTAGCGTTTTCCGGAGATAAGCGGGAAAAACGAAATGTGTAGACATAAAGTGAATGGATTTCCTATCTTTTCCTTAACTCATTATTTTAAAAGAAATTAGCCTCTTGTTTTAAAAGTTATTACAGTTTCCCATTGTTTGGTATGGTCAGTCCGCGAAGTGCATTCTGACGAGTATCTTCAAGGTAAAAATTCAAATATTCAGCTTTTCAAGTTTCATACACTGTCATTCAGGGACTTAGCCCCAAATATTTTTCGGAGTGCGGGCGGAGCTGTTTTATTCCGCCGATAAAAATATAAAAGGGAACAAAGCCTGCGGCTGAACAATACCTTAGTCATTCTCGTTTTCGTCATAGTCATTTTATATTCGTTTGTGCATTTTATTACATCAATGTGGTGTGTAAACAGCATGAGCGGAAAAAGACTGAACGAAGGGAGGTGGGGTTACAACGCTTAGGAATTTCTTTTTGGGTGTTCTGACACCGAAACATCCCCCTTGCGCCACCCCTATTGTCATTACATGGTTACAGCTCGGTTACCCCGTTGCGTCCGTTATAATGTGCGTTATATTGTTCACGTGGGTGCTGCTTTTGGCCTGTTGGTATAACATGACGGAGAATGGAAGCGCTAGGACACAGGGACAAGCGAGTGGGACACACAAGGCGCTACTTCCAACAGTTTTCCTGTTGGAAGTAGCTGTTGGAAGTAGCGCCTTGTGTGTCCCACTCGCTCGTCCCTGTGTCCTAGCGCTTCAATTCTCCGTCACTTTATATTGTATACAATAAATCGGTGACACCCAGCAGAGTCGCTCAAGGTGCATGATGCACACTTCCTGCATTAATAACTGTGGCTTGAGGAGACCTTACCAAAGCTCAACAAGCGCTTCGCGTGTGGGAAAGCGTACGGCACACGCTTGCGCGTTTTCACATGCCCTGACATGTCAACGGCTATTTAGTTTGGTGTAGAGTGATTCGCCATTGATATTTAGAGTGGATAAACATCGCAATATTAATGTGGGTTTCGAACCTTCTGATGCTCAGGTTTTCGTCATTAATTTTACAGTAAATTACTGGACTGGCTGACACCTAGCCTTCGATCTGTTCCGGGACATACAAATTTCTTTTTTAAAAGGAAAGCAGCTGGTATCGAATCACTTGGATCTTAGTATCTTAGTGAATATGTTCTCTTTGGCGAGCAAATACCCATTAAAACAATCCCTCTAACAGATATTCCCGAATAGAGCGTTATATAGTTGCAAATACAATCCGTGGTCAACCAAAATGTACATACATGTGTTCAGCTTGTGACGAAATTGTAAGTGAAGTAATTTCAAACTTTCTGTGCCAGACTGAGAAATAAACAACGCACCTAATAACGCATGCTTATGCAACATTCCCAAGCATAGCATTGACTAATGTAGAGCCAGCATGGCAGACAAAACTCAGAATAGCCTCTCCGATTCACCGTGCAGCTCTTTGTTTACTTACGAAATATTTTTCGGAACGTATATTGAATCAGTTTCCTTCTATTGGCCTCATATACACCACGAGCTAGGATAGGATACAAAGCGATCCTATATACAACCAGGAGAACAACATGCAGGTGTTGCGAATCGACTGTATCATTGGCTCTTTTCTCTCCGTACGTACGTAGGTAAAACGGGTAGGAGGAGCTCTCGTGTTTAAATAAACGGCCTCCTGTGTATGGATACATATTCAAAACAAACTTAACAGAGCTAGTTAGTTCCCTTGCAGACACAACAACTCGACCGGCTGTTTGACATGACCCTTATCCGATGGAAGAACTTGGCTCTACAGCTAGCCTTGATACGCATTTTCAGTAACCCGAATAACATACCGCGAGGCTCCGGCATACTTTTGTATCAAGGGGGGTCTACGAATTATGCGGGCATTTCATGGCTACTCGACGTGGTGCACTACGATGTTCTCGTTTTGTGCCACCGATATCAAGCGTGGCCCGCATTGTATGGTCGTTCAGGCCCCTGGATGATCAAGAATAAACAAGCTGCGGGTGCCAGCATCTCTCGCTGCCGTTGATGCCGCAGTATCAATCATTCATCGAGGTCCTGGCCGCTGAAACGCGGTAGGCACTTGGGAGCCTGCGACCCAGATGTACAGGTCCGCTCAGAAGTAAACGGAGCACGAGAGCGGTGGCCGAACTGCATCGCTGCGCCGCGTATAGGCGCCGACGGGAACCGTGGAGCGCCGGTCAAAGAGTGTGTTCGCACTGCCCCCTCCGCCCTATCTGACATGTTTATTCGCCGCTCTGCTGGCGTGTCATGCTGGGCGAGACGATCTTCAAAAGGCAGCGCTGGGCTATAGAGGGGCGCTGGTTGCATTGCCGCTCGCAGGCATCAGCTGCGACCGAATCCGCTGCTCATGAGCTGGACGAAGCGGCGCGCGCCCGGAAACGTGCCTTGTTTTGTTGCGCGCTGTAAAGGGCGGCGTAAAATTGTAGGCCGCTGCGGTTTGGCATAGCATGTCATTGCGATATAATTTATTGTAAGCCGGCAAAGAAATTGCCCTGGACAACATAGAAAGCACATTCACAGACATTTTTGTTGTTCAGAAAAAAATCTTGCTTCCGGGATTTCTTTTTTGATTTTGGGTTTGTCCCAAGTCCTTTCTGCCGGTCAGTCCAGGTCTTTTCTGAAGAAAGGGAAATAATGTCCATGCGGTAGAAATTCGGTATTAGAGAACACCGTAAAAATTAGGCACAATCGTTACCTGCTATTACAGCGGGCCTCATAGGGCGCATGTTTTGTTGTCGCATTAAAACCGACGTAATTAAGTTTAACGAGCCCGTTATATCAATTAAGAAAGTGTTGCAGATTTAAATTAAATTCCGCATTAAATTGCAAGTTGGCTTCACTGCAGGACCTCAATGTCTTGCAAAAAAGCGCCGTCAGGGCCCCAAAATGACGGATGACGAGTATAGTCGTCATGATCGATGACGACCATACTCGTCATCGGTTAATTTGGTACAAAATTTTATGACGGCTATCATCGTCAACCGGAGCGAAAGGGTTAAGCGACAACAAAATATGCGGCCTTCGAGGCCCGCTGTAATAGCAGCAACGTTTGTACCTATTCTTTACGGCGTTCTCTAATACAGAATTTCCACCGCATGGACATCCTTTCCCCCTTTCTTCAGAACAGACCTGGACTGACCCTCAGAAATAACTTGGGACAAACTCAAAATAAAAAAAAAAATGTCGGAAGCGAGATTTTTTTTCCGAACAACAAAAATGTCTGTGAATGTGCGTTCTATATTGTCCAGGGCAATTTTGTTGTCGTATTACAATAAATTATATCGCAATGACATGCTATGCCAAACCGGAGCGGCATACAATTTTATGCCGCCCTTTACAGCGCGCAACAAGGCACGTTTGTGGGCGGGCGCAGCTTCGTCCAGCTCATGAGCAGCGGATTCGATCGCCGCTGATGCCTGCGAGCGGCAATGCAACCAGCGCCCCTCTATAGCCCAGCGCTGCCTTTTGAAGACCGTCTCGCGCGGCATGACACGCCAGCAGAGCGGCGATTAAAAATATCAGATAGGGCGGAGGGGGCAGTGCGAACACACTGTTTGACCGGCGCTCCATGGTTCCCGTCGGCGCCCATACGCGGCGCAGCGATGCAGTTCGGCCACCGCTCCCGTGCTCCGTTTACTTCTGCGTGGACCTGTACATGAAACTGCAAGTTTATACAAAGTAGGTGATTCGATGCAGGAACCGCGACTGAGTTTATGACATAAATTGATAACTTCGTCTTTGCTGCCACTTTAGGGAATTTGTGCTTGCTCCGGTCGCACGAATTTGCGCTAACTCCGCTCAGTTCATGAGTAACATTAACTTAAATACTCAACTTTTCCCGCGAGAGATGGCCCATCATACAGCTACGCTTAGATAACGAAAATTCGCTTTTAAGCAACATACTCATGATACCTTTGCGCTGTACTTATCACAGAATATGGCGTGTATCAGGGTCCAAAAAAATCTTTTTGACCGTGCATATGTCCCTACGTTATAACACTTCTACATCGTAACCAGCTAACCGGAGGACGATGACGTCAGTGCAATGAAGGAATTAGGGACAATCATTATTCTGATACCTGAAGAAGAACGCTAAGTCGGATACAAAAGTTTCTACAACACAATACGGCGTTGCTTGGATTGGACCGTAGAAGCACTGAATGCTGTAGCCCATTTGTTTCCTGCCAAGGCGTAATGCGTACGTTGAATTGTGTCGATCCACAATATCTCTTTACGTCACCTGCCTATCAACGGGAAATGTGATCTTTCATTTTCCTGAGGGCTGATGTGGTTTCGTGATATGCATTGTTCGGTGCTTGTAGTTTGAAATCACAGAGAAATGGTTTCGTATTATTGCATTCCTACGTGCGATTTGCACTAAATATTTACATAGCTTGCCAGACTCGGTTAGATCAAACGTTAACAAGAAGTTTTTCTAAAGTAGTTTTTTAAACCACGTCAACTTAATTTCAATGGCATTCTGCGAATGTGCCACGGAGTCACAGTTCAACGCTAATTACTTTCCACGAGGCATAAATATTGCTATAAAACGAAAACGTAATTCTGGGCCTCTTAAAGTGATGTTATGACAAGTTTATTTCTTACCTCTTTTCTCTCTAAATGTGACTGAGGATAGAAACTTGTATCTCGATTTCGCGTGTCGGCCTACAGCTCCTTAGAGTACCCTTAGTTGTATATACGCTGTTCACAAGCCATGCTTTTAAGATAGATATACAATATTCACTAAATGTTTGTGCTGACAGCAAGCGAGAGTAAAAAAAAACAAAGACGTACATAAGAGATGCTTTGGTGGTCCACTAATATAGTGCATTAGTGGCAGAAGTGTACTTGTCATAAGCGTTTTTCAAAACGGCGTTGTAAAAAAAATTGGCCGCGTATCTGCGTGCTCCGCTGCAAATGTCGTCGGAAAGCCGTAGTCTTCTGGGGCTCCTGCAACGTAACGCGCTCTCACTTCTCCCCCTGTCACCACTTAGGCTTTACCCCCACTCCTTGCTTCTGCCATGGATAATGCAATGCAAATTTATCATTAATGTTACTCAATTTTTCTCCACGATCATGATGAGGATAGTTAGAGGCTCCCCCTTACACCCTAAGAAGTCCCCGTACGACGTCTTCGCCGCAATGCTTCCTAATTGCCGATCGGAGTTGCCTAGTGTGCAAACTCGGCAAATGACGTGGCCGAGAATCCAACTGGAGTGAAAAAGGCCATCTGTGTTGGTACATCGCAAATGCAAAACGCCCCACACTCCCTGCGTATTGTCCCTCAGCACATGAGGATTTTTCTGTTGAAATCATATCTTGCGCTTCATTTTCGTCCAATTGGCACACTTGGTCAATTCAATTGCTCCTTCTGGAGCGCTGTGGTGAAGACGATCTGCGGGGACTTCAGGAGTGTAGCATCGGGGCGTCGGGTGCCCGCAACCAACTTGCCTGTAATATTCAAATCATTTGTTGTACCCGTAACAAATTTCATCGACCTTCTTCTTCTTCCGTGGCCATCCTTCTCTATCCAGCGATTTTCTTTTTGTTTTAATCTATCTCTTGTACCTTTTTCAGCCCTTTTACATTGTTCAACCACTGTTTGATTAATTCGTTTGATTAATTGTCATTCGTTTGATTAATTCTCCTCCGTCCTCATATCCTCCCTAATTTTCTTGCACCACAACTCCACCAGCCTCTTTGTAAAACCTGACGCCATGAAGTTTAGGCTTCCCTCTCCCCGAATCTCAAAGTTTTGCGCATTTGTGTAGCTCTAGAAATAATACCGCCATTTAAAAAAGTCGTCGCCATCGAGTACACTAATCTGGGGCTGATGCATTTACTGTGGGGTAGTGGTATTAATCACTAAAGTACGATCAACACGATTTTCTTTTTATCGATGACGCCTTTCAGCAAGCTCTTCATTTAGCACATTTTTGTACCTTTCTACGCGCATTAAGCTGTTTGCGAAGCTCCTGTCATATTATTTATTGTAATGCTAATGCGGTATCTACTCCACGGAGTAATCTATTCCGAAAAGCAACGTACGAATGAACTTTCTTTCCGTTGCATCGCTCTTGTCGCTGACGGATAGGCACGGCCCATGGCAGTCATGGGAGCACGCTGGTCGTTCTCGCGCTGAACTTTTCAAAAGCACGTTGCTCCTCAGTTTCCAGTGTGTTTTTCAGTCGAAGCTACCCGTGTATTTAAGCTGTAATCCCTGTAGAGTACGTATATCTTTTGCCACACACCAACTCGTGCCAGCCGTAAGTGCAGATATCCGTGTAAGTTGCATGGGTAAGGGAGCACAAATGGTCTATTCAAGCGGAGGGTCGGTGAGGCTTGCGCATTTGCGCGGAGCAAACGATGCTGCCGCCGTGCGCACCAACCATGATTGCGAAAGCCCGGAGCCTGCCGACCATTAGGGCTTCGTGCGGAGGCGGGTGCGAGCGGCGAGCGACGTTTCCGAAATGCACTCAAATCCGGATTTAAACTCCTACTCGCCTATACTGTTTGTTCCGAAGGGAAAACGTCAAGTTACTTCTTTTTGTTATGCGCACATTTACTGTCAAAGGTTAACTCAAATTCTCGATATATATATATATATTTATATATATATTGCCGCTAATATCACCATCGGCGAGGGGGCTGCAGCTTTGAGTTTAGACCTATTATACTTTCTTTAAAGCCTTCATCGGTGGAAGTACGAAGTGTCAGTCGTGACGATATATAAATATATATATATATATATATATATATATATATATATATATATATATATATATATATATATATATATATATATATATATATATATATATCAGGTAAATTATGACACAAACACACGAGAAAAACTAAAAAAAATTGTCTTCATTCCACGCTGTGAAGAAGATGGTTGGACAGCAAAGCTGTCAACGACACCCACAACAATTCCACATGTGACGTTCTTTGAGTTCACACACGTGGCTCTAGAAAGAGTGAAACCGGAGATCCTGCCAGCCATTGCCGGTGATTCGCGGGGGTGCCGTCACGAACGCCGAAGCGTCGGCCACGGCCGGGCTCGAGCGGCGGACGCCGCTGCTGTAGCCCGGAAGTGCGTCGGAAGAAAGAAAATGGAGAGGAGAGTGTTTCGAAGGGTGAGGTAGCGGAACCTAGCCAACCTGATGAGCTAGCTCGGGGCTAAATCACTGCGCGACCCATGCAGAGGCACTGACGCAATCCGGCATGTGAACGTAGTGTGTCCCATTCATACATATTTAAACTAAATAGTTTCGTAAGTTTCAGAATTGCGAGGAAGCTGACGGAACTTTTATAGTCGTTATTTATCAGTACCTGTTCCTCCGTTCGTCTTTTGTAATATCTGTTAAAACACATCCGAGTTGGTATTCAGCAATTTAGAAAACGCAGCCCCATTCGTTACAAGCACCGCCCACAAGCACTGCCTACCGAAGAAAGACCCCCTGGACCTCTTCTTCTCGTTATCTATTTTCTGGACCTCTTATTCTCGTTATCTTTTTTTTGCGGAGCTCTTGTTTTCGTCATATCTTTTCTTGAGTTTAATTTGTCTTTTAACCTGGATATTTTAACCTGGATAGCTTCTGCAGAATGTAGTTTTGGATTACGGATAAACATTTATGCAATGTAGCGAAGTGAAAAAGATAATTGTCACATGGAATCCAATGTCTATTCAAATATGAATTCTTGATCACCACTATCTGTAATCCATTAGAATACATTTACACTTTTTAAATTTTCCGCGTTTAAGATGTTAATGTTGCAACTCATTTTGTGTTTGCAGGCTCATCCCGCACTACATCATCATGTTTGCACATCGCCGTGTGTCAGCAACTTTGGTAAGTTAATATGGAATTGTTTCATTACTTTATGCTCTATTTGACTACGTACATTTTATATTAACGGTTCAGGAACAATACAGATTTATAGCAGAGCGAAGAACCGGTCCCGGTACGGTACCTGGCAGGCTACAGGCACTACCGCGCGTGCGCAGAGGGGGAAAAACTGATTGTGCGTATGCGCACGTGTACCGTGCAACATACCGGGACCCGTTCTCCGCTATGCTATAACTCTCTAATATCAGGGGGAGAATGCACGATAAAAAGGAGATAACTGACAAAAAAAAAAAAGAAATTCAAGGCCATTCCGCACGAAGAAGGTGGATAACCATCGGAGCTGTATAGGCCCTAAGTCAGGTGGGGAGGTGGTGCACACGTATCCGTTTCTTGTATACAAAGCTGCGGCAGAGCAACATAAAGTAAGAAATCCTTGCACGTCTGTCACACTTAGAGCGCCGTCACGTCAGCCGTTTCAAAGAACAACGCAGCGACACGCCCATTGGGTGTTCACGCTTTGCAGCATCTCGAGCGTTATCAAATACCATAAAGTGGTTCTCGAACTGTGGCCTCTCGCACTTCACACAATTGAGCCGAAATGGCTGTCCCAAAAGTTCCGCTGAAATTCCACCTACGCACGTTTGGGCCTATCCAGTTTACTGGGGGTTTACTCCAGTTTAATTTACTCCAGTTTACTCCAGTTTAATTAGTACATGCGTCGCCTCGCCGATCTTAAAACCGAAAGTTTTGGTCTGTCTGTCTGTCCGTACATACATCCGTCCTTCTATCAGTCCTTCCGTCCACCCGTCTGTCTGTCTGTCTGTCTGTCTGTCTGTCTGTCTGTCTGTCTGTCTGTCTGTCTGTCTGTCTGTCTGTCTGTCCCTCGATGCAGCCCTGCGATCAGAAGTTGACACAATTCTAAACCTCCCTGAAATACTAAATCCCCAATCACGCTTTGTACTTGTCAGTATTGTTGAGAAAAAAGGACATTTCCGGAATACAGTTGAACCTCGATTTAACGAAGTCACCGGGACCCGCAAATTATTTCGTTAAATCGGGAACTTCGTAAAATCGAGAGAACGACAGATTTAGTTCTAGAGAACGACAAACTTATTGCCTCGAGAAAAAGCTTGTGATTTTCGCCTGCGCGCCCTCTGTGAGCAGCGTGAGCACCCCCTTCTCGTAGCTGGGCAGTGAACTGAAAGCGTCCTCGACACCATCGTGTGCCCCACCAAACCACCTCAGAAGGTCGACGGCGTCCATCACCTGGCTTGGTGTGGCCATGGTAGCTTCGACAGTATCCGGATCATTCGAATCTTCAGACTCCTTTTGTGCGCCGGAAACAAGCTGCAGTATCCCCTCGTCGTCAAGAACTTTTGTTGTGTCAGTGTGCGCGTCTACGTCGGCGTTCACGAAGTCGTCAGTGTTCTGATCTGCGACCACCTCGTCACGCCGACGACGCTCTTCCTCAGAGGCAGATTGAGTGGAATGGCTTCAATTTATTTTGTAATATTGCGTCCAAACATCGTTTTGAAGACGTATTTTTCTATTTCTATCTAAAAAATCAAGAAGTCACGTATTTTTAATTGGGAGAACGCTGTGAGTACCATATATGTATTGATAGTTTGCCTCAAATATGCTTAAATGCTTAATTTCTGCTCGATAATGTTGACAAGTACGAAGCGTGTTTCCATATTTAGTGCCACTTAACAACGTGTGGGTACGGGCTAGCTGGTCTTCCATGTTAAGACTTTCAAGCGCCTTTACGTCCTTTATATAAATATTTGGAGCTTGAAAGTCTTATCATGTTCAGTTGTGTCGTGTCGTCTCTGTTTTCTGCTTTAGTCCCTGCTGTGTGAGCGCTTCCAACTTCAAGATGCACAGTTACCAACTAGCCCAATTGTCCGTTCTACATCATGTTTAGTGGTTCGGAAAAGTATTGCGTGAATAAACTTCTCATTCAAGCATTCATTTTCATTTGTTGGATGGCTTAATCGAGGGACAGACAGACAGACAGACAGACAGACAGACAGACAGACAGACAGACAGACAGACAGACAGACAGACAGACAGACGGGTGGACGGAAGGACGGATGGACGGACAGACAGACAGACAGACAGACAGATGGACGGACGGACGGATGGACCCACATTTTGGCATTTATAAGGACTCTGCAACACCTCCGATAAACGCTTTCAATTTTCCCTTTGCGTCTGAAGAACTGCGAAAGCTGTAGTTTTCGCCAGCATGGACTGGCACTGCGTGATTTACTCGTCGCAGCAGATAGCCCTTACGTTTCCTCTTTACTTTTGTGTTCATGGCTGCAGCTTACGAAAAACCTGCCAACAGCCGCTACACCGCTCCAATGACGTAACTCAAGCGATCGAACAACGCCAAGGCCACGAAAGAGAGAAAAGTCTTTTAAACGAGTTTCTAAGTTATCTGATGGGCAAAGATAGACCAGCAATTCTTGGCTGAAGTACTTTGAGACTCCCAAATGGAAGCATTGGACGTGTTGGTTGACTACGTTCTGCAAGCATTCAAGTATTAAAAAGAAGTAGAAAAAGGTGTTGCGCGGTCCCTTTAAGCACCCCATGAGACACTACCGTCTTTAAAGCTGCGCTCGAAACATCCACTTTTCTCTCCCCATCCACCCAAACTGATGAGCTGATGAGCAGAGCATTGAAGGACTCTGCTTCGGCCATGACGCCACATTGCAAGGTTGCGGGTTGGCGTTTAGGGAATCGCTAGCCTGTGTGAAGTGGACGACCGGCGAGTCAGCAACGATAAAGACGATAGAAACGTGAAATGGTTTAAAAGAAAAATTTTCAAGGCTAAAGCTTTAAACCACATTTAATATGAGCAGGACGACATTCCGGTAGTTGGTGCAGCGGCCGTGAAGGGCGCATGTCGTTTTCTGTTCTGCCACCCGTCACAGATGAACTAAGTTTCTAGAATTCCGATGAAGAGTAAAACCATGGCGGTGGTTTTTCTGGCGAAGGCGAAAAACGAAAACGTCTGCGTATCGCGGTGTCCGAGAACGTTTAAAATCCCATGGTGGTCGAAATTATTCCGTAACTCCCGCAACGGCGCTCCTCATGGCCCAGGTGCAGGTAGTTTCGATGTGTTGGCGAAGCTACCAGCTTGGCAAAAACATTAAAGAGGAAAAGAATGAAGTAAATTAGTTGCAGCGCACAAATATGCTGAAAACAAGAATTCGTGTACCTTTAACAAAACATTGTAATCGCCCATATTATTTCTGAAGTATGAGCTTTTGCATATAACTACGTTAGTTAGGCTTTAGTTAGGGATAAGTATTTCTGATTGATTGATTGATTGATTGATTGATTGATTGATTGATTGATTGATTGATTGATTGATTGATTGATTGATTGATTGATTGATTGATTGATTGATTGATTGATTGATTGATTGATTGACTGCTGGGTTTAACGCGCCGACGCAACGCAGGCGAGGAGGCGTGCCGTAGTTGAGGACTATGGATTAATTTAGACTACCTGGGGATCTTTAACGTGCGCCGAAATCTCGTACACACGGGGGTTTTTGCTTTTCGCCTCCATCAGAAAAGCGGCCGCTGCGGCCGGCAATTGAACCCGCGACCGGATAAACATGTCTGATTACTTCTCATTGTGTGTGCATCTCAAAGCCGGCTGTACGGCTCGTGTATTAGCCGGAAAAAAATTAATGGGTTAGTTCGACGTTCCTGTTACCAAGAATTTCATCACCTGTCTGGGAAAATGAAGACGCCTGGCGCCCGCACCCCACTGACATTTTTACGCCTCACCTCTCGAAATGTACCTCTGGAGTACAAATTAACAATTCCGTGCCAACCGTTCGCTACAAACATGAGGGAGAGTAAAACGGACGCCGGGCGCCGGATTTCTCATAAATCTTCCGCAATATATGGACAAATTCCCCAACGCTTGTTCGGGGGCTTTTATTCCGCCGTCACGATGTGCTTTAGCAAACCTCATTGTAGGCTCTCTCTGGACGAAAGTAAAACTTACCGAGTACTCTGCTAATGCAGTGGCCCTGTTTACAGTTACTCTTCTAGTAAACATTCGAAACGTCACGACTGTTACTTGCTGGCAAGGCCGTCGCCAGCAGTGCGAGAGATTTTCCTAACGGCGGCACTGCCATTACGCGCTGAAATGAGGGGCTGTCACAATGATTGTTGTACCCGAAGTTATTTTCTGCTCCCTCCATTTTTTTCCCTTTTGCACAGCTCGCTTTGATGGTTGTGTCGCAAATGTCGATGGCGCAGTAATGCTGTCGCGGAGGCACGTTCCTGGTATTACGGTTTCTCTTTCTTTTTTTCGTTCCCGCTCATGGAACCTCCGTTCCCAATGCACTGCTCGGCGGCTTCGGTGGGAGCGCAGCAGTCTTTGCTTTCATGGTATGGGGAGTGACGCTCGTAACGCCGCAAAGGGACAAAGAAAGAACCTGAATTAGCGCTGACATATAAGAGCCTAGCTAATTGAAGTGGTCTGGCATGTTGCGCAGTCCCTGTGCTTGTGAAACCGCTGGAAACAGCTCTTGAGTAAGAGGAAAGTGGGCCTGTATTTTGGCAAAGGAGAGCATCATAGTCACTCCCTCCGAGTATGGACTTACAAAAGATTAGGCTTAGTGATACAGCTCCATATGGGTTGACGTCCGCCCTCAAAACTTCTCTAACCAGCTCAAAGCAGTGCAAGGCTAACGGGGCTGCGCTGGATTGGATCAGCATGCCGACATTGGTCACGAGGTTGCGGCACGCGTGCGCTTTTTATAGCTAGCCGTTGTGTTATACCTACGCACGTGGCGCGATTTTACTTGCACAATGCAAAACTTCGGCTCTACCATGTTGACGGCAAAGTTCACATAGAAAGAATCCAGCTATTTCAGGCAGCTCTAAATTATTCTGGCGATGTGCATGTTTGTTTGCCGAAAAATGCGATTTATCCCTATAGCAATCGCTAGCTGCTCAAAACAAAACTGCTTTCAAAGACAATGTTAGGATGAAAGGATTGAACTAGAGAGGGGAGATAAGTCGGGGTTCGGTGATTCGCATGGCCCCCAAAACACTAATCTTAGGAGAAATAAAAGTATTCTATACTAATACCAACATAGAATAACAACAGAGGTATGTAAAAATGAAATATGACAGAACTAGAAAGTAACTCACAAAACCAAGTTGTTATAAAGCCAGTGCCCTGACGAAACCGACCAAAGGAAAAAAAAACGATGTATTAACTAATAATATAACGAAAGCCTGTTTAACTCAGCGCTCGCACGAGATAAACTAAAAAAAAGAACTCCCGGGGAAACTGAACTCTGCTTGCTCGCTCTGAATGCGCAAACATCATTACGGTTTACTTTGGCTATACTTATCAAACTTCTTCACCGCTGCACCGTGTTTTGGAATCTTTCTCGACTTTCCGCACCTCGTCTTTTGGCTCTCCTCGCGTCATCCTTCGCCTCCTGCGCCTCAACGTTGATGGCGTATAGGGAGGCGAAGCTAAAGTTTGCCGGGCGAGGGAAGCGCTGCCCTCTCCCCTCCGGGGGAGTACGCCGGGCCGGCGGCCTATTCGGCACGTGCTTTTTTCGCTGCGCGCGTGCTGCATTTCTCGCGCTAGGAAGAGGGCTGGGTAAAATTTTCTTTCGACTTATGAAAGCATACACATGAGCACGTGTCCAGCAAGTTCGGTTTACACGTAGAGTAGTTACTGAGTTCATTTTTGTCGACGTTTGTCTTGTCGTCTGCTACAGACGCGCCGCCTGCTTCCCGCCGCTCGACCGGCAGACTGCCCCGATTTTAAGGGGGGAAACGTGTTGTTCGGCGGTCGTCGGTTGCTCTTTTCTTCTGCAAGGCGACAGCTGTTCAGCTGGTGACAGCGTACTTTTCTCTTGTTTGTTACTCCCTTCGCGTGCTCGCGCTTCTGACATCCGGACTTTCTGGACTGCAGGAACACTGACGCTTTCAAGAAATGTAAGATAAACGTGATTGATTATGGTTAATAGGTTATTTCTTACTCTTGAAACAATCAGCTGCATCTTATAAAAACGCATTAGAAAGGCACACGCTAATAAGGGGTGCGCTGACAGCGCCGCATTTCCATTTTACTCGTCCTTGAAGAAATTTTTGTTTGCAATGTTTGTCACCCGCTTGGAGTACAAGTATGGGTTAGCGTGACAGTTTGCGGAAACAACAGAGCAGCTTGTGGCGTATAACTTTTAATTACTATAATATACAGAATTTGATGTATACCTCTTCTAATTACCAGTATTGCTAAATGTGGGAAAAAAGCGAACAACGCAGAAATCCCGTCCAGAACACAAGTCACAATGACAAGATGGACCAGAGCTACTACACCCAGGTAAATCGCTAGAAACTATTTTTTTTTACCCATGCAAAATGTCAACCTATTGTGTTATATATGGACGATATCGAACGGCACCAGCTAAACAACTCCGAAGTTCATTTATTATAGCGGAAAACAATCATTGGCAGCATGCATTAAAAAAAGTGTAGAGGGGAGGACTCGTTAGAACACTAGTTTGCATTTTCAAAGCCGGGTAATGTAAACTGAAAGCACACAGATACAAACAAAAATGTGTCAACTTATTTCACCTTTTGAACCGCAGTGATCCATGCTTACCATCTATCCTTTTGGTGCGCTTTCGCGGGAATATGCAGAATTTAACGAATGGATCCTCTTCTTTCGCCTTGTTACTGTCGTGGCAGCTGACCATGCAACAATATGGGGGGTTTGCTTCACTTTCAGTTAATATTTTCCTTTCGGGCGAGTGAGGAGTGTTCCCGCCGCCCTTTGTACGTGCTGGCTTAAGTGGCTCGCGAAGCAGGCGGTCGCTTTCTTCGCATTCGTGAGTAGGGGGCTGGATGCCTCAGGCGGTGCGGGAGACAGCGCGAGCTGCGCGTGCACTTGCCAGACGCGGAGGAGCGGGCCGGGAGGCGACTGCTTCACAAGAGCACTCTTTATCCTGTGAAACCGCCGGGGCGCTCGGCCGTTCGAGCGGCGCGTAGCAGACGACGCGTCTCTAGCAGACGACAAGACATGCACCGGCAAAAATGGACCCAGTAGCTACTCTACGTGTAAACCGAACTTGCTGGACACGTGCTAACGTGTATGCTTTCATAAGTCGAAAGAAAATTTTACCCAGCCCTCTTCCTAGCGCGAGAAATGCAGCACGCGCGCAGCGAAAAAAGCACGTGCCGAATAGGCCGCCGGCCCGGCGTACTCCCCCTCCGGGGAGAGTGCAGCGCCACCCGGCGATCGTTCCGGAGCCTATTGGCGAGGTCGACTGTGCTCAGCCTGTACAAAAACTGCCTGTAAAACCGATATAGGAGTACTTGCCACAACATGGCACGGCGCAAAATACTCAGACGAACAGGCTGGTACTTCCCCAGAATCAGCGTTCTCAATGGCATGGGTGCACCTGTTATACTCACGTGCCCTCACTGCACCTCCTCCCTAAAGTCTGCGCCGTCACGTGTCGCAAGACAGACGAACTAGGCACACCTTTAGGCCTGCACGGTGTGGTGAGAATTCGGCGGCGAATTCCGTGCTGTGGCGCCGCTCGTGCGGATGAATGATCTAGTGCCTCAGCTACAACACATTGTGAAAAATGTTTGGTACGGCCAAACTTTTCGTCGAAACGCTGCTGATGACTTGCATTGGATGGCGAGGCCGGCAGTGAATAGAAACATTGCAGTGTGAACGTCGGTGTTTCACCGTGGCGACCAGGCTAAACTAACTTCTTCGATGGGTAAGATGTATCTTTTTGTAGCGACAGTAACAATGGACGTATTCTTGCTGTTTCGCTGTGACCGGTGCCCGCACGTCGGTTCCCTAGCTGGCAGCTGTTCCTAGGGAACGTGCGGCGACTAGAAAACTTAGCGATTCCCTAGGAGCCGCAGCTGTCAGCGCCGCTTACCACGCCAAAAAATTAAAAAAATAACATAATAGGAAATCGAAAAAAAAACTCAAATAAAAATGAAACTTAAAAATAAAAAAAAAAATAAAAAAATAAAAACAGATCAAAATGGTATCTATAAAATCGTGTACCGGCTCGGTTGGATTCGTCGTCAGGCTTCGTCGTCGGAACGAAACCAAGAGAAGGCAGCGACCCGGGGAGACGGAGGAAGAATGAGCCGCACTCGTCGAGAAGCGCCATAACCGCACAGAAAACCAAGCTCAACAATAACATTAACCGTACCTCTCGCTACGCACACCCAGGCATAACTGAGTTAAGCCACGTAGCCAATTTTTTTTTTCCGGAGCTTAGGAAGCTTCGCCCGCGACAGACGTGATTAGTTCTGCAAACAACGTACTTCTGAAATTCCAAAGCCGCAACGTTTGCAGGCAATGAGGGGAAATTGCGAATTCCGCAAGTGCGGATATGCGCTCCAACGAATTCGCAAGGGAAAAACGCCCTCTTTGGAACGGAAACAATTCACGGAACGCGTACACATATGTTTTTGTGCACTGAATAAAAATGGCTGTTGCCTGGTGTCCAGGTCCGTGGTTGGATGCGAGCCATTGATGCTTTTTGTTACCATTGAATAAATACTTGCTTGAGTCCGACCAAAAATTTGTGCCTTCGTACGCGTGGACGTACAGCCATGGCTAAATGTAATGCGAACACGAAAATATCAATCAGAACACGCACAGTTCAATGATACTGTTCGTCTAGGCGGAGTAATGGCGCACTATTGGTATATTTTGAAAGCAATCTTTACCAACTTTGTTACTGTAACTAGGCGACTCGTTAATTTCTCTTGCATGGAATGAACTCGCGCCATTTTTGTGCTCTGGATCATATTTTCTTGTTCGCGTTTGATTTGTGTATGACTGTACGTATGTCTTGGTGTAAATATTGCCATATTTATCATCTTAAACAAATAATTATTGACAGCCCAGGGCCCTCTCATCAAGTTTGAGTGAGGAAAGGAACGACGAGTCAGAATACGGCCGTGTTCACCATGAGAGCGTAAAGCCGTTCCCTGCGTTGCTGGTCCTTAATGAGGAGCTGGAAGAGAGAGGCAATCTGTTGCGAACCGTTTCTCATCAGAGCCCATGAGGGATGACGGCAGGCACGAAATTGTCCACCGTGATGACCGCAATCGTTCTTGCTTGCCTCATCAGTGATTCGCTTGCAGTGGACAAAAACGCGCCACCATGTATGCCGAAGGAGGTGCGTAAGGATACACGTACACACAGCGGTCGTGCGACGATGCGCACGTACAGTATTACTAGTTACCGAGTATAAAAAACTTCCCGGGATCCGCAACTGGCTTCCTTTTGAGCGGTTTTTCATTAGGTGCGAATTATATTTGCTGTTTGCACTGCAGTTGGAACCGCGTAATACTTCGAATAAAGAGAGCATTGGAATAAAGAATGTTCGTTAAAACACCCCTGAATGTGCGAGTATTCAAAGTTAGACACACAAATATGGTGCCCTTACGCAATAAGTAAATATGTAGTACATATACCGCCACTTTCATTGCGCGTTTAAAACTGACTTTACCACTGATACCTACGCCGTTCCGACGCCTCTGCTGCAGAAATTACCACTGACAGGGAAGCCCACTAAGCCACATCCTCATTCCCGGTAGATACGTGTATTAATGAGTACCGTTCTCTGCCGAGTCCCTCGCCCACACACAGAACCATGTTACGCTTTGCATTTCCACAAAAATGCTGGTTTTTCGGAAGTAACACCTTTGTCGCTGCATTTGGTAGGATGGAATTTCGCAAATCCAAAAAGATCGAAACAGAGGAAACACAATTTCACAAAAGTGCTCTGGCAAAATCACTAATATGCATCTTACCCATCTCGCCCCCAAACCGATGAATGAACCAGAAAAGCCTTCAAAAGAACGTCCAAAACACGAATAAAAAATAGCGTAAACCGACCAACTTTGCAGTACACCTTGCATCGTTCAAAAGACATAATTAGTGAAGTAAAGGCATTTCATCGCTATAATGGTATAAATTTATATCATTCGCTAAAAGAAACAAAACAAAGCTTAAAAAAAATTCACCCCACCTCCCCGAAGGGAATCGTGAGGAAATGCGAATGCATTTCTTTTGCGCGAGAGTGCGCGGAATTTATAATTAATAAGGAGACGGTGATTTGCAGCGTAACCATTTATTTAACACCACGCGGGAGCTCCGGCGAGCTCCCGCGATGCGAGCGCCCTCACACGCCCGAGCGCGCTCCTCCTCTCAATTCACTCGCCGCTGATCCGCCCGCACCACCTGCTCCGGTTGCTAGGGGAGAGGAGGAGCGCGCGCGCGCTCGCAGCTGTTGCTATGGGAGAGGGGGTGAGAGCAGAGAGATAACACCTGCGGGCGCGTGGACGCCGCACGACGCCTGACATGGCTCGACTAAGAAATGCATTCGCATTTATAAGAACTAGGGAAGTTTGAACTCACGCGCCATACTTGAATGGCGAAACTGTCGTAGGTAATCATTCACGGACGCAAAGTGGAGTTTCGTTATCGTTGTGGTGTCGCGCTTCACGTCGGCGGCATGACATTGCAATCACCTTATGTATAGCAAGGCCAGAGTGAGCCCGTCGTTTTGGTCGACGTCTCTGCAAGAGCGACTTATCATCTCGAGCGGACGCTTCGCACGCCGAGCCTCTCGAAGCGTGGCCTCTTCCTCGGCCGAGCGAACTATCCACGGTAGGGCCATGTAGAATCAATAATCACCTACAACTGCTTCGACATTCACGTCGCGTCTCTTCTACGGTACACAGCGCATGCGCACGACGACGTGAGTACGAACGAATGACCGAGGGGCGCACGCTATGATGTGTTTTTCTCGTTCCGAGCACGTGTTGCCACGATACAGCGAACGGCGGGGCTTTATTGTGGCCAATGTTGGCCAATTTCCCTAAGTGGGCATGTTTAGCTTGACAAACCTGCGCTCGAAGCACGCGGCGAACACTGGTGTTTGTTTTTTTTTGCCAACATTAGTCAATCTCTCAAAGTTGGTATGTCCAGCTTAACCAACGTGAGCTCCAGACGCGTGCAGGAGTACTCGGTCTTTTCTTGGTATTAATGCTTATCATTCTTTTCCGTGTACCTCAACAGCGAGGAACGTGTAACACCCTGAATTTCCACAAAAATGAAGGTACCGCGGAGGTTCCACCAGTAGTCGTTATATTCTAAATGGAGATACCTGGTCGCATGAAGTTTTGAAAAATAAAAAAATATATAATCAAAAAGTACGTAATATAACGAACCGTGTAATGCACTGCATTTCCACAATAATGCAGATTTCGCGAAAGTTCCAACTGTAATCGCTATGATAGCGCAATGAGGAATAATTGGTCAAACGAAATTTCGAAAAACTAAATTATTAAGCAAAATATATAAAAATTTCGGAAAATGGCGAACCCTATAACTGCCTGCATTTCGTCAATAATGCAGATTGCGCGAACATTCCACCTGTAATCGTTATAATAGCGTAAATAAAAATATATTGGTCGCATGAATCTTTGAAAAACTAAAATTAGAGAATAATAAAAAATTACGTAAAATGCGAAACCGTATAACGTCCTGCATTTCCGCAATGATGCAGATTTCGCGAAAGTTTGGTATGTAATTGTTATAATAGCGTAAATGGAGATAATTGGCCGAGTGCAATTGTGAAAAACGAAAAAATAGGAAAATATAAAAAAAGTTGCGGAAAATGGCAAACTGTATTAGACCCTGCATTTCCACAGTAATGCACATTTTCCGGAAGTTCCACCTGTAATCGCTATAATGGCGGAAATGGTGTTAATTGCTTGAACAAGTTTTGAAAAACTAAAAAAATAGGGCAAATATAAAAAAAATTGCTGAAAATGGCGAACCGGGTAACGCCCTACATTTCCACATTATGAAGATTGTGTGGAAGTTCCGCCTGGAATCGTTGCCAGGCAAATGAAGGCAATTGGTGGAACGAAACTCTGAAAAACAAGAAATAGGAAAAATATAAACAAAGTTACGAAAAATGGACGAACCATGTAACGCCCTGAATTTCCATAATAATGCAGATTTCGTGTGGTTTCAAATGTAATCGTCATAATATTGTAAGTGGAGATAATTGGTCGAACAAAATTTCGAAAAATTAAACAAATAGGAAAAGTGTAAAATATTACGGAAATTTGCAAACCGTATAACGCCCTGTGTAGAATCTTTTTGAGATCACATCTCCAAGGCCATTGACCGCCATCAACCTGCTGCGGCCAGTTAACCTAATAGACGTGATGGCCTTCGCCCAATCTCCCTTAGCTGTCATCATCATCGTATCGGGCCGCATGAGCGCACGCATTGCTTCTTCGTCTTCTCTTCCGCTCGACGTCTCATCAAATTCAGACCTTGATTGTCACTTCTCTCCCCCCTTGACGCTCGAGTCTCGTCCTTGGGGATCGACGGATCCCACACCCTGCATTTCCACAATATTTCAGATTTCGCGAGAGTTCGACCTGCAATCGTTATAATAACGGAAATGGTAATGCTAATGGCTAATATCTAAATGGTGATGGACGACATACAGATGCACTCGGGATGTCGAGAAGGGAGATATCAAACCACCCGGCTCATCTTCAAGGTTGCGACAAGGCACAAGGGCATCAAGGAGTCCAAGCTTATTAAGATGGTGCAGGCCTTCGTCACCTCGCGCGTTACATACGCATTGGATTTTCTCACCCTGCGGAAGACGGAGCAGGAGAAGGTTGATAGATGCATCCGTACGGCACACAGATGAGCGCTTGGCCTCCCCCAACACAAATCAGCTGCCAACCTACTGCCCCTTGGGATACACAATACCCTCTCCGAACATATAAAGGCACAGCGAACCGCGCAGCTAGAGAGTCTCTCTCGAACCTCTACCGATCGGTGCATTCTGAGGTCTTTGGGCCTCCTACCACAAACACCGCCCTACACACGACTTGTTGCCATTACGTCTGCCCTCATGGTTGTATGTAGTGTCCCTACGCCTAGACGAATGCACCCCGTCCACAATAAGCAACGCCGTGAGGCAAGAGCGAAGGCCCTTGCTAAACAGCACCCACCGGGGTCTCCTGTGGTATACACCGATGCCGCCCCATGTCAGGACAGGAACGCATCAGTACTAGCGGTGGTCGACTCCAAGGGAAGCCCCATAGATACAGCATCTGTAAGCTGCAGGTCCTGCACAGACGCAGAGGAAATGGGAATCGCTTTAGACATAGCCCATAGCTGCTCTACACTTCCGAACATCATAACCGATTCCAAATCGGCCCTGCTGAATTTTTTAAACGGGTGTGTATCCCATAAAACCTTGGCAACCCTGTCGCAGGAACCCACACTTCATAGCCGGACCTTCCGCATCATCTGGTCACCGGCAAACTCTGGCCTAATGGAAAATGAAAGAGCCAATGAGACTGCGCGAGATATGGTTCGTCGAGAGTCTTATAGGACCCATGCATATACCCGCAACCTTTTGGTTATAAAGACAGTCTCCGTATACGTTCCGGCATACCCTCGACCATTTCCGCCAGGATCGTGTCTTTTTTTCCACCACCACATCCATCTCTCAGTAGAAGGCATGCAGTCCTCACGCAGCGTCAAACACATCCTTCCCCACTCCAAATCTCAGGTCTATCATATATCCTGCGGAATATAAAGACGCTTGCCCCTTCTGCTCTGTGGAACCAGCCTCACTTCACCACATCAATTTGTCATGCCCAGTAATACCGGCATCACGTAGAAGAAATCAACCCATCTTTCATAACATATCCTTATGAGAGTGGGAGGCTTCCATCTCTATAGGCCAGCTCCCGTCGAGCAAGAAGCCCTCGCCCAGTTTGCTGAAGGCACCGAGCTCCCAAAACATAGGGAGCCCCGCTGTCTAGATAACTGAGTGAACAACTCAGTGGTGCGATCAACACAACTTTTGGGCAAAATAATGTTATTACAACTACTACTGGTCGAAAGAAATTTTGAGAAAACTAGAACAATAAGAAAAATTTTAAAAATTACGGAAAGTAGCGAAAAGTGTAAAGCCCGGAATTTCCACAATTATGCAGATATCGGGAAAGTTCCACCTATAATCGTTATAATAACGTAAATGGAGGCATTTGGTGAAAGATAAATGGAGAAAGAACTCACACTCAAGACAAGCGGCATAAGAATGCTATGCACTAGTAAACAATTCCCTGAATTTCTGCAGAATTTTTGTAAACAGCGGACACCATACACAAAAGATTTGCTCAACAGCGAAGAATACCGTAACCCAACGTATATCGCTAGTGATAGCCACATTTGGCTGTAAAGAACTCGCCCTCTAGACAAGCAGCATAAGAATGCTACGCATTAGTAGACAATTGTCTGAACTTATGCACATTTCTTCAAGGGCGTACGACGGAACGCGTGCGAGCAACCTGTGCCTATATGTACAGTGCATATGCAGATGGCCGCAAATATACATAAACCAATGCGTGCGCACGCACGCATCGACTGCCATACCTGTTTGCACACTGGTTAAGGTATGTTATACATTCGCACCTCCCTAGTTTGGTAAATACGTACGACCGATATACGTATGCATGGACGTACGCCCGAAGGAAGCACGGTATTCACACGCACGCCTAAGGATATCGAGACGACTGCGAACTGGTATAACCCGAGGCCTAGGCTTCATCTCTGTCATAACTAAGACACGGGGCTCACTTTGAATTCGTGTGGACGTTGGGGAAAATTATCATGACAGTAGAGGGATAAACCTACGTCAACGGTGCACGTGGGGATAGCGCTGACTGAAGACATACAAGTGTACATATGGTTATGTCAGGGAGGCGTGTATGATAAGTGGGGTTTCCGTACCTCATCGAAGTAATGAAGAATGAGACAAACGACGTGTGATATGCCGCGCGGGATGAGGGGACGAATCACGATACCTGTCAACGAATTCTGCGTTCTAGCAAAGAGGACCTAAAAGTTTAAGCTGAAGGCCCTAAATGCTCCATATCGCGAAAAATCCGCGTTAGGCACGACCGAAATACGGCCCTAATAACTGCTGAGAGGGGAAGGAGAATAAAATAAAGTAAAGAAAGTGTGCCAGTCAGGAATTATTTTTGTTTCTGATCGGTGTTTTTGCCGCGGGGAATTGGAAGATTTTACGAAAGGAAGAAATTTTAACCCGTGGATTTTGGGATCTGAAGCTAACACGCATTTTGTGCACCACAGCCGTTTGTTTTTTCCTTATTACGGTGGTTTTGATACGCCACGTGTTATTAGAGTATTTTAGCATAGCGCCAACCATGCGCTATGGTACGCGCTATGCTAAAACACCCGATTACTGGTTTAAATTTACCGGCCACCTGATAGGGCGCAGCTGACAAAAGGTAGACCTAGTTAATGCATTGCGAACTTAGATTTCGAAACGTAATTGGAAGAAACACGCAATTAAGCATACAATAATATGTGCGTGCTAATAACACAAGAAAGCACGTTTATGACGATAGCGTATATGTAGCGTGGGTAAGGACGTCTCGCTATGCTTCTCAATTATTTGCCACAAAGGAGAAGGAAACGACGCAAAGGAAAACGATAGTGACGACGATGATGAGAAAAAAAAAACTTTAATCCGTGATGTATTTACTGCAATGCACTACTAAGACCACGCCATCATTTTAAAAGTGACAACACTTTCTTGATCCCAATGCTTAATATAACATATGACAACACATAAACAGACTTTTGTGTTTCTCTGAATTTTAAACTACTACCTATTCTGTGGCATTCATCAGGAAGCGACAGGGCTCGGAAACGTTTCATTAGGATCCAGTGCTTTTTAATGCACTGGATCATTAGGATCCAGTTCATTAAACCGAGATAGTGCCCCTACTTAATGCTAAATGCATTGTATTCTCACGTAGCCAAACGATGTCACGTAGACAAAGACGACACAGCTGTCTTGAACGACAAACAACTTTATTGGAGCGAACTTGTGCTCCTCTAACTCAAAGAATACACAGGCGGCGAAGCAGCAGTCAACAAACTGACGTACGTAGGCGAGTGTCGGCGGATCGAATGTCGCCGGGTGTGCTCTGGGGGATTTTATCTATCGGCGCGAGTGTTTCTCGAACCGTCCAATTACATCGAGAACACTATAGATCACGGTATTAGCGCTGAAAGACGGGACACACCAAATAAATACACGGGATGAACGCTAGACTTGTGTATTTTGTCTCGCTCCCTTCCCGTGCATTTCTTTCCTGTGTGCAATATCCTGTGCCCAATGTCCTCAGAATTAAGGACCAAACTAGCCCAACTTTCCCTCTCTCTTGATGCGTTTTGTTCCTCTTTGCAGCTGCTTCTGACTTGTCTCCTGCCCTGCTGTACAGCAACTTCCCATGCCGCCCGCACTGAGCGGGTCTTCGCCCAGCTGAAGGCACTGCACGAGTGCGAGCAGCGGGCTCTGTTCGACACCGACGAGAACGATACGGGTGAGTGCACGAGGGCACATCGGTGAATAGCCACCATGTCACTGACGTTGAATGCGTGGCCAAGTTCAGGTCAGGCATTTTTTTTGGCATCGTCTCTATTCCATGAATAATTTCTCAAAGGTCTGGTCACAAAGGTCTCTTGCATAATTAGTACTGAAGTTAAGACCCTACGTTGAGCTCGCTATCAAAGTCAGTACTGGGCTCTAGTAGGTTACACGCCCAAACAAGCCATTATACACAACCCTATTTGCGACAAAGCTTGACATATAATTGCCCAAAATTTGTAGAAGATTCCAAAAAGTTAGCTCACAAGGTTAGGGGTGAAGGGAGACGCTTGCCATATACGAAATATCAGCGTTGCGAGATGGTTTACCTAACCTGTTGAAAATAACAAACACCGTTCTAAAAGGTTGTGTTCTTTTGCACCAGAAGCATGCCTGCTGGTAGACTAAGGAAGGATTATCTTAATCCGTACCTCTCTTGAACAGGCTGCGATATCCTCTAGCCGTTCTGTTATGAAATATATCCGTATATAAAAATGTAAGGTCAACCAATAGATTCTGCTTGAAACTGCTTTGAGACGTAACTCATGTCACACGCAGCGGTACAGAGTGATCTCGATATTCTTTGGGAAATTTCCTTCTCCACATGAATGCTGCAGTGGCGGAGAATAGATAAAGCCATGTAGTGTAACACTTGCTACTATTAAAATTCGATGTTAGCTATTTCAGTACTTTTATACGTGTATTAACCAACAAAACGAGACAAAGTATTAGATAATAAACTTGAGAGCCAGGTGAGTCCTTAATGTAATTCCAATAATATGTCAGCTGGGATGGCGATGAAAGTTTTCCGGTTGGTAATGTGAACAACAATGCCAGGTCTGCTTTTATCGATAGTCTAGGCAAGGTGATAGTTGCTTGACAACCTAATTGACGTCAACCGTCCATTTGTGAATTAGTGTAAATATAATTGTAAAGATATTTTTGGAGTGTACTGCGAAGTAATTGTTCAATGCGTTGTTGCTTCTTTTTTTAGAAACCGCCCGTAGTTTTCCTGAAAGCAGCTCATTCGGAGCCATGAACGCTTAGTGCTACTGGCGATTTATTGAGCTTCTTGGAGCTCTTTTATTAGCATAGGCGACACGTTAAATGATACCAATACATACGCAAACAAGAGTATTGTGAACGCTGACAGCACGTGTGACTCCTGCCACTTTTGAAAATGTTGAACCTGCTAGAACGCTCACACCAGCGTTCGTCGGAACTCAACAACACCTAGCAATAAAGCACGGCCTCCCGTCAGGCCAGCTGCCTAGACAACGCACGAGCACTAAAGCGCGCATAATCCCTGGCTCTAAACATTCTCTCTCTTGTGCTCCTGCTAACCTCTCCCCTTGCGCGTCGCCCACAGACGTTTGTGACTGGCGGTTCGACGGATGGCAGTGCTGGCCGCCTACGCCACTGGGAACGACCGCCCGGGCCCCGTGTCCGAGTTTCCTGGCGGGCGACGTGAATTCTTCCGGTCAGTGCTAATGGGCTCCGTCTAACAACTGCCATTTGCGCTGCCCGGACAACGGCAGCGCCGGGCTTACGATGGCTGTCGTTTTCCACAGGGCCGGAAATAAAAGAAAGGCACCATAATGAAACACCAGCGACTACGAATACCGACTCAAGAACTCATTGTCTAGCGTCCTCTACTGGTGCGCAATTAAAGCAGACTCAAAATGTGCTTGTAGGCAACGCGACCGGCCCACACGTGTGGAGTTCATCCTGTGAATATTCGTTTCGTTTCGCAGCTTTTCAAATACCGCGTCTAAAAATCTGCAATAAAGCTCATACAAATTGAATAATTCAAACTCACTGAAAGGTGGTAATAGGGGAAAAGAATATTCACAATACGAGAAATCTACTGCTCGAGGAAAGCTGCCGAGTTCGAGTTTTCTGCCCAGCATAATTTATTGAGATCGCATTTAATTACTCGCCAAGTATGCATGTGCTGCAGCTAAAGTGTCCGGGGATGTGTACGAAAGACCTCGTTCCTTTCAGGCGTTAAAATTGTAGCCGCTCTCAGCTCACCAGTATTTTTTACAGTCTAATTCTAATGTATCTTCCTGCCCTGTCCGCTCTGTCGCTGTGATCATTAATTAAAAATTACAGTGATCGAGTGACTGTTGCCACAAAGAATGCAGCTTTCGTGTTAAAGTTGGGCCTTTCAGACGAAGCTTCTGTCACTCGTTTCTTGTTTTGTCCGTCTTTAGAGGACATTCCTGTGCAAGAGAAAGTGAACCTACGTAAATAGACTCGAGTGCCATAAATACAAATATATTGCTCGCTACACCAACAGTTAGTTATTGGGATACCCATGTGTGTCCCCGCCGTATAGCATCTAGCACGAGAAATTGAGCTTTGAGGTCCCGTTGCCTTTCTCTCCGTGATTCGGCTCCACCGCCGCAGCGCTTACCGGGCTCGTTTCTGATCGCAATTTTTCAACTACAAATTTGTAATGTAGCCACAAAAGGGCTCCGGGACGAAATAAATGAACGCCGATAAAGATTGTGTGCATCCCTTTTGCACGGTTGCAAGCAGGAAAGCATAAAAGTATAAGTGTATACATTCTCACCAGTACCCGAGAGCAGCAGACGGCGTGTCTGGATGAGCGTGGCGGATGGCAGTTTGAAGGAAACAGTTTACTCTGAACGACTGCCACATTAGTGTGAGCGCTGATTTGCTTGATAGGTTATAATGACAGCTGTGTGTCTTGGTGCAACGCGCGCATTTGTTCAGCGAGCGTTTTAATTCCCTTCAGTCTCACGCGCCTGATGTGCTTGGCAGTTTTTTACGTGTGCTACATGCTGGTCTTTGTTTAGAGCTTATTGCTCTGCGGTGTTTGTTAGAAATGTCGCATTAGACTTTATGGCTTACAGCGGAGCGCACGCGCGCGTCCGAGCAGTCGCTGGGTGTAGGAAAGAGACGATGCGCCTGTCTGTGGGGCACATAGGTACGCAACTAATGCGCCCAGGGCGCGCTGCATCGCATTGTTTGTACCACTCGAGGAAGGGATGGCTCCCATTTATTCTGGCGTAAAGAGTATACACGTGCACGCCCAGCTTAGTCGATGCTCGTTAAATGTGCTGTGCGCATTGATCTCCCGGTGTGTTCTCCAGTTAACTAAGTAGACGACATCAGATCATGCCGTAGTGTGCGTGCTTGCATATGTGCGGCCGTGCGTGCTCCGCTCGTATATATATATATATATATATATATATATATATATATATATATATATATATATATATATATATATATATATATATATATATATATATATATATATATATATATATATATATATATATATATATATATATATATATATATACGCACAAAGTAGAAGTACGCTTTTCGGAGACTTTAGTCTCCGAAGTCTCCGAAATAAAGTCTCCGAAGAGCGTACTTCTACTTTGTGCGTATTCCTGCAGCAACTAAGGACTCTACTTCTCGACTATATATATATATATATATATATATATATATATATATATATATATATATATATCTTGTCACGGGACCACTAGACAATGCCCCATGGCGGCATAGCTCGGCATCGAAGACGACGTGGAAGAGGGCTCGAGCAGGCTCAGCGGACTCGGTCATGGCCGCTTGTAAATACTGTAAATAGATCGTTCCACCCCATTACATTGTTCGTCTCATCTGTGTCCTGCCGTCGCGTAACATTTTGGTGGAGCGTGCGGGGTACAGGCCCATCCCGGCCCCGAGCTTCACCTCGCCTCGACTCATGAAGCGATCTCACCCTGGCTCTTGGAAAGCGTCGGCCCGCCCCAGCCCCGGTGAGCCATGGACGCGACCATTCCCCAGCCCCGTGTTCCCTGCCCATGCCCCGCCGAGACCAGACGAACTGGCCAACCACGACCAGATGTAGAGCCGACGATGTTCCCCCGCCCAGATCTCCGGCGCTTCTCCGAGGGCTTTGGATGCTGCCTCGTGGTGTCGGCGGTGGTTACAGCTGTTCCGGGGCCGGTGCTTATCACGACCATCACCATCATATGCGGCGGCCAGGACTTCACTGTATATACTCATCCCATCTCGTCCTCACCGCAGCTATGGACGTCAAAACTTTCCGGCTGTGCGTCGACATCATCAAACTCGCACTGGTTGCTACCGACGGATTCTCCGCGACGGTAAAAGCCTTGCCCCGAAAAAAATGGAGATACTGGTGCGACAGCTTGTGGACCAAGAGCTGCCTGGAGCTACCCGGTTGAGAGGCCCAAATAACAAAGCTGAGCGTCGTACAAGCACATCCAACCACACAGCCACCGTCTTCTGCAATTGCGCTCAACCTGTCAGCAACCGCGTGCACTACTGCAGCTGGCACTCGAGCACTGCTAAGATAAGGTCGAGCTGCCGACTCGGACCCTCACAGGCGGAAGGAATCAACGGCACCGCCTTCGAGTCGTATCCCTATGGTCTTGACCGGGACAGTCGTCTTTGCCCGGGGGGGTAGTGTCACGGGACCACTGGACAATGCCCCATGGTGGCATAGATCGGCATCGAAGACGACGTGGAAGAGGGCTCGAGCAGGCTCAGCGGACTCGGTCATGGCCGCTTGTAAATACTGTAAATAGATCGTTCCACCCCATTACATTGTTCGTCTCATCTGTGTCCTGCCGTCGCGTAACAATATATATATATATATATATATATATATATATATATATATATATATATATATATATATATATATATATATATATATATATATATATATATATATATATATATATATATATATATATGTGTGTGTGTGTGTGTGTGTGTGTGTGTGTGTGTGTGTGTGTGCGCACGCGTAATCAACACCGTATGTGTTTATAACACACACGTGTTATAAACAGATTTGTGCTATAAATGAACTCCGGGTAAGGGCCGTGTAAATGTAACTAAATATTTTGCGGGAACTTTTCCTGAGCAGGTTTTTTAAAAGAGCAAATTTAAGGTGGAAGAGGATGATAAAACAAGACGCCTCAACGCGGAGAGTAGGCTGCTCCCGGTTCAAAATTTGTTAAAAGTTTCGCTTTGCGGCGCAAGTTTGATAAAGTTGTGTGCGCGTGAACACGCAATTTTAGCTTACGTTTTTACAACCAGCGCGTGTATATGTTACACATACTATAGCCAGAGGCTAAAGTCAGCGATTATTAGCGGGATAGTTTACGCTACCGGTGCAGCCGCCAGTTTTATTGATTTCTAAATACGTGCGTATTTTCTTCACACGTCGGGCGGCAATACGTCACGCTAACACTTGGCTGGGTCCAGGCTTGACAGCCAGCCAATCCAGGCATCCTATTCTCGACTTTGCCTGTCTGGTGCCATAAAAAAGATGGCGTCACCAAGACGCTTCGTCATGCTCTTCAACCTTCGTGACGAAAGGAAGAGCCAAATAAAACAGGCTTTTAGGAAGATGGTGACGTGCTATTAAAACAGCCGGCTCGCTACGGGAGCATTGTGATTTGCTGTTGAAGGGCACGAGAAAATAGGAGGCAAACAAGATGGAGGAACGCCAGTTGTAATTATTTATTTTCCTACAGAGCTACGAAAGGCGCTGTATCTTTCCGTTGACACAAAAAGTCGTTTATCCTTAAGCGCCCGTTTGGAAGTGACGGTTGCTGACCGTGCAGCAGCATCAGGTCTAGCTTGGGTATCTTTTTAGCAAAACGGAACACCTTTCGAACAAATCACGCCACTAGCGATCGCACTTTTTTGTTGTTACGATTCTGCGCGCAGCTACCATGTTCCCGCGTCCTGCATGTTTTGCGGACTGCCCCGCTGTATAAGAAAGCTGCCTCGGGCAAGCCGCAACGTGCCTAAGAACAGCCGGTGCGCTGGCGCGTCCCTATAGGGGATTGAATTGAATTGAATGAAATTTTTTAGGATAGGGGGGGGGGGGGGGGCACATGGCCGTAGTTGGGGAATGTGAAGAAGGGAAAAGAGGGGGAGGTGATCACTCAATCGTTAGAGATGGCGTGTTAGAAATAGATGATCAGTAATTTCTTTGGTAGGGGAAGTGTAGACCCATCTCACACTACCCTTGCCAGGCCACTCTTAATGAAAAACACACCTAGAGCACGCAGAAAATTTGGGTCTTCGTTCGGGGGTCATCAGGGGACGAGTTGGGGGGCAGAGCACTGAGCAAAGAATCGCGAGAAGATGCGAAAGCTGCACAGTGCCAAGTGAGGGGATTTAGGTCTGAAAAAAGCATTTTGCTGGCAATGGGGACAGTACGGAGAGGTTGAAGAGTCCAAGTGGAACCATTTCTGCATTGTGGAGGGTGTAAGGGCAGCATTAGTGATTGCCTTGTTAAGAAATACTTCTGCGGAACGGGGTAGGCTGGGGACACCATGCAGGTAGCCCTTCGGAGTCTTCTCAGCGAGCCGCTTTCTGCGAGAATGCTTACCATGATCCAGTTGGAGGCGCGGATGTAGACCTGCATCAGATGCAAGATCGGGAGCAATCAAGGGAGCTGTAGACTGAAGGCTCTCCCGCGCTCCATTATGAGCACTTCGGCAGCTGCAGAACGGATCACGTAGCGACATGTCCCAAAGAACGCGGATGTAGCATCCGAGATCTACTCTCCCCCCCTTTTTCAGACGGAGCGAATGCCGCTACAGCCGGCCACTCACGAACTTGGAGTGTTGCGTGTGTCTGTACTATTGTCGGGCTGTGCGCACCCTAGTAATAGTGAAAAGGCGCACAGCCGTTACGGCGATTGTGCATAAAACCCGCCCTCTCCGTGGATAGTTATTCGCTTTGAAGCAGCGAATGCATGCTGTCGCTCTGCTCGAGTTCTGTACTGTAACCTCGCTCGGAAGGGTATTGTTCCTAAATTGCTTCGGATCGTCTCTCGCCGTGCAGTAAACCAGTTAAGTTTGCCTTCGGCTTCTTGTCGTCATCACCGAGGCAGCAACTTCTGCTGGCCGCTGCTCACTACGCTACCGCACATGACGGAGGCGACGGAGCCCAGTCTGGGAACGCCTTCCCGTCGGTACCAACTGGTTGCCAGTGGTGGGATGGCAATTTTGTAACAGTGTACGTTTACTCAATATTTAAGGAACAAATACCATGAACGGCTTTTACAAAAAGTTGTTTACAGGGCATCTAAAGTTCGCTTGAAGTGGAACATTTGCGTGCGATGTAACGCTTCGGCGTTACTTCCCCCGTCCATTTTTCGCGTGAAAACGATTTGGCGCATTTTATTATAAATCATAACCTGGCCCTAAACTGGAGTGCGGGCTGTGCCTTTTAGCGGGCTTTAGCACAATTTGTTGACTCAGAGTGCGCGAAAAATTTAACGTTATACAATCCACGGAAATATTGCGACACGCCAGAAAAACTTCGCGAACAAAACCAGAGCCCGCACTTACCATGGTTTTATCACGCAAATGGGTAACTAGAGCTTCTTGAACACTTTGCTTCCCACGGAACATCAAGTATGAGAAGAATAATGGAGTCCAGGTCGTATTACGATCGTTTTCTGTTTTATACAAGGCGGGGAAGTGGGTTTAGAGTCCTTTCAAACCTGCAGCTTTTAGGAACACAAAGCCGTTCGCTACGAAAATTGGTGGTTGGTGGTTCCTGCACGCAGGCGATTCGGAGCAATTATTTCCGCCATGCGATGATTCGCGGAGTTTTCGAGATAGGTTTTCTCGGCCCTCATCATTCTATGTCATCCAAAATGACCGGTATTTGCGTTTCTAGGTTTCCTTCAGGGCCATTAATCTAGGCAAACTTAGTTTACTAATGATGTCTGGGCACTTGATGCCGGTAATTAAAGCGCGCTCCGTACCACGTTTTGGGCTTTTCGGAAATAAGTAGCGTTCTGCGAACGTTGACTAGGCTGATATGGCCGCATTAACTACGGCGTACGAGGTAGCGCTGCTCGCGTTTTTAACATTGTGTTCATTCCTGGAAATCAGGTAAACTGTGCTTTTGCTTCTGTGGCATAGTTTTCTCTGGAAATGGCAATTTTGTTGGAGACAAAAACAAATTGCACTTGGGCATGGCGAGTAAATGCAATTGGCATTATAACGAATTTTATGACTTGTCCTGATATGCTTTTGGTAACTCGGATCTTCACAGAGCACTTACAGACTCTTGTGTTCAACAAACTTTTTCAATTCACCAGGTCATGCGAAAGATTGATGCCGCATACGGACTTCTGACAAAATGCAGCTGTTATTGGTGATCATCCGTAGCATAGTTCCCTTTTTACGGTAACTAATTATATAGTTGCCGTCCTTTTGTAATGTTTGTATTTTTTTATTTCCGTGGTTATCTTTTATATTTTACTTTCGAGTTCTCCTGGTCGGAAGAGTTTATATAGAGAGAAATATTAGCTTTTGTAGTCGCGAACGAATGACCGAGTTTAAATCATTGCGTTCATGATTAGCTAGTGTTCCTCCTTTTACTTGGCCATAACAATGCTCTTTTTCGACGTATTTAATTACCCTATTGTGGAATTTTCTAAATGATATATGTTTTGTTACACAAAAAAGACACATGGTTGAGAACCCTGTCTTCAAACTCCGTGGGCGGAGATGTTTACTAAAATGTTATTTCTCGTTTATAATGTGCCACTGTCGCGTGGTTCCATCGCCGTCTTAGTTCCTCTTTTTCACATTGGGTTTTGTCATTGCCCGATTTTTTAGAGGGATTTGGTTGGAGAGTAGACAATGGCTGGCAATCATTGTTCATAAGTTTTGTCGTAATACATAAGGTAGGCAACAGACTGCGTTCGCACCTCAGTCCACAACAAAATTCTGAAGCTGACACTAACCTGTGATGGAAGGTACCAAGGTAGTGAATGTGCGCAACTTGAAGGTAGCGAAGCTGTCCGCAACTATCACGGCCATGATGACGGTTCAAGTCTACGATTACAGCTGATTTGCTCCTTCTTCGCTGTGGCAACGACCTTTGCGACAACATTGTTGCTACAAGTATGAGCTTTCTTCCTTTTTAAAGAAGTGATATCTCTGGAAATCACTTTGGAGGGTGCTCTATGCAACCATAACCACCATCACGAAGGTTTAGGTCTACCATTGAAGCCGATTTGCTTCTGCCGCTGCTGCCACGACTCTTCTCCATCATTGTTGCTATAAGTATGAACTCCCTTCATTTTTTTGGAAGGGATAACCATTGGAAATCAGCTTGGAGGGGCGTACGCTATGACGTGTCTTTCTCGTTCTAAGCAAGTTTTGCCAAGGTTACGGCAAACGCTTGAGTATTTCTCGTTCCGAGAAAGTGTTGCCACGATTACGGCAAACGCTGGTTTTGTTATTTTTTGGCCAATCTTTGCCAATCTCCCCAAATGGGTAAGCTCAGAATTTTCTGGTATTTTTAACTCCGGACACAAAAAATAACGATTTGCTAAACAGCTTACGTGGTAAAAACTCCCACCTCCCCTCGCGGGAACCCCTGTGTAGATGCGACGCATAGGCGGAGCGGCGAAGGGACCGCGTTTTATAGCGCGCATAACGTTGAGGGGACTGCGTAAGCCGGTCCGAGTCGATGACGACGTTGGCGTACTTGTAAAGCGGTGTGGACTCTAGGTGTTTGAGCCAAGCGTGGATGTTGCTTCGCCGGAGAACGGCACACCGGTTATATGCGCAGCGCGCCCGAAGGAGAGGAAACCGCGGAAGAGAGAGTACCGCACATGCGCCGGCCCCAGCGCGTCTGCCGCGGCTATGGCGCAACACAATCCAACACAATCCACTTTAATCCAATCCATTCCAAATCCAAGCCAAGCCAAGCCAAGCCAAGCCAATTCAATCCAATCCAATCCAATTGAATCCAATCCAATGCCCCTCGCGAGTCGCGAGAGAGCGTTCGCTATCGGAGAGGAGAGGGGGTGAGCGGCGGAGAGCGCAGCTGGCGCGGCGAGGAGAATTGGGGAGGGGTGGACAACGCCAACGACAACGACGACGACGCCGGAGGGAAAAGGCGAGTGAATCAGATGCTCTGCATCTAAAAGGAATCGGAGCGGGTCACTCTGTGGGCAGACCACCGCATTGTACGCACACTGTGATTGTATTGGGTGGAGACAACCCGCCTGTCGGTGACATCAATTTGCCGCGTTTCGGGTTTCGGACGCCAGTGAGCGCGAGTACGCTGTCCTCATAGCGAAGGTCACTGTTCACAACAAAAACAAACGTCGTTTTTACAGCGGGATTAAATGAATTCGTAATGTAGTGTACCAAATTAAATCCCGCATAATAATCCAGGGGTGCTATTCCAGAAGGCCCGAAATCGAGCGGAACTCCGTAGACTGGAACTCTAGCGACGCCGACGTAACAAGATTACAATATAGGCAGAGTTCCAGCGCTCTAAAATGCGATTCGTGCTATTTGCTGATTATTCAGGGGACGTAACTCGTACAGGGCAGCGCGCTCCAAGGCGGCGCGACTACGGCGTGGCGCATCTTTCAGTGCGTTCTCTCGCTCCACTGTTGCACTGGTAGCTAATGGGGGCGAGTAAATCAAACTACTTTACTTTATCCCGCATTTACTTTATTATTCTGTGTTTCACTACAAAGTTTATTTTAAATGAAGAGCATTTCAGTAACTCACGATGTCACCCGCGTTGACGTCCGTAGTCCGCACCGTCGCTGTCCGCACCCCTCCCTACTATATAAAAAAATACTATCCGACGCCCGGTTTCGATCCCTCGACCCGGCGGGCGGAACGGAATGTACATGGTGCTCTACCCACTGCGCCACAAAGCCGACACAGAATGGGATGCTACGAACGCGCCTTATGTCGTTGAGTTATTCAAATTACTGCTGACGAGCGCTCTCTCGTCAGCAGTTGCAACAAGTGCAGCAACATTAACGTAACGCAAACTACTTAACGTCGTGCGCACCGGAAATGCTCTGCATTTGATCGTGCCCCTCGCGAGGGGATGTTTCACTGCGTCTTCTCTCGGTCGCGGGACCCGTGGTGCCATCTGGCCGAGGCGCGGCACAACTCGTAGCACTTTGAAAACATGCGGCGCCAGCCAGCTGTGTGTGCGCGTGCCGCACTTGTACAAATGGCGAGTGCATTGGCTGTCCACAGAGCAAAGCATTCGTGCAAGTAAGCCGTTGCAGTCAGTCAGTCAGTCAGTCAGTCAGTCAGTCAGTTAGTTAGTTATGTTTCTACGGGTCCTTCCTCACGATGCTTTTTTCTTTAAGGCGCCCCTATGAGCTTTTGTTTTGGAATATTTCGTCCTAAGAAGCAGTTTCTCCTCATCTCTGCCGTCGGTGGCAGACAATGCATTCACATGACTGAGGCCGACTGGCAAAAAAAAAAAAGAAGGCGGGTGATGGCAGTGCGCCACATTCAAAATGATTGCTGTTCGGCGTTAAGTTATCAAAACCGGTCGTCTGCTTATCGATGCGAAAAATCCTTGGGGCACTTAAGTCTGCATACGTGCTATGACGGCGAAAGCTGGGCGATAGTTATTATCGTTTTTAGGGATACATTGTACTGGCGTCTTTTTCCTCGCTTTCATTTCTTTGTATTTCGGCATGAATTACTTCGACTGGCTTCTCTTCTGCTATACCGTGTTTGCATCAGTTTCGTCTCTTTCATTTCTTAATGAACTACGTCAGCAAGCAGACGGGTACGCGCCACAGCCTCCGTAGAATCGGGGCTCTGCGAGACTTGTGTGCACCTTTCCTAATCCTGTGCCATCAGGTTCAGGTATCACGCGGCATGTACTATTCTGCAACTTTTACTTTTCAAATTCACAATGTGACGATTTTTGCGAACCGGGCACATTAGCTCATTAAAGTTCCTAATTGCAGGCCAATCCCCCAAGTGGGAGTAAAGATCGTTTCCCCGAAGTCCGGTGTCGATCAGGAACCCAATCGCCCGGGCTCCGGTTGATTTGGCAGGAGGCTGGCAGGGCGATGGTGTTGAAGTTCGTGGAGACGGCGGTGGAATTCATGAACTCGAGGCGTTGGGGTTGATTAAATAAAACGGAAGTTTATATACAGCCATTTACAGTAAGATAACTGGGTACATGAGAAATAAAAAGAAAAAACTTCAACCTGCAGCTAGACGCTAGCTCCGAGAGCGCACAACTCACTCGAGCTCCTCAACTTCGTTTAACTCTCCTATTATCGGAGCGTACACAAACAGCTCGAGAAACCACGGCCGAGACTCTGTCTCGCCGCAAGATCCGTCTAGTTGCCCGGTACGGCGCTGCACCCTAAACCTCCGCCGCGATCTTAACCTCGACTAGGGGGCTCACAAATCCCAACCTAGCTTTAACGGTCGAGACTCCTTGTCCCGCCGGGAACTGCCCAGCTCGGCGCTCAGACAAAAACGATTTCAAACGGCCAAGTTCGGCCTTATAAAACCTCGAGATCACCCTCTCTCGGGAACGCCCCTGTAGCGTTCGTACACGCGTAAGGGAGTGCCCAAATTCACGTAGACAGCTGTCACTCAGCACGCCACGGAATATTCAATGAGGCGCCGCCACCTTTCGGTCAACGGCACGCTCGCAGACGAGCAGGTGCGGGCGACCCCTCGGGGTGAAAGCGGAAGACGGCGACAGTGCGTCATGCTGACTAGGGCGCGTTAACAATGGAGACTGGTGCGGCGCTCGTCCCGATGCGGGTAATCTCACCACCTCCGCGCGTCAAGCAGACGTTCCCGGAATCCGGCAGCGCTGTCTGCTCTCTCAATGGGGCATTATCCCTGTGGTATGCGGTGAGCCAGACAATCCGTCTACCGTGCACGCCGTGACGAATTGGCGATGGCTGCAGCGCACTGGTGGCAGTGCTACGTCGCCAGACAGAGTGGCGGGTTCTCATGCGCAGCCTGCGCGCCTGGCCACTGACCGCATAAGTGGACCTTACAGTGGGCATGTGCTGTGAAGGCAGCAATAGCAACAACTTTTCATATTTGTTGGATTTATTTTCATTTGCTCTTCACCGCTCTTGTTGGAGGAAGCACTCGACAGTCGTTTTTTTATTGAGTATCCCCGCTCTTCCCTCCCGCCCTTCAAACTCCCGCTTACCCTCCCTCTTACCCTCCCTCTTTTTAACCATAGGAAGGTGGCGCTGTGCGAAACCCATCGAAATGCATAGAGATGGCCTTGGATAATAAATAGGCGCCGTTGATTGTATATGTATATATATAAGCTATCCTGCCGGTTACGTTCTCATAAAAAATGTGTAACACGCAATGCCTCAAGCGAAACTGTCCGCGGCGTTGACAATTAATGAAACGAACAGGAATGCAACTGCTCGTTCAAACACGTTTGCGAGAGGATGGTAACTGAAGCGCACGCTCCAGCTGCAGACGAATAGACGCGTTGTAGAACCTGCGCAAGCCATGTCCGCTGAACCACCTAAAAGAAAGGCGAGGTCAAGGAAACACGTCTCCAGCGATCATTTTTCGCACACACTGGCTGACTGTGGGCTGGTGGCGGTCGATGGTGCGGTCGCTACCAATGCTTCCGTGGAAGGTGCCCGTCGCGCGAAACCGCAGAGCACACACACTTGCTCCTAGGCGGCCATCGAGCGAAAGCCGCCTAGAAGTCGTCGCAAACGGGTGTCGGTCGCCAGATGACTGCACAGCACAGCACAGTACTTTTGTGGACATAAAAACAAGCTGAAATTTCTCCTTCGTTTAAAACATATGTTTGGGTAGAAATAGGCCTGCTACGGTGACCACGAACAATAAACCACGCCGAGGAAGCGGCCGCCACAAGCATCACGAGTTTATCTCGGCCGTGTAAAACTATTCCCGAGTTTTTTTTCTAGTTTTAATGTTAATCGAACACACCCAGCCCATTCGTGGGCAGGCGACCGAAGCGTCGACCCATGGCGTCGACGTTGTCGATGGCGTAGCGTCGTAGCCACGAAGTGGCCATGAGGTGTCCGCTAGTTGCGACAAGATTTTAGCATCAAACAAAAACGAAGTCCCCAGGCCACCGTAAGCCAATGGCGCTACAGTCGCGGAAGGGCGCGGTCCGAAATGTGGTTCAATTTTGTCATAGCCGATAGGAGTGAACAAGATGACAGGGCCCTTTCTTGGGAGCCGTTTTCATACATCGTGAAAACACGGTTGATGACAAGTGACGCTACTTCAATGTCTAAAATGCACTCGTCAATGCTCAGACACGCTCTTGACACGCTGAATTAGGATGATTAGGGATTGTTGCGAGTTGTTGCGACCGCAGTCTGCTGGTAGCGGGGCCGGTCGCCGTCGCTCCGTCGAGCCAGGACTAGGGGATAGCTTAGAGCAAACTCAACGGGTTTATTTACATTTTTACAGCGAGTTGTCGAGATGAAGACAGATGACAGATCTTGGCGGGCCGCAGCACGCCCTTTTTGTTGACCCTCGATCCCTAGTTCCCTAGGTTAGGGATCCCCATACAAAACAATGCGGACCAATGGTGATGTGTACGTTCCTCGCTGTGAAGCACCGCCCTCGGGTAGGGACACGCCTTTCAGGTATGTCGGCAGATGCACAGCACACGCACACACACACACCCTTGCCACTCGTCAGGACCCGCGCGGGCGCCGCGTATTCTCTTGGTGTCTGCCGCGCGCTGCGTTCCCAGGGAGCCTAACAGCACAGATTAACAAGGTTCGTGGAATCACTCCGGGAAGGGTTAATGGCTTGACCATTGCCACTGCCTTCTTCGCTGTGCTGCCGCCGCCACGGGGTCCCATTGTCCGGTCGTCGCCTTCTGGGCTTTCACGCGCACACGCGTTCAGTTGCTCAGGCCGGGGGAATACCGGCGGCTCCTTAATCCCTTTTGGGGCAACAACACTCAACACCGCTCAAAAGCCGCTGTCAATCAGTGGCTGCCGCGGCGTCGTGTCGGCCTCCTTTCGTTTCCGTCGACAAGCGGTGGGGTGGTCGACCGGCGGGCGACTGACCCACGCAAACATGGCGCCAGTGAGTCATAACAGGATGACTACCCGCCGTGCATACTCAACCAAGCCGTAAACAAAATTCAAATATGATGGTCGCAAGCACGGCGTGTTCCGTTCGCTACACTAACCTCTTTTGCTTACTGAATTTGTGCTTGCACCGAGATGCTCTGGGTATACTTTCACGTCACGTAGCAAACATAACTCAGTGGAAGACAATAACACGGACAAAAACGGACCGCCCCGACCCGGGCGTGGCCGACAGCCAGGCTGGGGATTTCAAAGTAGAGGTGGTTTTATCTGAATGATGCTAGGGAATGGGTATTACAGATCGATTTCATATGGCGCTGCATGCGAATGATATCACAAGCCGTACTTTATCAACGTAGGCTGCCCCATTATGGCGCGCTGAATATGCCAGGCGTGCTGTGCGCGATTGCGCCGGTTTCGCTTGACGTGTATCGAATGCTCCACTATGCCTACTTTCATAACCCGAGCAGTTGGAAACTGATGAATAGGGAGAACTAGAGCCTTCTGGAATAGCGCCATTCCCGTGCCGTAAAACGCTTGCGCGGTAGCTTGTCGGGCAGCTACAATAAGCGCTGCCCACGTGAAGTGAAGTTGCAGCTCAAACACGGTGAATGCCGCCGGGCGGCCTCGGCGTCGACAAACAGACAGATCGTTGGTGGTCTAGTTCTGTTAGATGCATAGCGGTAAGTATTATTTACTTCAGGGCAGAACAAACTGGAATATCTGGGGTCTAGGTCGACAAAGGGGTCGGCGGCGCGTCCCAGTGTCTGCTTTCTCTGAGCAAAACTCGTCGTCAAAATTCATTCCATGAGGGTGGCGCTTAAACGAGAGAGCGACTGACGTACATTACAGCTCACGCCTCAGCGATGACTTTACAACTGCGACAACCTAAACACATTTGCTTCTAATAGGTCATATAGCTACTTCCGAGTGAATTATCTTAATTAAACATGGTGGGAGTATACTATTTCCTGGCATACGAATACGAGGAAGATAAACTCCATTTCCAAGTGGTTTTGCAGACCCGGTGAGGCTTGTTCTGGGCTGCATGCCTTTGGCGTATCCTGCACAACAGCCCAGCCGCACCTTGGCAAATTTTTTCACCCGATATACGATTGTCACTGGTCCGAGTTAGGCGTGGTTGTAAGGCGTGATTGGAATTTCACGTTTCGCAGTTTAGAATGCAGAGTTTATTGAGCAAAGCAGTCGGAAAGCAGTGGATGGCGTTGCTCAAATGCGATCTTTTGTTAGGCTGGCGCAGCATGTGCTTTGAAAACGAGTCTTTCTTGGGTGGCAAAACCAGAAAATATTTGTCTGCCTGTCTGTCTGTCTGTCTGTATGCATGCATGCATGTATGTATGTATGTATGTATGTATGTATGTATGTATGTATGTATGTATGTATGTATGTATGTATGTATGTATGTATGTATGTATGTATGTATGTATGTATGTATGTATGTATGTATGTATGTATGTATGTATGTATGTATGTATGTATGTATGTATGTATGTTTGTGTGTATGTAGGTATGTATGTTTGCATGTATGTATGTATGTATGTATGTATGTATGTATATCCCTCAATCCAGCCTTCGGGCAAAAATGTGAAAACAGAATACTTGAACGACATGTTTGTATAGTCTTTACAGAAAGGACTATTTCAGGACTTTGCAACAATCATTACTTCCCTTAGCGACTAAATATGAGCGGCGGAACGGTTAGTCCGATACCCAGATGGTACTTCCAGATACTCCCCAAGGACGAACAGCTGAAAGGGAGTTGCACGAAGAAAAATAAAACCAGCACCAGCAGGGATCAAACAACCGACTCCCGCAACGATACCTGAAGAATCCAATACGTTACTACTAGGCCACGCGGTCAGGGACGAGCTTTGATAGAGAATGTGCATTGAAGTATAAAGTGCGCAGTTCTCTGCACAACGCGACGATTAATTGCAGCTGGTGTCCAAATTTTTATCCGTGCAAGCGATCATGACCGCAATGGGCGCTTTGCGTTTTGCTTACGCTAGAGCCTATTGCTCAGTCTGATTCTAAGTACCGCCTAAGAACCATAGTTTTTTTTTTCCGGTAAAGAACAATCAAATCGTCGCCTAGTTGATACGGGTGGCTTCGTGATCGGACGACTCGTCTTTTTCCGCGGAAATTAAGTACATTGTAAGTTTTGGCTACATATTTAAGTGCTCTAGGTATCTTATGTGAAAACGGTAGTCTGCATGAGTGTTAGAATAGGGAAACAGACCATATTTTCCTGTATAGGTAAAACCAAATTCCAGGTTGCCTAGCCTGAACTCTTCAAGTTAGCGTTGCTAGGTGATCGGGACTGGGAAATGCATGCGGGTGTCACAGCAGTTGCAGCAGTGTCATAGCTTTGGTGCACAAGAAAATTATATACCGAGTGTAAAACCTGTCTTCAAGACACTTCGCTTTAGCGAGAATTTTTACTTTGTAGTTCTTGTCCCCAGCAACTAATGCGTTTTTCTCGTTTGTTGAACATTAACAAATTCATTACGCTTAGTGGTCAACGTTTGCTATTTTCACTGATATTTGTATCATTTTTGGCGCACTTGAAAAACTTTCATCGACCGTTATTACGTGGCGCGAATCCTATGCAACCTAGCGTATTAACATAACCCTAGCGAGAAGCGTTTGTCCATCGCGCTTCGCTGTTCCTTGCCATAACCCTCCACTCGATTAACACTGGGCGCTTTTCTTATAATTAACATTGATATTTTCTCCCGTGGCAGTATGTAAAAGAGCCACTGACTGCAATGACTTCTGTTGTGGAAATCTAAAACTGTGGACAGACATATGCGCGAAATGGCAACGACGACGCCATTACAGGGGATTCACGATGCCGCCACGATGCCGCCACTTAATAAGAGGAATCGTATATTCAAACGGTATAGAAAAAATCCCGATCCACTGCAACTTTCTAAGCTTCGACAGCTTGGTTCCGAAATCAAGGTCAAAATCACAGAAGGAAAAAAGTGGTATTTTGACTCTCTTGGTTCTAGAATTAAAGAAAATCCAAAGGAACTCTGGAAACTGGTGAAATCTAACAGCAAAGATGATGTTGGTATCCCTCCGTTAATCCACAATAGTGCAGCTGTTACCAATGATAGAGATAAATCAAGCTGTTTTAATGATTACTTTGTCTCAGTGTATTCCACGCTAGTACCTCAACATCTTCCAGTCTTCTTGAGCAACGCACTTGATGATATGCCGGATATTGCTATTCACTACTCTGGAATAGTCAACCTTCTCCAAAAATTAAAACCACACTCGGCACCAGGTCCAGATAGGATACCCAATCTTGTTTTGAAATCCTGCGCACATGCCATCTCAAAGTATTTAGAAGTACTGTATCACAAATCTCTTGAAACCTCAGAATTACATGAAGACTGGAAGATGGGCGACATTGTTCCGATTCATAAAAGTGGGCCCCGAGACAGTGTCATGAACTATAGACCCATATCTTTAACATCTGTGTGCTGCAAAACCCTGGAGCACATAATTTACACTAACATCTTTACCCACCTTCAAAACAACAGTTTCTTTGTTCCTTACCAACACGGGTTTAGAGCTGGTCATTCATGCGTAACTCAGTTAGTGGAATTTACCCATGACATATTTACATCATTTGATAAAGGTTTACGAACAGACTGCATACTATTAGATTTCCAGAAAGCGTTTGACAAAGTGTCCCATGTTCTCTTACTCCATAAGCTTTCACTTCTTGGTTTACCAGATAACATCCTTTTTTGGCTCAAAAACTATTTGACAGGTCGTTTACAAAGAGTGGTAATTAATGGCGCAGAATCAGAATATGCATGCGTATCTTCTGGCGTTCCGCAGGGTTCCGTCTTAGGTCCACTTTTATTTCTTATATATATAAATGACATTGGCACAGGAATCACTTCGAAAATCCGGCTGTACGGAGACGATTGTGTCCTTTACAAAGAAATTAATAACGACTCTGACCGAGTAGCATTACAGACAGACCTAAATAAAATTTCTTCATGGTGTGACAGGTGGCTTATGTCCCTGAACATCTCAAAATGCAAGCATATTTGCTTCACGCGCAAGCGTCAACCAATCGGTACACAGTACTGCTTGAACGGCTCCCCATTATCAGAAACAAGCGAAGCAAAATACCTAGGTGTCACGTTTTCCGCCGATCTGACATGGAATCGTCACGTTCAAAGCATCACTTTAAAAGCAGGACGAGTACTAAATTTCATTAAACGGAACTTTAAGCACGCGCCAATAGATGTCAAGAGAACACTTTACCTAAGCAACGTTCGCCCGATTCTGGAATACGCGTCCGTTGTGTGGGACCCGCACACACAAATTCTTGTCAACAGCTTAGAAAGGATACAGAAACGCGCAGCCCGATTCATAACCGGCATTTACTCATTCCAAAGCAGTGTCACAGAAATAAAACGGCACATATGTTTGGAAGATCTTTCACTGCGCCGTGTTGTTTCCCGCCTCTCTTTCCTTCGAGATGCCGTCTTCAATCGCACACCACTAAACAAAGAGACTTATCTACAATCACCAACATACATATCCTTATCTACAATCACCAACATACAAATGACCAACATACATATCCGGGCGCCGGGACCACTTACTCAAGGCACGGCCGCTGGATGAAAGGCGCACTGACGTGCGGCCTGCCGCGTGCCTCCAAAGCGGCGTGAGTGCGCCTAGAGCCAAATACTGCCACCGCGGCGCCACCATTCCGGGACTGGTTCCGGCGAGCGCGGCCCGCGGGACGCCGGCTATCGGGCCGCTTATTTCGAAGTGTGGGCTTATCATCGGCGTTCCACGCTCCACTTAAGGCATTTACCAGCACTAATGTTACGCCTGTTAAAATACAAACACGATTAGCGGCTGCCAAACTTCATTTGGTCAAGATGGAAGTTAAATTCCGTTCGCAGCAGCAGCATTACTCGTTGATAGTGTGCCTTCTGTCTCACATTGCTGTGTCGTTATGTCTTACATCACCCGGCATGCTCTTTGTGACCTCACGCCCGGCAGAGATTTACGTTTTCTGCAAGCTGCGACTGCAGAGAATATATTAAAATTCCGGACAAACAGAAACAATGTTTTTTGACGGCGCTTGTTATTTATGAGTGCCAACACTACTCGATGTTTAAGACATAACCAACTTTTATGTAGGTTTTTCCTCATGCACTAAATAAAACACCACAATTCGTATTAATCTCACAACACATTTGACTTGATTACACGTTGTTTAGTTATGAAGTAATAATACTATCACAGCTATGTCGGCCCTTTTTTATTTTGACATATATATATATATATATATATATATATATATATATATATATATATATATATATATATATATATATATATATATATATATATATATATATATATATATATATATATATATATATATATATATATATATATATATATATATACAGTTGAATGAAAAGCGATTCCAGTTTCTACCTGATATTATTACTTGTTCCCTGTAGCCTCGAAAAAAATTAAGGAGAGCACATGGGATGTCCGGGTCCACAAAAAACTTTAAAAAAATGTTTGGCGAGCTCGGTAAGCTCAATTTTTGCCCGGACACAAAAGAAAAGAGCGAAATTGTACAGAAATTCCCCAAATTGCCTAATAATGCGTAAGCATTCAAACACCGTTTTTCCATTTCACATTTTCTTCTTTTGTTTGCTATTTTAAACGAACAATATACATCTTGAATATCATAATTATTAATTGTTCTAACTGCGTGAATTACGCATTTTTGTGCAGATACGAGGCATTACACTTCTTGCATTACGTAGAGATTATGCTTGGGTACTCAAAAAAGAAAGCTGACGTAATAACGTATGTGAAACTTTTCCTACGCTACGAAAATTGATTCGAATTGAAGCGCAGTATGTTCACAGAGCAAAACTATCGCAACGTCTTTAGAGCACGCTAATTTGAGCACATACTTGTGCTGCTCCAGGAGCCCTACCGTTAGCTTCAGGGATAAATGCATATGGGTTTGAATCGGCGATGAAATAACGGAGGAAATGTACCTAGCGCTAGTTCTCATCGCAAAGATTGAAAAAATGCTTAGCAGCTAGGAGAGTGGACCGTACGCCCTGTCTGTTGAACACAGCGCGGTGCATTTATTTTTCTTTCTATACAACCTCTGTCATCAAGTTTTCACTAGCACGTTTAAAGGCATTGTCGTGCTGGCGAAAATGAAATAACCCAAATCTCTATGCGGGGCAAGACACGATCGAGCCAGTATAAGAGTATCAAAAGACACGCATAGCAAAATGTCTAGTTTTTTTCAAATTTTTTTCAACCATCCTATCGCGTGTCCTAGTTTTATAAGGTGCGCATTCCGCCCAGCCAACATTTTTTTTCAAAGAAGTGTCTTTAAGGCAAGCTTTAATCCATCGCCGGCAAATATTCACCGCTCCCGTGTGTCGACACCGCGTTTCCCAAGAAAAGGTGACATTTTTGAAATTTCGGACGAATAAATTCGCTCCATATACCTGCCGCTTGAACTGTAACTAATCAACTTGCGGCTTTAAACTGTGCAACGCGGTTTACGTGCTGTGTGTGAGACGTTTTCAGACAAAGCTAACCAGTGGTTATTATCTTTTTGTTGAATATTATCTTTTTTTAACAATGTTGTTCGATATAGGACATCTTTTTAGATTTGTTAGATTGAAAATGTATTGCCAATATTTCATTCAAGAATTATTTTAGCTTCTGGCTGCTTCAGTCACGGCCGGGCGGTAGGATCGAGCGACAGACTGGCAGACATACATACATACGGACAGACAGTTTTCGCGGTTGAGTAGCCCAGGAATGACAACAACATCTTTTAAAACCCGTGCGCTGGCTGTCTCTCAGTCGGCGCAAGCGCTCGCCTACGGGGACCGCCCCACTCCGTCCCGAAACCAGTCCCCGAACGCTAGCGCCACGAGGGAGTCAAGCGGCGGCAAACGTAAACACCGCCACTCACGCCCTTGCCCGTTGAAATCCGGGCGACGCGGCAGGCCGCACCTTGCGTGCGCTCTCATCCAGCGGCCGTGCTCAAGATAAAAGAAATGTGCGCGCGCACAACCACATACCAAAACTCCTTTTTTCCCCGTACAATACGCGATTGGAACCTGCTGCCTCCTGAACTAATCGAAGTTGCTTCTGATGTGACGTTCCCCACTGCCCTTCAAGAATATATTTATGGATAAAAATGTACTCGCCACTTGAAACTTTCTTTGATATTTATGCTTTGCATTGTTAGCCAGCGTGCTGTGTAAATGAATGTATCTTGTTACCTGGCCGATATTTATGCTTTGCAATGTTAGCCAGCGTGCTGTGTAAATGAATGTATCTTGTTACCTGGCCGATATTTGTTTTTAATGCTGTCTCATGTGCTCCCTCAGAATGTACCACATGTGTGATTAGTATTGTACTTACGGTCTGCAGTGTGTGGCTTACTAACGCAAACCTTGTATGTTTTCTTACAATTGTTTTTTTTTTCTTTCTTCAACCTTTCAAAGAGTGTGCAATGTTGTATTTTATATCGATTATTTGTCCCCCCTACTATAATGCCCAACGGGCGAAGTAGGTATGCAAATAAATAAAAATAAATAGAATAAATGTTCTGTTTTTGCGTCCCGTTACCCTTTATAAATCTCCGGGGACGAACATTTAGTCCACATTTGTGCACACGGCACGAACTCTGCCACGGTTACTCCACTTGAAGTTGAACCGTTGCCCGCAAAACCTCGCGGTCGCATTTGCTCGCTATTTTGCTCCCTTTTTCCCAAGAGGTACTTTGGGCTACGACTGTGGAGACCCGCGTTTAAAGCCCGTCGGATCACATATGTGTTAATATTTACTCTTTACAGTAGCGGCCATTATAACAGCGGAGCTGTTTTATGTGTTACCTCCGCGGTGGAGCGTTACCAGAAAACTCAGCCTAGCTGTACGCCGCCCAGCGTTGCCTAGCAACCACCTGTGGGAGCACCAACCCACGTAACCTTCTCGCACCCCATGCGCGTAGGCCCGAGTCCGCGGCATGTGTTCGCTCCGCTTTCCTCTTTCCGAGCCACACGCGACAAATGTGAAGGCGGAACGTGGCCGTGGTGTTACAGGTGAGTAAAAGCTCCAAACATTTGGCGGGGCGACAGACATCTCGCCTCCTCTATTCCGGGCGTATGTTCTGCTGCCATGGGAAGACCGAAGTCCGGAAGCCCGAAGAAGTGGCTGACGAGGGAGAGCGCCGTACTGCCAAGCAGAAGCATTGCGTCGCCGCCGAGCTGATCGGGAACACCGCGGCTTCATAACTATTATCTCATCTTCTAACTCTTGGTACAGCTGTACTTCCTTTACGTGCGAAAAAGGGTACAGATTTCGCTGCAAATGATGCAGAAAAGTGGCGCAAACCCAGCAATTTCAAATGTATTTTCGGCTTCAGGCCTGTACTTTTATCACGTGCATGTGATAAAAGTGCAGGCGTTCTTGTCGAAAAGGAATATACGAACGAACGTATCGAGACAATCGACTCGGATTAACCAGATATTTTAACCCAGCCTCGCAATAAACCGAGGATCATTTTTGGGAAGACAAAGCTTTGGTTACCAGTGGCTTCATATGTTTGCAGGTACCGCAAAGTACCGCTGCCTTAACAGTGGATCCTGGGACGGTGAAACAGGGAACTACAACGCCTGCACAACATCGCCGCATCATGTGAGCTTCGATGCATGTTACCGTATTTCACATTTCGCCAATAGATTTCACTGTTTAAATGACCATGATGGCAAAATATGACCGCCATTTATTTGAAACCACTTGGCTTTTCAAATTGAGGCCCCGAAAGATTTTGGTTTCGCGAAAACGAAGTAATATAAAGAAACTGAAATTTAGAGCTAGGAAACGTCAGCGGTGACGTATTAGAAAAAATCACTAAAAACAAAGTTAGCACTGTGTTACTGTCGTGTTAAAGTTGACGTGCTACGACGAAACGTATCTAAAGGGGTCAGTACAATCCAGTGGCCATGCTCTTCGGGGGTGGACTTGCTTGGGGGCCGCAAATGACCCCTGCACGTTCCTGTGACGTCTGAAGAATGGGCTAGAAAAGGGCAGTTGAATTTCCAGTATTTGAATAGCCTAATGGTTTGAAGTTTCCGTTAAATTTGGCGTCATCCTTATAGGGATAAAGCATTCTTTTGAATGAACCAAACATGTTTCTTGGCGTCATGGTTTGTCTAGTATTTACGAATAAAATTTCTCTTGGAGTCGACCTAGCTTCTTCCGGTTATACTAGGCTTCAGCGCGACACTCTGGAATTGAACCTTAGCCGCAATTTCGTAAGCCGCGACACGGCGGCGTTCGCGCGGTGCTTTTCTTCCTCAGGAGTGGCATATCCTTGGGCCGACGGATGATTTGCGGGAGCGTAAACGATGTACACGGCGTGGAGTCACGAGGCGCTGCATGTCTGGTGGCTCGTTCTTTTCAAGCGGAGGTGTACAGAGAGGGGAATAGGAGAAAGGGTAAGGGCGCTTACCACCTGAAAGTGATACAGGGAGCCGGTCGCTGCATCCAAGTTCACTGAGCACGTTCGCGCCTATACTGGCGACTGCGCCGAGCAGCTTCTGTGTTCGTGTCGCCGCGTCGGCGCAGTGAAGTCATAGCTTGGCGAGGCTTGGCTCGAAGGTCAGGCCGGGCACCTCGCGATTATTTAAGTGCAGAACACTTTAGGCGCTCGCCTTGTCGTCCTAGCTCGCTCGCTGGAACCAAGCATATCGCAATGGCGTTACGGTGTAGCCTGTCACGGTCCCTTCGCCGCGGCGTAACCCAGAGGCTTCGAAAGCCAAGCGGCTATGCCAGGATATGCGTAGCGTGAGCTAAGGTTCAGCTGATTATTCTTAGCTTTCCTGGTTGTCTAGGATTAGCTGATTATCATGCTTACTGCTGCTTATCGTCCAATCCCAATCCAATCCAATCCAACCCAAATACAATATCCTCGCGCTTGCGCTGCACGGCTCTCCAGGAGGTACGCAAAACTGGCCAACGTCGGCCAGTGTGGCCAATCCAATCAAATCCAATCCAAGTAACGCTGTTGTTCGCGGTGTACCCCAGAGGCTTCGAAAGCCAAGCGGTTTATATAATCATAAGCGTTCGAAACTCCTGAAATGGTGGCGCTTGTCATAAATCTTCCCGTTGTTTAGCGCAAAGAAAACTATAGGTACATTTGAGGAAAAATATACGTAATTAACCGGCAGTGCCCGCATTCCTTTAGTTAAGGACGCCCGTTTGGTTGGTTTTTACGATTAAACGCAAAATATGGCAGTGCAACGCCGGCACGTGCGGATAGAAAAGCACAAACAGAACAGATCTTCCGCTGGCGCAGTTTCAGGCAGGGGGGCGCGCAAGCATTGCGAAGCCAGGAAATTTGAATTGCATGGGGTGGTAGCAGTAAGCGGATAACGGCGGTACCACCCATTATGGCGAATCACTGCTCTGCACTTCAGACAGCTTTCACATTGAGTGGAACGGCTTTAATTTTTTCATAGCGTTACCAGCGTTACATATAGCGTTACCAGAAAACATACCAAGAAAAACACCAAGCTCACGAGAGCTGCGCCTTCTGAGGAGCGCCCGGCGTCGGCCAGCTCGACCTTCGAGAACACCCTGCCCCGCGTTTGTGGCGTGATCTTTCGCGTGCTCTTCTACTCGCCAGTTCGCGTGCATGAACTGTTCACGTGCCTGAAGTCTGGAGCACAGACACAGATTTCGCGCTACAGGTCCCGAGTTCGTAAAGACGGTTCCCGAGGGTCGTGGCGCGCGCTAACGCGGTCCACATTGGGAGAGATGTGAAAGCCTGCGGACAAGATAATTCCGGCCTGTCAGTCATGGAGAACCTTCAGAGGTAATTTATGAGAGATGTAACAGCGGGGTCTCCCACGAAGGGAGAGGGGTAAGAGAACCTACTGAGTAACGCAAAGAAACACACACAAGAAGGAGGACACGGGACAGGCGCTACGGGACAGGCGCATGTTCTCCTGAAGGGAGAGGGGCCGCCAGCTCTGCTAATTGTCCAGTCTTGTTCTACTATGCAAGCTGCGCCATTGTGTTTTTTTTTTGCTAGCACCAATGGATCAATCTCAATATTAAATAGGTTTTAGTAAGCTGTTTAAAAAATTTTCAATAGTTTTTTTATTCTTCGCGGAACTTCTAAAACATCTCTTCTAAAATTTTCTCAAAAGTTAAAAGTTTTCAAAAGTAACCACCAGTGTATAATGTCAGCAGTGGTGAAGAATATGAAAATCAAAGCCATTTTTTAAGAGAAATATGGTTAAAACGCGAAGCTTTGACCGTGTCGGTATTGTGCTATTGGACAGACGCCCAATTCATAAAGCGAATGACCTTGAGAAGTGTTTTTTTTCTTGAGGTGCTTGATCAGCCTTCGCTTATCATCACCACCCTTTTGTACAACCGATTATGTAAAGTTAGCTTTCCTGCCGTGCATTCTGGCGCGACATCGAAGCCATCAGTGAAGCACAGAAAGCTTCGCTTTAAAACAATCTTCAAATCCTTCGCGCAAGCTGCTAACGGAATGTAGTAAATGAGAGAATTTCTTCGATACTAAACACTTCCAGGAACAGGAAGCTTTGACAAACTGGAGATATCCTTTACAAAAGTAGACAAATTCCTTCTCTCTTTGGACTCTTCTGTGCGGAATCAAGGCCATGGGCGACGTGAGACACGCTCACATTCATAAAAATTATACGTTGGGGACCGTCCCATTTATGGCAACTCTTGGCCATGTTAACTGGGCATTATAAAACAGGGTACTTCAAGCACTAGTAATCAGCATACCCACAATATTATCTCCATCATTACAAGGCGTTCTTCTAATAAACACCCGGTTGAAGATTGGATTCACGGCCGCAGTGAACGCTTTGCTGACGAAAAGCAAACCATTTACCTCTGCATGCATAATCGAGAACTTTAGGCGTTTTAAGGAACCCAGGCAGGTTCTCATTAACCTATGTGTCTCTAACACGGCACGCCGTGTCTCCCATGTGCTCCCTGGGGCCTTGCGTCAACAACAAACTTCTCAACGGCAATAGCTCAAAAGTTCTCAAAAGCGGTCAACGTTTCAAGCTCAAACAGCATTTAAAGCGCTCTCACGGACAACTGTTCATCGCTCTTCCTGATCGTGTGATCGGAGAGGCTTCATTTCAGGTGAAAAAAATGCAAGTGTGTAGATGCACTCGTGAGTTGAATGCAATGTCTCGAGGAGTGTGTTTGTAATAAGATAGCCACACCAGGCCAGAGCAAATAAAAAAAAATGAACCGCGGGTATTGGCTCTCAGGATGGGAACAGATTGTTAATTAAGCGACAATTAGGTCACGTTCGCGTAATTGAGGCGTAAGGACCAGTGTGTGGCCGAATTATGAACGTGATTCCACGATTCAAGGTATTAAACCACGATCGTGCTAATATCAGGAAGCCCAAAATGTGGCAGTTTATATAACGAATTCGTCATTGCGAGTCGATGAAACACCTGCTTTGCAGAAGAATTGCTTGGGACTGCGCGAAATGGTTCATATTGACTTCAAATTTCACCTTGACCGAAAAACAAGTGTGGCAGAAAGGTAACATGAACGCAATGCTGACTAACAACTGAATGTACTACCGATAATACGCAAATATACGATGATCTGCTCGGGGATTGTCCTGTGAACCTAACTCGCGGGGTGGGGGAATGTGGCTTTGCCGTTAGTAAATTCAGTTGTTAGTAAGCATTGTGTTCGTGTTTCCTTTCTGCTGCCCTTGTTTTTCGTTCCTGCTGAAATCTCAAGACTTCGCCGTTGGTTATTTGCTCTACGGGGACAGGGGTGCAATATAGCACACCCGTACAAAAGGGTTCTCAAAGAGCGTACGCTAAACAGGGTCCCCAAACTAGAAGAAGCCGAAGGGAGTTAATTTAATTACGCGCAAGAAAGCAACGTCGCCCCATTCCAGGATCCCGAGTTACGGCTGCTGCTAGACATGGCCGAGCACGTGGGAGAGTACGTCCCCTGGGAGCAGAGCTCTCTGCGAGGGGAGAACTGGATGTGGAAGGAGAAAGTGGCCCACTTCAAGCATTGCCTCGAACACGTACTTCTCAAGCCGTTTCCCGAGCTTGGTAAGCCCGCTTGTTGTACTCTCGTCGCCGCTGGAATGAGCCCCAGGAGGGCCAAAGCGGAAGCCCGTAAATGCAATGACGCGCTGCGCAGGAGCTAACGAGTCGTTGTGTCCTCGCACCTGGGATGGCTGGAACTGCTGGGACGACACCCCACCTGGAAAAACCGTCTACGCCCCGTGTCCGCAGTTTGTGGCGGGATTTCTTTCTTCCAGTGAGTCTGTGGATACTTTTCTTCATTCTGGTCGTCCAATCCTGCTCTCAGGTATGTTTGGGTCCTAGACGAAAAATGCTGAAAGAAAGAGTGCCATTCTCTTTTAATGAGTTTAAAGTCTCGCACATTGCGGAAAGCCGCTCGGATTCTGGTGCGCAACCGGCGAAAAGTGCGAACGGTGCGAGAGCAGGCTTAGAACAGTGGTGAACCCAGGATGGTACCTTGGCGGGGAGTTGTGGTACAACGGATATCACAAAGCGTGGTGAGCAAGAGAACGTGGATGACACGTGCTGTAGACTTCCTACTACTACTACATTCGGGGGACATAGGAAAACGGGGGAGGCGTCGGGTCGCACCACCGCCTCTATATCCGTCATTTGCTTAGAAACGGTCATTAGTTGAAGTTCACTTTCACACTGCGTTTTAGAGAGGGTCTCAGTTGCGTTTTTTACTGGGCACGTGCGAGTAGTTAATTATATGGGGATCTTTTACGAGGAGTACTTTTCTTCGGCTCGGGTCCGTCACCCGCCCTTGTCGGTATTATAGCGTTCGCGCTTTCGGGTGACATCTGTACAAAAATAAACGTGTTTTAACCACCTTGGCTGTTTTGGGGCTCGTGTTCAGCCTCGTGTGGTTCAGAGGTGGGGATGAAGAACATTCGTCTGCGAATCTTTCTTTTCCCTTGGCACACATACGTGATTTACGTGCTCAAAGAACTACCCACAAAAGAAGAAGCGCACTCGACAGGCACTTACGACTCTCATTGATAGTTTCAAAAAGCTTAAACTGCAGAAGTTCGCAATATAGGTATCTAATAACAAAGTATAGTGTGGGTATTGTATTCAAATGTTTCAGAGGAAAAAGAGAGGGAGAATAAAATACCACCATAGATACTACACTGCAACGCTATTTGAAATAAAAACGTTGGGGATCATTTGCTGTTGATGCTTCAAAACAATCGGCACACTGACATATTATATGACACGTGCTGACAACGAGGATTTATCGAAAATGGCAACGCCCCACTACCTTATTGTACTGACCGGGGCAAGTTTATATGTAGAAGTTCAAATCTGGAACGCCATATCTTAAAGGCCATCTGCCCCAAATTAACACCAACATATTAGAAGATAGCCTGTGTCTTGGCTTTGTTTCATTTTTTTTCGCTTTAACAGCACAGCTTGAGCACGGAAGGAATAAAATATTACCCTTTTTGTTCTGCTAAGGGCAAGCGTACAAGTTTTGCACTTGGAATGGCACCTGGTTCCGGCATCCTGTCACTGGGCACATCTGGTCTAATTACACGGCCTGCGTCGACACCCACGACCTGCAGGTACGCGTTCGAAACCTCCTGTTTGTGTGCGTGTATTCTGTCAGGGAGGAGACACTGCCTCCTCACTCTCTCAGTGACGCCATATTTTAAGGTTTGTATGACGAAAATTCTGCGGCGTCGCCTGGGATGCGAATAATGGAAACTGCAAAACAAAAAAGAAAGAATTCTAGGAGCAGTACGGGCATAAAAATTCAGTAGTGTAGATAAGTTAGGCGCAACTGAAATGTAAGAACAAATGGAACGAAAAAGATAACTTGTGGTGATTTTTGGGAACGCGATGACGCTTTTCTTGAAGAGATCAAAACAAGCTCGCAAGGATTAGGCGGATTTCAGTTTCAGGCTTCTTTTATAGTATTTACGACGTAAGGTAGATACAGGAACTTTCCAGAGGTCCTGGCAGCGAACGCTCCATCAACGTACAGAGAAAATTACACCCTCTATTCTCGAGAGCGCACTCTGACCTTGCGAGTTAGCGCATCATTAACCACGTGAACTTAGGGACAGCCCATAAATGGCTTGCCATCTACATAAACGCTTTCGTCGGACAATAGCGTGGGCGAACTGTCGCTGGAATGTCTGTAAAGGGCTACTGAACAAGATCAGCTCATGATTACAGAGTATTGGCTGGTCAACGACAGTACCCGAATGGGTGTTGGGCGCGGCCGGGGTGCTTTAAAGAGGGGAAGGACGGGCTCGTATCATGGGCCAACAATCACGGAGTAATGCCGACGCGAAACACCAGGAGCTACGCCAGAGTACAAGCCAGCTCTTCCGCGGGCGTGTATACGAGCCAATTTCGGGGGATCTGCCTCAGTGGTAGTGCGCAAAATAGAGATCAATCTTCTCCCAGTAATGCAAGAGCGGGATAACCAACTGAGGAGATGTCGTCAACTTATGCGTGCGAGTCTGGTTATCAAGATTGGTGTAACTCAGCTTCCTACTACGACGAATACTTGCACCTATTTCGGGTGGACAGTTGACGCTGGTTATTTCAACAGCGGAAGTGGCCGCCCGCAGGCTGTTATTTCTTGTTTGACAGGCCCGGTAATGGGTTGCACTGCCTCTGATCTTGTTCTCTTACGTACTGCAAGGCCGGAAAGGCTTATACGGTTATCGTAAACGGGCAAATATGACAGTGTTTGCGTGCGCTACCGTGCATGGTATGGTATTGTATACTAGGGTTGTTAGCCAAGGTGGGAAATACCTTGCTACGGCAACGACCATAAATGCAGGGAAGTTCTTTTTACTAACATGCTCACTTAAGTTTAACCTGCAACACTTTTCCCAACTTGGCTCTCCATCTTAAATGCTTTGAGACAGTAGCCAAGAAACTCATCCACTACTTAGAATAGGGGATCATGAAGTACCTCAGCCAGACATCACTGATATATGCCCATCAGATAACTTATAAACTTGCTCAAACAATTTTTCTCTCTTTCTCGGTATTGGCGTTATTCGACCGCTGGAATGAAGTCATTACAGCGGTGTAGCAACTAGTAGGTGGCTTCCTTCCAGTTACAGCAATAAACGCACTCGGTAGCTGCTTTTAAAAAATTGCCACAAATGCAAAGCAGAAACGGAAGGCGGATCTGCTGTGTCGAGCAAATCACGCAGTACTTCTTCGTTCTGGTGTTAACTAAATCTTTCACAGTGCTTCCAAACTCGAAGGAAAGAGTGAAAGCCTTGATAGGGAGTGTTGCAGAGTCCCTTTAACGCTGGGCCCGCCTCCCAGCGGGTCAGGACACAAGCTAAGGTAGAGCATGTTCTCCTGGATAATATTATTCAGCAGCGTGATCTGTCGAAATTTTATGCTGTTATGTACCTGAAACTTAAAGTAAAGTAGTCTCCCATGCAGCGTACATTTTTTGCCTAAGGCGCCGTCCGCTTTAAGGAGTCGATCACCGACAGCTGTTACGGAACGGAGAACATTCACAAGAGCGACAAAGTACGCCACGTGTCTGTCGTGTGATCGACATCCTATGGTCGAGCCGCGTCAGTACCACGAGACACCAGTAAGTGTTCAGGAATGGCGTACGAAACAGAGCACAGAAATGGAGTAATTTCTGTTGACGAGCGGGATTTTCAACCCTTATGCGTACGCTTATTAAACTTATAGGCGTAAATATTTTGTGATATAAGTTATATTATATCTCAAAATATTGACGCCTACGAGTTTCATTTTGATGTTTTACACCGCTTTTAGTGCGGTACTTCTGGCTCCGAGAAATGGGGATACCTCCACGTCATAAGTGCTCAAGGGAAGACATCCCACGGGAGGGTTTTTTGCTTGTGCCGGCAGCTGACCTCATGCCACATAAGTTGCCTTCTCTGCAGATGAGATATTGCGGTGGAAATACAACTTCGTGCAAAGAGAAACACCGTTTGACCTAAGCTTGATAGTTTGGCATTCTGGAAATTGTTTGTGAGAGCAGTCAACTTGTAAAAATTGTTTCTAACTCTTATCGCGGGCGTTCATCGTTGCCTTTGCGCAGTTCCGAAACCTGGTCAATTCCTTATACGTCACTGGATACTCGATTTCGCTGGTCGCTCTACTTGTGTCACTGTTCATCTTTTGTTACTTCAGGTGAGTAAACACTTAACGCAGCTACCTTAAACTCATGAACACTTTTTCTCAAGCGCACCTCTTCTTCTTCGCATCAAGTTGCATGCGGAGTTAAGGTAAGTGTGAGAAAAAGGAACATGCAAATGAAGCGACCGAATATGGGCGAAAGTCTTGCTCTAGGTGAGGGATATGAACCATACAAACGATAACTCCTGCAAGCGAAGTTTTACCGGAATATATACAGAAGCATTCTCGTAGAATTACCTGGTTCTTGCGTTGGAATTAGAACTAAAAGTTACTTGTTTGAAACATAAATACAACCCACATAAATTTAACGAGGCACGCTGCTAATATGCCTTCATCATTCACAAAACCAACCAACAACCACGAATAAGATCTCGATGAGGACTAGTTTAGGTTCCTGGTGTGTCGTGGCACTGAGTAAGATCAGCCGTGAAGATAAGATATCAACGCGGTAATTATCCTACAAAATCTGCCAGCAATATGGTTTGGTTGATTCGGGGCAGGGGTTCATAAAGGAAGGTCAGCGTGGACATTTTAGGCAGTTCGCGGAGCACTCAAAACCTACATTCCCTCACCTCTCCTTTCTCTTTGCCGAACCTATCCGACAAAGCAAAAAGTGGCAGCGATATATGGCATGTACGTGTGACTGCACCGCGTAACTCGCGTTTTAAGTCGCCATTTGCGCAACATAGGAGCTGTGCTAAAAATAGAACACACCTTTCGAATGACCGTTTCTGTGTTCAAGACCCCCTTCTTCAGCGCCGTCTTCTGTATGGGTTTTCTCGACCCCAGTCGACTTTACTTTGTAGACTGTGTTTGGGAGTGGCCTTCACGAAGGCCTACTCCTTCCTCATCGGGATGGCCACCAGCGCCCAATGTGACGCCTGTGGGGCGGAAGAGACTATAGGGCATGTGCTATGTCGTTGCCCCGAATGCTCTTCAGAGAGGAGCGTGCGTTCCACCGCGCCCAGAAGATTGGACAGTCGACCACTTACAGTAGAGACTATCCTAGGCCATCGGCCTCCACCATCGAGTTCACAGAAGGCGGCGAAAGCCCATCTACATTTTCTGAGCAAAACTAATTTGCAGAAAGGCTGCAGTGCCCAAAACGAGACCAGAGAATGCGCCTTCCCACTCCTATTCCTTACTCTTCTCCCGCCCTCGCTGTTATCCCCTGAACCCCATTCCCCCAGTGCAGGGTAGCAAACCGGGCTGTACACCTGGTCAATCTCCTGGCCTTTCCGTCCTTCCTTTCTCTCTCTCTCTCTCTCTCTCTCTCTCTCTCTCTCTCTCTCTCTCTCTCTCTCTCTCTCTCTCTCTCTGAGCTAAAAAGACCGATATGCAAAAAGCATGGATATGGGACGTGTTTGGGTGACTTGAGCTGCAAGTGCGAATCGTTTGACGTTATGGCACTGGTCAACATATTTAATCGGGGTGTGTCCCTTCCTTTTGCCAGCCCAAAAGGGATCCCAGCGCACTTAGGGTAGAGAACCAATACTTTAGGGGTTTCATTGATAAACTAAGTCGTAGACATCATCTCCCTGTTCATACCCCATTACAAACCTAGCTGGCGAAATTCGCGGAATACAAGTTTCCTACTGCCGAATCTTGAAACGTATCCACTCTAAGTTACCGCAGGGCGTCTTCACCACAATGCTTCAGAATGACTAATCTCAGTGACGTAGTGTGGAAATTCGGCAAATGACTAGGCCGAGCGTTCAATTTGATTGAAAAAGGGCATCTGCGCAGGGACACTGCGCAATGCGAAACGACATTCATTACTTGCATTTTGTCCCTGCGCACATGCACTTTTTTAGTCAAGTTATATCTTGTCTGTCGTCCTTCGCCGGATTTCCACACTTGCAACTTCAATTGGTGATTCTGGAGCAGTGTGATGAAGACGACCTACGGAGGCTTCTTAGAGTGCAGCCTTAATAAGGTTGACGTTCCCTTAATTTAGGACAAATTGCGTTTTTCTGTAGCAATATATGAACAAGCCGCGACGTCGGTCGATACGCTCTGGTATTTCGAAGTTTGCTAAGAAAATAGTTTTCCCACTGCCACTGAAGTCACTCGTTGCACTTGCAGGCCGTGGTTTTGTTCATCTGCTGTATTAAAATAAACAATCTACCACCCCCTCTATCTCTACCAAAGTAATAAAAATTCGGGCACCTAACGGTGTCTTAGATTTTTATCAGTAATGAGGATATTTTTAATCTCATAAAGCTTATTACAAATCGTGAACATCTATGGTCAGGATTGTCAGTTTAGTTGCCTTTCTTGTATTGTATTCTGCTACTAAATACAAGACTCGTCTGTGATTCTATACGGCACAATCTGTCACTTTCTACGAAATACAAAAGGGCAAATTGTTTGTCATGAGTTTGCCTGATATGTTAGCTGCCTAGGAGATCAACGTAGCATCTTGGTATTTTTTAAGTCTGGGGATTTCTTGTTATCTTACCAGCACATTTTTTTTTATTTCGTCTCTTTGTCCTTCAATAAAAATAAACTTCCTTCTTTTCGTGGTACAGATCGCTTCGTTGCCGAAGAATATCCATTCACAAAAACTTGTTCACGTCGTTCATCATCAACAATCTCTGCTGGATACTATGGTACATTCACGTCATTGCCCAGCCATATGTGATAGAAGAAAGCCCGGTAAGCTTAACACGAGCAGATAAAAGAAAACGCTTGGTTACAATGTCCTCAATATTGAAACCACTTTCTTCCGTTTACCTATTTTTTTGTACTTTTCCCAGAAATGGTGTCAGGCGTTGCACGTGGTCACCCAATACTTCCTGCTCTGCAATTACCTGTGGATGTTTTGCGAGGGTCTCTACCTACACACGTTGCTGGTGCTCGCATTTATCGCCGAGGACAAAATTATAAAGTGGTTCCTGCTCATCGGCTGGGGTATGTCCATGTCATCACGTATTTCGCTGTTGTGAACCAATATTCTGCCTTACAAATTATATCATTTTACGCAAAAAGGTTTCTGATTAACAATTGTGTGCTTTTTTTTTTCTCCCAGCATGTACTTCGCAAGGGATTTTCTACATTTAGTCAGTTAACGTTAATCGGTCGTACGTTTGGAGAGGTCCTTGACAGCTCGGGCGAAATCAGCATTGTTTTTCTTCAATTTTTTTTAAAACACTTCGTTTCGCTCAACACCGCAAACAAATACGCAAGTTCGAATCCTCAACTCTTCTGCTTTTCAAAGATTACTGGGCCTGTGCGTATGTATATAATTGTTTTCAATTGGCAGCCCACAATTCCAATGAGCTTCCTGTCACCTCTGCAGGCGTACCTCAAGGGAGCGTATTAGATGTACTATTTTTAGTTTATATGACCAACCTGCCCAGCAACGTCCCACAACCCGTGCAAAGTATGATTTTTCGTGATGATCGCGCTTTTTTGAAGAAAATTGGTAATCATGATCAAGAACGACTACAAAACTTTTTTCTACGTAAACCCATTATACAATTGCAAAAAGTCTTCCTAATACTTCTGCATAAATATTCCATCTGACTACGGCAAATTAATTTTGAATCATGAGTGTCCGTAAAATTTTGTCCTGAGGGGGAAATTCATTGAATTGTGGAAGGGGAATGGGGAAGGGGTAATTGGGCTGGTGTGGCTTAGAAGGGGCCGCTTTTGCACCCCTCGGCCGACGGTTTTGGTTTGAATGCACGGAATGCTTCTGGCTTTTACAAATGAGCGAATAATTCCGTTCGCTTTCAGATATGCTTCGTACACAAAAAATGTCCTTGTTTCAGGTTTCCCTCTACTCCCAGCCACAGGCTACGCTATACTGCGTGGCTTGGATCCTGAAGCGTCCAGAATGTAAGACTCACACTGCACTTTGTCATTTTGTGTGTGTGCGAGCACACACGCACGCAAATACACGCGCATGCACTGTCTCTCTCACTCGCACTCTCACGCATACTGCCTTAAGCAAAACTAGGGAATGTTCGTACGCTGCTCCCCTTCTACGAGTTTTATAGCAATAGTACGGAGACGCAGATTAAAGCTATGCAGTGTGCTAGGAGCAAACCGAATGTTAACATCTTGTTCCTCGTTAATCAGCGGCACATTTTGTTTCCGCATCAGTGAAGGTCTCTAGAATACTGAATAATTTTTGAGGATTGGAAGTATTACTTGCCAGGAGAAATCACTCCGGCATGGACGCTAAAACATTTCAGACGATTTAATCGCCGCACGCGTCAACCGCATATGCAGAGTACTGTTATTTTTCCGAGTGGGTGTTAGCAAGTGAATTTTCGCGGTGAATGAAGCCCCCATATTTGAGATGACGCGGAGAAAGTGAATTAAATCCGTGCGTGAATTCTGTCTCCATCTCCGTTCTCAGGTGCTGGGTGGAACATGACTTTTGGTACACTTACGTATTGAGCATCCCCGTCTGCTTCTCTATACTGGTAAGATTTCGTCGTTAGCTCGCGCAATTGCCGGCCTACCTCTCTTAAGCATCCAAGGACAGGAATGTTATGTACCCTGTTAGGTGTCGCATGTTTTGCGATTTTGTATTTGGAGTAACGATTGTAAAAGTAATAACAACAAATAATACAGCTGTTGTTGAACAAATTTGTTTGCAAGGTATAGATTGTATGCACCACAAAAAGATTGTCTGATTTTATTTGCAGTATTATAGCCATTACTTCGCGTTCAATAAATATGTAACACTTTACTTTAAGGAACTTCCATACCGGTTCTTTTACTTTTTGGTGCCCACGTCAACATAAGAAGGCTGGGTGTCGTGCCGCAGTTTCAATATTTCGAGTATTTGTAGAACACTGTCCGTAAAAACTGTTACGTTGGGATGGTAGTTTTAGTTTTGATTTGGATATTTTCGCTTAGGTAGCTGAGGTTTTCACAAGCGTTGTCACATGGCCATCACATGGTAAAGAAGAAGTTTGTGTTACTGGCCAGGTTTACTGTCGTTTTGCTGGCATTTAGTCAAAATGGGCGATATTGAGAATCACGTGCGTATTAAAAAAAGAACTACTGCAGGCATATAAACCAAAATTTTGATTACATCTGCACCAATTTGCTTTATATGAGTGTAAGGACAATCGGGAATAAACTTTGTTAGTTTTTTTAAGTCATGAATATTCGAGCCACAGAGTTAGTTTTTTCACTCCCGAGAATAAAAAAATTGCAAAAGAAAACCAATTTTGAGCGGAAATTTTATATTTCGGTTCAGGTCCGTAACGCACCAGGGCATAATTTCCACCAAAAAAGTCAACAACCTTCGGGCTCGGATTCACCAAAGAATATAAACTGCATGAAAACACCACGTAACTTTATTCAAATAACTTATTCACCACGTAACTTTATTTCAAATAAAGTTAATATTTTTTTATTTTGTCGGGTGCCAAAGTGCTCTGTTTTGAAGGTTTTTCGGAAAGTTTTATGACGGCACGATTTTTAATAAGCACACCAAGACCAATATTTGTAAACGACTTTAAGGGTGTCACACGACCTTAAATGTTAGTACAAGGTAGGTACGTGCTTTTACACTGTTCGGTTTTTTGTTTAACTAAATATATGACCGTAACACAAGCTTTAGTCGGATAGGAATTCATGAGCAAGAGTACACTTGACGAACTGTTAAGTATCGGAATGAGAGTATCGTCATTTATTACTAACTGATTGCTCACAATTTATACTCTCTCAATTCCTTTGATCCGTCATTTTCAGCTTAGTTTTGCATTTCTCGTCAACATCGTGCGAGTGCTTGTCACCAAACTTCGGGCGGTTAACTCCCCTGATAACGAGAGCACGAGGTAAGAAGACACGCTTTTCTGCGTTACAGTCATTGACGCTTATGTAAGCTTTCGTGCTATTTGATGATCAGCACATTTTCTATCTTTTCTTTGACACTAAAATGTGAATCTCCGTAGTTAAAACGCACTCTGTTGCCTCAACAGACAAGATTGGAAATAAAATCATCGTGCGGAGTCACTGAAGCTGAAAACAAATTTTCTTGTCGAGCGCTGAATGTGATCCGAGAACTTTTTCAATTTTTTTACAAACTACTGGATGGATCGTTAAAACGCGGTTTTCCTATTGAGCCTGGAAGCACATATGACGGTTTCTCTCTCGAGCTCTTTTATCGTCGCTTGACAAAGCCTATTACCCGTGGGATTCTACATTTCACACACTAGTTATTTCCCACCCCGCAGCCATCCGCGCTCAGCAAACATGCCTTGCGAGCTCCGGCTGCGAACGGGTTCGTTGTTTGCGGAAACAGACAAAGGCAGGGGTGACACGAGCAAAAAACCAGTGACATCATTTATTGCAATCTGCAAATCAAATATACTGCGTACAGACTAATCGTAGGCCATAACGGTAACATTGGGAGCGAGGCATTAAACAACGCTCGAGATCGAGATGGTTCGACTCATCGATTGAATACCGTAGCAGCGGAGCGCCGCGCGTGCGAGCGTGGATGCAGTCTCCGAGCTCGCCCGGGAGCGTCCCTTTGGAGTGCGTTCCCTAGGTCCGGACCAGCGCGCCGAAACGTTCGCGCGCTACCGCAATCCCCAAGACAAGAGCTCTTCCTCTCGCCATGCGACAACCCACGAGACCTCGCCATTTGGTGGCGCTAGTGGGGGGCAAGAACTGGTTCTCGGGTAAGGCAGAGGAGAAAAGAGTCACCTCCACCCCGGCGACAACAAACCCTCCGGTAGCTGGCGCCCTCCCGTATGGGTCCCGTCGCGTGAGCGAGGCGGGTTGTGCCACGCCGGCCGCGATGGGAAGCTAGCCAGAAAGGGTTTCGCGTGAGTGTCGCGATTCCCACATCCCTCCCTCCTAAATTCCTTGCGTACGCCGACGAGAGGTGACTACAGGACTAGAGACGACGGAAAGTTCATTCGTCGATTAAATCGTTATTAACTGCATCGTATTGCCGACGCCGGCTTCCGCTCGTCCAATGCCACCGCTGGTAGTGTACCAGCAGACCCGATCACCACCAGCGGAGGTCCGCAGGCAGATAGATCCGGGAAGTCAGCCCAAGTCAGCACCAGCACCAGTCAGCACCTGTCAGCCCAAGCAAGCGTTGCTCAAGTGGCGATACATCCATGATGTACCCTGGCCCCAACGCGACCAGAGAGGGCCGACTCTCTCGGCCCGGCTGGCGGCGGCATGCTGCACCGCGCCGGTTCAGCAGGCTCGCCAGTTGCAGAAGACCCGTCGTCTGGAACAGTAGTCAGCAGCATAAACACGCTCCGTCATATGGCCCAATCCTGGGTGTCTCAGATGCACAAAGAAACTCCCCTCACCTTCAGTATAGGGCAGAAAAAGAGCTCTCCAATCGCACCCCCTTTGTGGTGTGATCCTAATGACAACTGTCAAGTTGTCAGCATTGCCATCGCTCTGTTAATGTCAAGAAAGCCCAATAAATTGTCCAAACCCCGCAATGTATAGGGCCGGAAAAACATGCTGCAGTAGCCCTTTGATCCCATTGATCACGTGTCTTGACGTCGATTATCACAATTGCCGTGGCTTCGGCCTAACTGCCACCTTGTTAACGTCAACAAAGCACGCCAACTTTTCCTAACCCTGGAGCGTGTAGGGAGCGTGTAGGGTAGGGAGTATACAAACCCGATTGCATCAATAGCGTGACACAATCCGATTGTTGAGCTGCTACGTTTTTGAGCAATGCAACCGCTCTGCAAATGTCAACAGATCTAGAGTACCTGCTCTGACCCTTTAGCATACAGGGCACAAATAACTCACGATGGCATCGACCAACCGGCGCAATGCTTAACCCAGAAATGCGAAAGCAGTATTTGCTCGCATCAGTAGCAGATATGAACGCGGACACTACGGCTCGGGCTCCCTGGCCTCGCGTTGATGTAAACTCGGAAACCCTCGTTTTCATAAACAACAATGTCCCTACAAAAATTCGGAGACCACGTGTTAACGGTAGCGATGTGCTGTCATATACACGATCGCTGCAAACTCGGCGCTTAGGAAATTAAAAACACCGCAGCAATAAATAATTCACTGCACTCTCAGAAAAATTCGCCTTTGCTAATAACTTGCTACAATGAGTTAGGCCTGAAGTTTTTTTGTCTATGCTCGGATAGTCCGACGCCAGAACAAAGGATGCTACCGCGCCTTCTGCTCGAATCCGTAAACAAGGCCCCACGTTGGGCTCCAGATGTGGGATTCTACATTTCACACACTAGTTATCTCCCAACCCGCAGCCATCCGCGCTCAGAAAACATGCCTTGCGAGATCTGGCTCCGGACGGGTCCGTTGTTTGCGGAGGCAGACAAAGGCAGGTGTGACACGGGCAATACACCAGTGGCATCATTTATTGCAATGTGCAAATCAAATACACTGCGTACAGACTAATCGTAGGCCATAACGGTAACATTGATAGCACGGCATTAGAAAACGCTAGAGATCGAGATGGTTCGATTCACCGAATGAATACCGTAGCAGCGGGGCGCAGTGCGTGCGAGCGTGGGTGAAGTCTCCGAGCTCGCCCGGGGGAGTCCCTTTTGTGGCGCGCCGAAACGTTCGCGCGCTAACGCAATCCCCAATACAAGAGCCCGTCCTCTCGTCATGCGACATCCCAACAGACCTCGCCATTTCGTGGCGCTAGTGGGGCAGAAGAACTGGTTCTCGGGTAAGGCAGAGGGGAAAAGGGTCAACTCCACTCCGGCACAACAAACCCTCCGGTCGCTGGCGCCCTCCCGTATGGGTACCGTCGCGTGAGCGAGGCGCGTTGTTCAATGCCGGCCGCGATGGGAAGCTAGCCAGAAAGGGGTTCGCGTGAAAGTCGCGATCCCCACATACCTGACATTGAAATGTAGTAACTACCTCAAAATACTCGTTTGAATTAAGAAGCTAACGCCACCGAATGCAGCACATAAAGTGTACTGCGTACGGTAGCCGAAGAAACATACCTGTTTCTTAGCCATTAGCCAGCCGTAAAAAGATACTCGTGAACATAGGCGTCGCTTTCAAAAAGATTTAAAAAAATTCCGTACTTCGGTATGCGCCTTTCGTTGGTATGCAGGTGGTATTGCGCAACATGACTGTTGCTTGATTTTTTTTTACGTTTTACTTGCAGGAAAGCTGTGCGGGCTACCTTGATCCTACTTCCACTCTTAGGCTTGCATTATCTGGTGACACCGTTCAGGCCAGACAAGGGTTCTCTGTTTCTCGCCTACGAAATCATCTCGGCGCTCGTTACGTCTTTGCAGGTAAGGGATAACTTTGCGTTTTGAGGACCACGGTGACGATTTCATTCGGTTCTTAGGGAACGCAAGAGAGCGCTAAGAGATGAGGGTCTGGCGAGACAACAAAACGTTAAAAAATGTCATGAATTGCATTTTTCACTTGTTCGGAAGCAGGACATTAAGGCATGATTCTGTAATAATATGGATAGGCTAAATGGTAGGAGATTAGAATTGTACGAACTAACTGAAATAAAAACGGTAACAGATGTGTACGTTAAAGGGAAGCAGTTTTTCACGATTCTCAAATCATGTGGGTCATGCTGTAAGTAAAACTGTGTAAGCCAGTGGAAAAAATGATTAATAAAACTTGGAGGCCTCGTATTTGGATTTTTTTCGGTTACTCATATCTTTAGCTACCTCTGATTTGAGTAGAAACAGTATCCATGAGCGAAAATGTATTTAACAAACTTCTTCCTTGTTCTGCCTTTCTAGGGACTTTGCGTCGCACTGCTGTTTTGCTTCTTCAATGGAGAGGTAAGAGAAATAAGCTAAAGTATTGTAAACAATCTTAAGACGGAATATTTTACACCACCCTTTCTTCAATGTGCACATTAAGGTGCATGATTTTTTTCACCTTCCGGAAAAATAAAGATGAGCCTCAACAAATTCGCATCATTTTACGAATTTTCTACTGGGCAGGCTTTTGGTGTCTTTTTTATATTTTCTGTCTGTGAATCACCCCGCCGCCGGTTCCTTTTTGCGACGATTGCGGTGATTGCGACTCAGGCTGTCTGCTTCCCTCGCCCGTGCATCCTGGTAGGGGGAATTTCGAGCGAGCTTTTAATGTCTCGCTGATAAAGGAAGGTAAAAAGGTGTTTGTACTGCTCTGAGCGCTCATCAAAGCCATCTGTACGCTTCTAAACCCCCTGGAACGGCGAGCAGTGCGAGCGCCTTTCAGATTCTGAACACCTTGCATGAAGTACTCTCCTATAGTGTCATTAACACCCAGATTACTCCACCATTTCATTAGAAAATATGTGGAGGGTCTGATTTTAACGAATCTAGACTAGTGCAAAACCCCTTATTTCTTATGTTGGTCAGTTCATTTTCCGTAATCTATTCCGTGTTCATGTGATTTGCGAACTAAGCTAACCGCCGTCATTAGACCGCGAAGCAGTGAACACTTAGAGTCACCTAACCTTCGTAAAAGGAGGAGGATGAGAAGGAGGGGGAGGAATAAACTTCATTTAGGCGAGCCGTAGGTGCTGATGTCGGAGCACCCTCCGAATGGGCGGTTTCCTCTAGTCCGCGATACCCTGGCCTGCACTAGCCACCCGGGCCCTCTCTACCACGCTACGCTGTGAAGAGAGGTCGGAGTTCGTCAGCCGAGCCACCCACTGCTCGTATGTAGGTTGGGGAATAGGAGTAAGCGACGGGGTTTGTTGACACCCCCATACCAGATGGAAACGCATCAAAATAATGGTAGATTCCACCCACACAGTTCTTTCAGTACGCCTGTAAGACAATGAAGAATACGCATACAGAGCTACTGTAAAATATTGTAAGCTTTACTTTATACTTAAAGGCGCGTGCATATCCTAATCAGCTAGCATCTACCGCCACGGAATACTGTAGTATACCTTCAGGTTGCCACCTCGCCTTTATATTCTTTCCGAAGATGCCCATGCTCAACGTGCTCCTTGCAACGTGATGCAACACAGGCTTCAATGAGTTTATTTCAATAACTCTAAGAATAACAAAGTTGTACATCGAGCTAGCTTGAACGCTTGCGGGCAATTTAACAGCGGGGGCAGGGACCGTGAAAACGCCCTCATTTGTACCCGGCGTGAGGAATGGCAGGTATACTCAAGAAAATGCAGAGCGTCACATTGTTCAGGTTCTTACAGGTCGGTAGAAGTCTTTTGTGAGTGTTTCAATCTCCCTAAAGCCGCAGTGTCGAATACGGGATTCAACACCGTCCTGCTAATGCGTTTTCATCAGCACTACCTGTTCAAAGCGTTGACACTGGGTGGAAATCGTCGGCACCTATCGGTCACGAAGTACTCTATACTCGAGTCTTGCTGGTACACCCAATTGGTCTTGGCCGAAACGGACAAGTAACGCGTATGTCAACGGCATTCTGGGAAGAGATTTTTGTTTTGGAGACCCCAGACCTGTACATTAGCCAACTCTCCTTTTACACTGTGCTATAAAATTTCGTAATCGTTACTCACTTTAGAACATGCTGCGAAATTATGGAAACGTCAAGTTGAGGTACAGCAAACGGCGCTAGCTTGGTCCACCGGGCTTACAAATACGACCTATAATCTGACGAGTTTATATTCACCGGGACACGCAAGATGCGAGGTGGCAAAGGTAGACTTTGGAGTTAAAGTTTTGATAACTGGCAATGTTTTATGACGCATCGTTTCGCCAAGATCATACAATTTGTTAAGCGTGCGTATTTATTTTATTGCCAGGTTCTCGGTGTCCTCCGCAAAGCCCTCTCCCAAACGCCGTGCTTCCGAAGTGAAAGCCGCCGGACGTCTTACGCAAACACCAGCATCAGCGTAAGTCGCCCTGGGAAGGAACCACAAAAGTATAAAACCGGAACGCCGATCTGAAGAAGCTGTTCCATGAAGGTTATGGTAAACTTTCTCCTCTGTATACATGTTAAGTGCTTCGCGACCAGTTTCCCTAGTTAAGCATGCTAAAAGCATGGTAGCTTCAAGCATTACCATACTTTCTGCATGAGTGCTGAGACCTTGCTATCTCATTTACCGTGTGTAAATATTGAGTTCGACGTTCCGATAGTGCACACACGAGCTGCTGCATTTCTGTATGTCCTCTATTATGGTCGCTGGGCCCAAGCCCCGCACCTCCTGTGTCATCCCGTTTGTTGCCGTTACAGTGAGACTAAAACAAAAACAAACATACTAAGGGGTTTTGCGCGGGCACACTCTCTTGCTAGCTACAGCCCCATATCGTCGCATTCAGCTGACCGCAGCGTTGGTGCTTCGGAACGCACGGTATACACGGATGTCCCCAATAAAGTGTAGTACAAAAACGCCAGCTCTTGGAGCTAGAGCTGTGATTAGATCGTTACTCGCCAATTACTGAGCATATTAGCACTTTTTAATACTTTTAACCACTCCATTTAGGCGGTATATTGAACTGTAATTTCAAAATTACAGTTGAAATTTTAGGAACGCTGCACTGTCTTATTCAGGCTGTCTTTTTCCAGAACTCTAGTAGTGCTGGCAGAAGCAAATGTTTGCACATTGAGATAGGCGTCAGCAGGCATTTTGAATTGCATTAAGGGCGCAATGGTCGCCGCGGGGCTGAGGCCCACTGATAGATTATTATTATGGTAGAAACCATTAGAAGTCAGAAGAAACTTCATTTAATGTGAGAGAAATAAGCGAACCCTTCAGGGAAAAATCCAGCGTCGGTGTCTGTAGCTACAAAACCGCTCCTAAATCTCCCACTGGTTTGGTAGCGCAGAATGTAAACGTTGAGGTGTACTGGCCAACGCTTCTTTGCGATTTCCTGAGATTGTGCCGCCTAAGTAGCCTTTAGGAGTGTAATCATGGGTTTTGGAATTCCTGAGATTAGGCCGAATACTATGATTTGAGGTGTCATGACGCATATGGGCACCCGCAACTGAAATTACATTCGCAATGGTGATTATGCTTAGTGCTTTCCCTTTGTAACAGGGTGGCATCGCACAGCGGCTTTAGTCGTAGTGCCACTGTAGAATCACCTCGGAAAAAATGGAGTTTTTTGTTAGTCTGACTTCTCTGCTCGCATGCCTTCCCAAATTGTTCTCTGCTCTTTCCCCACCAACGTTGTAACCTTCTTTTACTAAACTCTACTGCTGTCAAATTCCCTTTTCCGTTAGCCTTAAAGCCATGGCTTCCGGAAGCTGGATGTCTTCCTCACTGAGGACTGGACGGATACGTTTGCACTCCCTTACAATACGTTGCATGTTTCCTGGCCCCCTGCCGCAACCTACGCTCAGTGCTTCGTGTATAAGCGTATAAGCGTTTTTGCCCGCAAGCAACCCGCCCGGGCTTCAAAAAGCAATGCACTTTATTTGGTATCATCAAAGAAGTTTTCCCTCGTGATCTCCCGCTTCCCGATCACATCTGAGGACTTCTTTGCGTCCATCCTCTATTTCGAGGTCGTTGTCTCTGATTTTTCGCTTCATTTCTTATTGCCTTGTCGTTTACCCTGCGCTTCCAGGTTTCATATTCTTTGTCCAGAGCCTTCTGGTTCTTTTCCTCCGCTGTGTGTCTTTTGTCGGTACAAGCGCGCCACTTCCTTTATGCACTCACCGTGTCGCGAAATTCATGTCCCTCCTTGACGGGTTTTCTTGCCGCTCGCCATTTTCGGGCCGAGAGGAGCCGTACCGCGTAGCGGAGGAATGTTCTCGCCGCCATTGCCGCACCCGGGTCGGCTGGCCATGTGTTTCGGGGAGAGAGTTGGGCGAGAGTGCCGCGGCCTACTGAAGGCTGCGCCCCGGGAATTCTCGGAAGGCGCGCGGCCCGGTGGACGGTGTGCGTGGTGCAGCGCGGGGTTTCCGGGGAGAATGGGCTGAGAACTGGTGGTGGCCGGACGTACGGCCGGGACGCGGCGTCGGCCTTGAGGGCTGTGCTGGGGAGGCCGAGCGACGACGGCGGTGAACTTCGGGCCCCCGAAGATTCCTCAAGGAGGCGACAGTGCGCGGCCGGAGTTCACCCAAATTGCGTCGCTGATCAGCGGTACCCCACCACAGACGACCGACAGCCTCCGTCACCCCGGCGAGACCATCAGCCGGACCGCAGCTAAGATGTTCTCCCCTTCTCCACCTTTCCTCGGACTCTTCCTTTTCATCTTCTGTGTGGTATTTCCCTATGCGGACTGCACGGGCTTCTTATCCGCCTCCTTCAGTGCACCACGCGGTATGTGTTTCTAGCGGGCCTATTGTTAGTAGTTGGGGGGAAGCCTCCAACCCCGCCTATTGTATACTCTACTGTCCCCTTCATTTACTGTCGTCTTCTCCTCGGGCTCGTAACGGCGTGTACCTTTTCTTTCATTGTGATTAATGTACTTCGTGTCGGTGTCTTGGCAGCTCTGACCCCAACGGGGTGTCAACTGCATTGTTCTATTAACTCGTCAAAACTCCTGTCTGTCTGTTTCAAATTTCCTGTGAATGTGAAGTAAATGCCCGTTGTTTTGAAACTGTTTTCCCGTGCCCCGTCTCATGCCTCACGCCAGCGGTCAATCAGGCGTGGACCTATCGCCGGTTAGCAGGTCCGAACCACATTCTCGAATTCGCACGCAAGGGGGAGTTGTTTGTCGCTCCTCCCGTCCGAGACATCGGCCACTAAATTATTACCTCGCTCAATTCTGTGACAAACTGGCGTCCACGGCAGGACCGCTAGCCACGATTGGCCCAGGGCGTGAGGCATAGGTTAGCACGAAGCAAGTGTTCTTTCTGCGACAGGCAGAATGAGAGATTTGGAGCGTCTAGTCGCTCTTTGTAAAGATGCGCATCGAAGGGAGCGCTCTTCAGGAATTTTTTTTTTTTTGAGAAGAGAGAGGGAAGAGCGCGAGGGCGCCAACGGGAATACGAAAGAGAGAGGGAGCGCGAGTCGCTTGAGTGGGAGGTCGCGGTACACGATAAGTATCGGCCGGCGCGAAATATGGTAGAGAGAGAGAGAAGAGATGGAATTCCTGCGCTCAAGGAGCGAGACTGGTGGTAACGGGAGCGCTCTTTCGATGGATTGAAGCGGCTTCTTTCCGGGACAGCTGTTTTATGGAATTCCTGCGCTCGAGGAGCGAGACTGGTGGTATCGGGGTTAACGGAAGCGCTCTTTCGATGGACTGAGGCGGCTTCTTTCCAGGGCACCTGTTTTGCAGGTTGCCAGCTCCGACCAACCCTTGGTGCTTTGCACAGATGCCTCCAACAAGTGGAGGCGGGGCGATGTTACTGCAGTGAAAAGGCACCGCGTTCCACCCTGGAGAATCTACGAATCGGAAGTTGTTTCCGAGGGAACGCGCGTAGTCGGCAATAGAGGAGAGTCGCCTCCGGGCACTGAAATTCTTCAGCTCTTACATGTACGGGAGGACTTATTCAAATATGAGATGTGTTTGGCTGTATCACCGTGAAGCTATAAGTGGGTGTATGGTTCAGCGTGCCCCGTGCACCCTTATGTGGTTTAGTTTCTGTCAGGTTTCTGGTAGTACTTTGGGGTTCTTTTTGTTATGTCTTTAGCACGCATACTCATGGGTGTAGGTATTGATGTATGAATAGTGTGTCTTTTTTGTCTCAACGTGATGTAGTTATGTAGGTGAGTGCGAATATTTGTATTTTTGGTGCACAGTTTTATTGTATATTATGCATGTGTTGTACTTGTGTGGGTCGCGCCTTTTTGTCTAGGCCGGGTACTTGGTGTGATGATTTTTTTTTTGTGTATCTAGGTGTACCCGAATTTCGCTTTGTATGTTTGGAATGTTAATAGGGATAACATTCTTGATGGGGGGGCGGTGTCGCGAAATTCATGTCCCTCCTTGACGGGTTTTCTTGCCGCTCGCCATTTTCGGGCCGAGAGGAGCCGTACCGCGTAGCGGAGGAATGTTCTCGCCGCCATTGCCGCACCCGGGTCGGCTGGCCATGTGTTTCGGGGAGAGAGTTGGGCGAGAGTGCCGCGGCCTACTGAAGGCTGCGCCCCGGGAATTCTCGGAAGGCGCGCGGCCCGGTGGACGGTGTGCGTGGTGCAGCGCGGGGTTTCCGGGGAGAATGGGCTGAGAACTGGTGGTGGCCGGACGTACGGCCGGGACGCGGCGTCGGCCTTGAGGGCTGTGCTGGGGAGGCCGAGCGACGACGGCGGTGAACTTCGGGCCCCCGAAGATTCCTCAAGGAGGCGACAGTGCGCGGCCGGAGTTCACCCAAATTGCGTCGCTGATCAGCGGTACCCCACCACAGACGACCGACAGCCTCCGTCACCCCGGCGAGACCATCAGCCGGACCGCAGCTAAGATGTTCTCCCCTTCTCCACCTTTCCTCGGACTCTTCCTTTTCATCTTCTGTGTGGTATTTCCCTATGCGGACTGCACGGGCTTCTTATCCGCCTCCTTCAGTGCACCACGCGGTATGTGTTTCTAGCGGGCCTATTGTTAGTAGTTGGGGGGAAGCCTCCAACCCCGCCTATTGTATACTCTACTGTCCCCTTCATTTACTGTCGTCTTCTCCTCGGGCTCGTAACGGCGTGTACCTTTTCTTTCATTGTGATTAATGTACTTCATGTCGGTGTCTTGGCAGCTCTGACCCCAACGGGGTGTCAACTGCATTGTTCTATTAACTCGTCAAAACTCCTGTCTGTCTGTTTCAAATTTCCTGTGAATGTGAAGTAAATGCCCGTTGTTTTGAAACTGTTTTCCCGTGCCCCGTCTCATGCCTCACGCCAGCGGTCAATCAGGCGTGGACCTATCGCCGGTTAGCAGGTCCGAACCACATTCTCGAATTCGCACGCAAGGGGGAGTTGTTTGTCGCTCCTCCCGTCCGAGACATCGGCCACTAAATTATTACTTCGCTCAATTCTGTGACACACCGCCATCCACTGGTTTTGAGCAACTGCTAAAAGGAAGCAGCTGTTCTGCCTCAGTAGCTTGGGTAGAGCGTTACCGGATATTATAGTCACGTCCAATATTACCGCTGGCGGCCTACATGGTTTTATGAGATAAGTTGTACTCTGCTGCTCGATTTTCTTGAGAGTTTTTGTGTCAAGTAAATAGGAAAAAGTTGTATAAAGATGTGTGTGATGTAGTCCTCCCTGAACCAATGTACCGGTTGATTTATAAAGTCGGAAGGGGTAAAGACGTGCTTAAAAGAGTTAAGCGTATGCATGTGCCTCCCAGCGTAAAGACTTTTTTCTTCAACCTGCATACTGGAACCCTCTCTGTTAAGACGTGGATGGCAGAAAAATACTTGCTCGTTCCAATGCAAATGGACTGTTTGATATAAAAAAAGCTGAAGCAATTGAGCATGTATTTTCATTGATTGTTGGGATGATGTCTTCCTGCGGGTTGTGCTCCAATGAAACCCGAAAAACTGGCTGCCTGTGGGTGCCGTAGGCATAGGTACTTGCCTGTTGAAAGCGAAGATGGCGTGCCTTACGACCTGATCATGCTTGTTGGGTTGAGCTCTATTTGGAAGACAAGAATGGCCGCAAGGTACTCTGTCATCGATGCAAAAAGCGTGAGACAGAATTTCGGACAGGCCATGGGTCAAAACGTGGAAAATCAAAAATGTGTGTCGAATCCCCCAGAATGTCTTGCAGACATGAAATCGTTGGTACACTGAATGGACTTTTAAACACATGACATCAACCAAAGTCAGGTTGACTGCTTTTATGAACGTGTGACTGTGTTTTGTATGCGCCAAAGCAGGCAATAAAGAAAAAAAATTCTCGAATAGCTTAGGTTTACGACTTCCGCTTTTGGCGCGAACGGCCAGGGTTCGAATCCCAGCAGTGGTAATAGTGGTAACCTCAGCGCAGAGGATTACCTCGGGTTTAGCTTGTGGGATTGATGGTGCCGCCTCACCCCTTGACGGCGGTAGAAAGCGCGCTAGGAGTTCTCGTATAACAGATATATACTGGTAGACTGAGCATTTTTTTGATGGGGGTGTCAGCAACCTGGTCGCTGTAGTCGCTATCTAGCGGGAGGGGCACCATGCAACACCAGCGTTCAAAAACCTGTCGAAGTTGATTCTTTGAGACGTGTAGTCTTCTAGTAAGTCCTCGTCGTTAGGCACGCAGGCGTTTTTCATCGTTAAGTTTGATCAACTCTGCCATGCCACCGGTCGCTGTACCGTAACTAGCAGTTGGCCTTATCGCCGATGAGCCGCATCGGGTCGTGTCGTTGCAATCCATGACGGTGTCATTTGGGCCCATTCCATCATCTTCGCTTTGGTCTATATAATCGGTCTCTACTTCGTTCCAGAAATACTTTTCTATCGGTAAGTGCTTGATGTCAAAAATGTCGACCGGTTCGAGAGGACCTTCCCGAACGCTTCTGTTTTGGTTAGGAGGAAACTTGGAGTCCACAAAGCCATCGGGTTTAAAGATGCCTAGGTCGCACAGCAAGCCGCCGAGTTTATCGGAGAAGACTAGGTACACCGTGGTTGCGGTGGCTATAGCAGCAACGAACAGCAATAGGGCGAGGCAGCAGCAGCACCGGCAGGACTTCCCGGTCCGTCCTTTGTACGCCGGTGTTTGCTCGCTCAGCTGCTGGCGTTCAGTGGACTCCTGTTCACGGCTCAATGCGGACGAGTTCCTGCCATCCGAATCCTCAGACAGCGGGTCCAGCGTGCGAATTTCGTCGGCGATTGAACTTCGTCGCGCCTGCATAGAAGCTTTAGGCTCCGTCCTATTATCTTTACGTTTCTGTGAGGGCTTGTCCTCGGACACTTCCGACTTCTGGAGCTGGGTAAGAGACCTCCTGAGATCGTCTTGCTCTGCCTTCTCTGCCCTCAGCTCCTTTCTCAGCCTTTTCTTGCCCAGATTGGTAGTGAGCACAGGAATAAGAACTGCGCGCTCATCGGGTTGGCCACCATGTATACAGGGTGATCAAAGTTAAGTCAACAGGTGTTTTTTTTTAAATGAGGCGCTTATATCTACGTGAACACCACCTCTACAGTAAGGCTACGCACCAAGGGGTACACTGAATGAGGTGGTAATTAGTTATGTCAGTTACTAAATTAATTAAAATTTACTAATAACTGTTTACTTGCTGCAGTAAACATTCATGTTGGTATTGAAAAGTTAGACGGAATCGTGCTTCTACACCGTTTCATTTGGCAGAATTCTTCTAGCCCATCCATGCCCAGAGATATCGAACTGCAAAGTTTAATTGCCGATCGCAAGATTACGCATGCACGGCGCGAGAACTGGCGCAAAGCTCCTCCTTTTGTGACGAGCCTGCTGTGCATGGTGTTTGGTTGAAAAGTGATAACTTGCACCCCTTCAGTTTTGGCTTGCGTAATCGCTAACTGCAGTGCTCGGAACCGCTGTTATTCCGTGATTTCGCCAGTTTAGAGTGAAAGAGGGGTAGTTATCACTTTTGCCTGTGCATCCGCCCCGTCGTCAAACACCGCACTTCACCAATGGTTCTGCTGCGGTTCTCGTCGCCTTGCAAGCGTAATCTTGCGAACGGCAATTAAACTTTGCAGTATGAGATCTCTGAATGTGGATGCGTGAAAAAAAATTCTGCCAAATGAGACAGCACAGAAACACGATTGCGTCTAACTGTTCAATACAAACATGCCTGCTTACTGCAGCCGGTGAAAAGAAAGTTAATTATTCAATTTTTATTAATACGCCACCGAAATCAATATTTACCCCATGATTCTGTGTCTCCTGGGCGCATAACCTTACTGCAGAAGTGGTCTTCATGTAGATCTAGGCACATAACTAAAAGAAAACCTGTCGTATTAACTTTGGTCACCCTGTATGCTGCAAATGGGCCTTTTGCTCTGGGTGCGGGTGAGATATATACTCGCCGAAAAGTGCACGTGGTGGCTTAAGCGGCTGGCCGGGAAGGTTCATCAAGGAGAGTTTGGCCGAGTAATCATCAGAACCGTTTTTTACCATGTCTTTCATCATTCCGGCCCTCATTTTTGCAGCCATGTCTTGCACGGGAGCGGACGTTTGAGCGGGCGCCTGCGAAGGTGGATAAACCATAGGTGGCGCCGTCGGAGGAGCGATAATCACACCCCCCCCCCCCCCCCATCCGATGATGAAGGCATCGGAATTTGGCAGCGAGATCAGGATAGGAATCGAGGCGAGGGTTCTACCGCTCGTACACGGAGCAGGAGTTGGGCGGCGGCAGGCGCGCCCGTGGTTGGGGCAACTAAGCTGCTTATCAAAGTGAGGTGATGGTTCCCTGTGGTAGTAGAGCCAGTCTTAATCGAAATGCCAAACATAACCCCACCTGTTTAAATGCACCTGCGTGCTCCTTGACTTTGTGACCGTTGGCACAGACGTTCGTGCGCCCCTAGGGTTGAGTTGCGGTTCGCCCTTCTTGGAGTCTCCTGTGTCAGTCTTGGCAGGTTCGGCATCCTTCTTGAATTCTTCCCGTCCATGTTCACCTTCTTCTGCGGTCTCTTCTATCTTTTCTTTTCTTTCTCGCGCGATGACGGGACAAGCGCACTGTTGGAAACTCACTTCCTGTCTTCGCCGTCGGCTTTTGCAGTATGTCCTGTTCTGGCTAGGTGTTTTTCTGCGTTGCTACTGTCGGAACCCTTCTCAGAAAAGTTGTACGAGAGTTCTTTTTTGTCGTTGCGAAAACCTCCCCTTATGCCCGAGATGTTGCTTCAATCTTCCGAGGAGTCATGTAACACGCAATTTTGTGGCAACCTCGAAGATTACGAGGGCGAGGCACCTATGATCGCTTGGCCAGCTGGCTGGCAATCGATGACAAAAACGACGGTCAGAGGTTTTAACTTTTAAATTTGCATTTTGTTTCATAATCATTTCAAACCACATAATTATCTTTTGTGCAGCACCGTAATTAGATCATATTTCTTTGTCCTCTCCTTAAACCATTGCTGTCTGGTCGACACCCTCATGGGGCATGCGCCAGTCCTATAGAGACAACAACAGCATCAATAGGACTCGTGATCTGTCTGCTTCGGTGCCGCCACGAAGCCTGTAAGTGATATTCAAAAGCGAGATCTGTGATTACGTGGCGGCTGAAGATCAGTTGGAGCCCCGCGGTGGCACCGCAGCAGAGAGCTCACACGTCCTATTGATGCTGTTCTCTATAGGACTGGCGCATGCCCCATGAGGGTGCCGGCCAGAGAGCAATGGTTTAAGGAAAGGACGAAGAAATCTTATATAATTACTGTGCTGCACAAATGATAATTAAGCCGGTTTGAAAGGATAATAAAGGAAATGGAAAGGGAAATGTTAGAACATCAGAGCGTCATTTTTGTTAACGATTACGACCGAGCTGCCCAAGCGCTCAAAACTGTCTCGCCCTCGTCGTCTTCGAGGTTGCCTCAAAATTGCGTGTTATATGACTCCTCGGGAGATTGAAGCAACGCCCCGGGAACGAAGGGCGGTTTTCGTAATGGGGCCCCGAGTGTCGTACCGTTTAGGGCGTCCAGCGGAGACGATCGTTAGTCGGCCAGTGTGCATAACACAGTGGGGTTTCACCAGCAAGAATTTATGTGACGATCGTGTCCTGTCTAACTGGAGCACGCAAAGGAAACCGAGTAGCCCACCACCGCTCCCCTAGGATGCATTACCCTTGAATATAAGGATAGAAACGGATACGGCCAGTAATTCCTGCCTTGGCGTCTTGGCCTTATGGCCAAGGGAGGTCGTTTTCGCCTACGGCGATGAAACCATTGGGGGGTAGGGGTACACAGCTTTGTTGTAAAAGCGAGGTACGCATGCATCACGGTCGGTCTTTCTGTATCAATTCCACCCCGTAGACCGTTGGCACGGAACTCTGGAGGCACTAGGTGATAAATGGTACAAAAATAGCTACTCATCGATTCCCCAGAGTTCGCAGCAGGCAACTTTATTAGGAAAAGTGCGGAGCTGACAGCGGCCTCTGTCTGACGCAGGGTGCCACTTACCACATTATCCGCACTGCACTGCTCCTTGAAAAGTTCCCACTTTACTTCTCTGTACGTTGTAGAGCCGCCAAACCTTTAATATTACGGGAACGTCGACTGCTGGGTGCGTCAGCTTCTGATCACGGCTGGAAGCGGCCAAACGAGCGAGGTTAGTTCTCGTGCGCAGAACCATCCCGCCAATGCAACCACCGTCTGCTAGGTTGTTTTGCACGTACAACAGGAACCTTTTCAGTTGGTAGCCAGCCGACTATTTCTGAGAGCAAGGCGCACGCGAAATCGGTGTCACCGCGCGGCAATGAAGACAGGCGGCTGGTTACCCACGAAGGGCTTGTGACGTGCTTGCGGAACGGCCTAGCAGAGAATCGCATTGGTGGAATTGTTCTGCGCATGTGAACTACGCTCGCTAGTTTGGCCTTTTTCCACCGTAGTAAGGCGCTGACCCGCCCTTCAGTCCACGCAGCGGCGATATTAAAGAGTTTTATCTGACCGTTTTCGCCGTCCCGCTCTGCTCCGGATGGCCCCACGAAGGCTTTTAGATAACCGACAACCGGATTTTCCTGGACACGGAATCATCCGCGTCATCATTCATCTCCTGTGCGTGTGGCAACGAAAACTTCATCCAAAGGGAAATAACAGAATTCCCATTACGTGGCAACGCAAAATGCCGTGTTTATTGCATTATCTCCCTATTTCCTTACTTTATTTGGTCTCTGAAACAATATAATGGTCTTCACTAATTTAAAAGAAGCCGTCAAAGCTTCGAATAGCCAAGACAAGGCTATCTTTCTGAACGCTGCATAGAAGTAGGCTTGCGGTTCGGTCAAAAGTTTTTGCATCTGTTCTAAACCTCGTTGAGGTGTGTGACATCTTTGCCTATGAGGAATTGCTGTCGCGGTTTCGCCACTTATGTTTCAACTGAAGAAACGGACTTCACAGTAGCGCGCTCGCCTCGCTTGGGGCAGCCATCTGGAAATTCTGTGCGGGAGCGTGAGCTGCCCGGACGATCCGCCTAGCGTGCCCCTTGAGCGGAGCGGGACCCCGCTCCGGTAACGCCGTTCGCGCTGGAGCGCGCCACGCATGCGCAATGGCCCTCCCGCTTGCTGTCGGAGCAGAGCGTACCGTCAAAAACTATTAGCTACAACTCTCTATTATTAACGAATTCGGTGGTTGCATGTGTTGATTGACGATATGAATAAAAAATTATTGTTTGCCAAGCCATTTATTTCAATGAGGTAAACACATTATGTTCATTTCGTTCAGCTAAAAAGTTTTGCTTGCCAGAATAATAGGAGAGTTCTGATATTTAAAACACTCTTGATAATCAGAAATGTGTTAACGTATGCCAAGTTATGTGCTAAGTTAGAATGAAGGTTTTCTGTCCCGTCTGATAACTTAAAAGAGAAAAACATTAAGCTAGTATTCCGCGTGCTTCGCAACGGGGATAATTTGGTGGTGTCTCCTTTTGAGTGTCCTCGTGATTTGACGGCTACAATGTTATGTCCTTGTTAACTCAAATTCTGTCAGTGCGTTAGAAGTAGCGGAGCGTGAATTCGTACTGAAAAATTCAAGAACAAACACTGCTCCGGCCGATGTGCGAACAGCAAACACGGCTTTATTAATCTCCCCTCATGTTAGTAATGTCAGACATATAATCAGGAGTTGCAGGAGAAAATGCTTATTTTGTATACGATAACAGCCCCATTACACATTGGACTGAAATTTTTATCTGAATTTTTAAACTGACTCTCGAATCGAAGGGGACAGTTAGGGTATATTTCAAATCTTGGGCTGCCATAACCAACCCCAGAAATACGTTCCGGAGAAAACGCACCTTGCTGAGCTTAGCTTTCCTACATTCTCTGACTATTTATGTTTTCACAAATTTGCATTAAATACAACAATTTTTCTTACAGTTTCTTCCAAGACGTTCATTCGAAGGCCGAAGCCCGTCGGTGTCGTCAAAGAATCCCCAGCAGACCCTGTTGTGAAGGACCTGAGAAGTGGATGTGCTTCTAAACCACTCTGCATTATTTTGCCTGCGTGTTCGTCACAGTATTCTACCCCGGACAATCACGCTTGTGTGCTTAAGTGGACACCTGCGATCTCGAACAGGAATCTTCGGGCAATTGAGAGCTTTTGTGCTTACAAAGTGGGACTTGTGCTGGCACTATTCTCAAGAAAGCGACGGTGATTTTTTGACCGGCAGTGATATGTGGCCCTGGCACCCAGACAAGAAATTTCTCTACCCTGCTGATGTTACGTCTCAGTTATAGTGATGTTTTAGTTCAGAAAACAAGAGAAAAGTACTGCTAAACTGCACGAATAAGTCGACAAGTCGGTAAAATAATCTGTAAATAAATTAAGTTTTGTTCATTGGAATGTCAAGAGGTGTACCCTCTCAACATTCTCTTACATTAAACAAGGTGGATAGAGAGAAGGACGAGAAACACTTTTAGTAGAATGAAAGGCTGTATGCTCGTTTGGAGAGAGGGCGGCTTCGTAGGGGAGGGGCGCTGTGGTGGCCGAAGACAACAAACTGGACATGCGTCTCTTGACGATGTAGGCATGCGCACTCGTGTCACGTGCTTGCACGTTTTTACCGATTTAAATCTAAGCCATGCGGTGCTGCGATTGCGTGCTTTTTGGCACAGAGCACAGCCGGCGTGGCATGCAGGTTCGGAGCTCCGGACTGCTCGCCCACGAGCACTGTTCGTCGAGAAGTGGGCTACGGTTGTGATGGTAGGGGTATCGACAGTGGAAAACAGCGATGAAAACATTCAAGCGCCGTGTATGTGATTGCTCTCACAATTAGAAGTGTAATGTTGGAGGTCTCTATACGGTGGTATTCTGCCTCAGGACACAAGTAAATTTACGAAATGCTGTCCTTGTATTTATTGCTGCGAAAGACTTCATTTGGATAGTCTGCTTCCGAATGCTGTATCAGCCAAAAGGCACTGTTTTAACAGTAGAGCTGCTCTAGGTCGATCCTGTTAGTCCGTCTGCCGACGGTCGTGCGTCACGTAGAGGTATTAACAGGTTCCCAGACCCGCCGGTGGCATCGCAGAAACCGCTCTTCATACCCACCTACAGAGCAGTGATCGCGAAGGGGAGGGTTCCTCTTCCTTCTGCCTTCGGTCCCTTAAAATCAGCAGGTTTTTAGCTATGTTGCGCATTACCTGTCGTTATTGCTTACTGAACCAGAATAACAAAGCCACTGGCCCGCAAGAAATTGTAAGGTTCCTTCGTGATTAACCGGCGCCATGCACGTTTGTCTTTTTGCAAAAGAAACATGATTGCAGTGTTGCGCCAACAGAGCGCTAGGGATCCATTAAATCGCTTGAGTTGTATTCGTTCAACTGTGTGACGTTGTCTTACAATGCCTGATTATCTCTCTGCACCGTGAAAGCTTGTCAGTAAAGAATATTTCAAACGTGTTTTGCTTGTAGTTTTATTGCTTAGAGGGAAACACGAAGTCTGAATAGCTGTGCGCTGTAACTGAAAGATCGCAAACTTAACTGTTTTGTGGGCCTTTGTTCAGTGGAAGATGATGCTTGGATTGTGTAAGCAAATAAAGCACCAGCCGTTTCGGTGAACAACACAGGCGAATATGATAATTTGCAGAAGGCCATACGGCTGATAATGAAAATATACGATTTTATCTATCCGGCATCCTCCCCCGAAATATAATGGCCCCCAATTAGGTTCAGTCAGCAACTGTTTCTACAAAGAGGGTTTAATAGACCTCAATCCGTCACTGTTGGTAACTAGGCTTTGGGCCAGTTATTCCTTGGAAAATAAATTTCTTTATGAACTCTGACCATCTGATATTCCGTAGTCTTGAAAGGTTTATTGGAAGCGCGGTGTCACCAGCGCTGCTTTGATGCGCAGAAGTGGCGGCCCTTGAGTTAGACGACGTAGACAGTTCGTTGAGCTGGGCAATCGGGCAGTGCTCCTAAATTCCTTGCTTCTGTCGTTGCGCCCACATTTCACGGATTGGGGACGAACTTAATTGCAATCAATAACCCTTTGGGCCAAGAAGCGAAGTGTGGTGTTTTCCCAAAGGGAGTCTACTTATGAGAAGGCCTGGTTCTGTGCTGTCGTTAAAAGGTAAGTTCACGAAAGCACCGGTTATGGTAAAGTATTTGCTATAATTCTTTTGGGTGGGCTTGGTCCTTCAAGGCATTGTTTTGCATTGGGAGTGTGACGAACCGGAATAAGTGCTTATACAATCTACTACAGCACGTGAGGCGGATTACCCCGAAATAATAATAATAAGAAGGATCATAACCATTTTCACTACCATCATCGTTGCTATTATTTACATTATCATCACCGTCATTATCATTTCAGAAATACTTAGGCGTTCGGGCAGTTGACTGAACATATCTCCGTGTCTTGCTGCTCCCAAGAGTTCCAGGGAGTCTTGTTTATTTTGAAGCCTGAGCTACACTGGCTGAGGTTGATCAGTTTCGCGGGGCTCCTACAGAGCCGTGCTGCGCATGCGCGAGGAGCAGTGACGTCAAACTGTGCACGAAACATTGCTGGCTGCCCTCATCTCTTATACACCTCACGCGCCCAGCGTCTTCGCCGACCTCCGTTCCGCATGTGGCGGCGCGGTACACTTGACGATCATGCGAGGGGTGGCCGGGTGTGGAACCGATCGCTCGTGCGTAGCAACACTAGCGTGCGCCTGTGGAACCAGCTTAGCTCTGGGGCGATTGGTGACGCTGTGCCGGAACCGCTTGATAAATATACACGTGTCACATAATGCCTCTACCGTGTGTGTGTCACTGAAGCTACAGTAACCATGATAATCAAGCTAGTCCTATACAACCAGGCATGCTAAGAATAACCAGCTGAAGCCAAGCTCACGCTACGTATATCATGGCATAGCGGAGCTAAGCCACTGCTCATTTTTTCCTGAATAACGAATCAGTGAGTACATATGTCATGTACTCGTGGGCGTGATACGACCTCCAAAAGCCGTCAAAGAAACTCGGAAAGGTTTGCTCGCCATTCAGCAGCAAACGTCGGTCTGCGATCATCGCCATCTGGCACCCTCATTTAAACCTTGCGCGAAAATAAACGCTAACAAACATGCAAGGGCACACAAAAAGCACAATTGAGGACAGCAATGTAGAATTTAAAGCGGTCGTTGACAATCGATACGTCAAGACAACACGCGAAATACACTCGTGGGGCTGAAAGTGGTTTACCAGAGAGATAGACAGAGTGCGAGAGGCAAAACTATTATTGTCGCAAGGGCTATTAGGGGAAGGATGGTTACCGAGGGAGAAAGGTCCCCGGTGACTATGGCAGTTTGAGCGACGATGGCTTCTTGCACCAACAAATCCCAGCTACCTTACGCCATCACCCAGTGCTCACCATCTCGATGGGGGGATGAGTTGTGGGGCCTTTGCCAGAGAGGGTGGTCCATGTTTTGAACTGCCCTACAAGTGGAGCAGGGGGAGGGGAGAGGTACAGAGCGGGGTGCATGTGGTGCATGTGGGAGAGGCAAGCAAGGGTGTGCGTCTGCACTAAGGGTCACAGGCGTTGTCCTGCGTGAGAGAGCGCCAGGTGTGCAGGGGGGAGTAGACGGCGGGAGAGGCGGTAATGAGACGTAATGTCAGGAAAGGAAAGGAGCCGATCTCGATCTGATACGGCTCCATGGAAGGGATCAATACTAAGACCCGCTGGGAAAGTGAGTTCTCGAGCGGCATTGTGTGGTGCCTCGTTTCCTCCCACACCTGTCTGGGCTGTGGTCCACACTAGCTCTGTGGGGCAGTAAGGGGGATTTTGAAGAAAGACTTTTAGGGCCGGGGGAGAAATGCGATCCCGGGTGAAATTTCGGGTGGCCGTGTTCGAATCGGAAAGAATGATCGCAGGGGAAGGCCGGAGGAGTGTTAACGCAAGGGCAATACCCCCTCTTCCATAGTCGCAGGGGAAGAACTCCGAAGGAGAAGGGTGGTAACAGCTGTTGGGACTGTTGACAACTGCGACTGATTAGGCGTCGTAGTGCCTACAGCTAGCCGCGTCAGCACAAAGAGTTGCTGGATGTACCTGTCGTGGTTGCAAGGCGGGTGTACTGACCAACAAGATGCGCTTCGACGAGCTCAGATGCGGTGTTGTAGAAACCAAGCGATTCTACACAAGTGGTGCCAGCGCTCCGCGGAATCGTCAGCGCCGTCTTGTACACTTTGCAAATTACACAGTCCACCTTTTGGAGTTCCTTAGAAGACGGTGGCATATAAGGGAGGGAGTAAGTTACGCGACGTGTGACGAAAGCCGGTATCGGGCGCAACTGGTCTGCCTCTTTGAGCCCTTCGTGGCGGGTCATGATGCGGCGGAAGTGGTTGAAAGTCTGATTGACTTGGGATGTGAGGTGCACGAGGAATGTGGAATTGGCACCGTGGTGTTGGATATTGAGGCCTAGGACTTTAAAGCATGGAACTCGGGGAACTTAGTGGTCATCCAGCCGCACTGCAATGTCCGGAGCTGCGCGGGCGCCTTTGTGGCTGTTGGGCAAGAGAAGAAGCAGCTCTACCTTCGCGGGCGAACAAGCATCACGAGCATAGGCAGCGATACAATCTTACCCCTGCTGTAGGATGGTTTCAATGTCTGCGGCACTGCCGCCTGAAATCCATAGCGTGATTTCGTCAGCATACAAACTGAGCGGAAGCGGGTGATATTATAATGAAGGGGGGGGGGGTATCATAGCGATATTGAAGAGCAGTGAATAGAGAACTGTTCCTTGAGGGGTGGCTATGGTGGCGAATGGAATGACGTTTGATCGCAGATCATTAATCCGAATAACTACCGTATGGTTAGCCCGCTCCTACGTAGTTGTAGGTGCGGGCTCCAGGAGACAGAGAAGCCAAGTGGCGCAGACTGGCATGGTGGGAGACCCGATCAAAGGCCTTTTGGAGGTCTGGAGAGTTTTCTTCGCTTGGGAGAAATGCTATTAACACGTTCGTTTGGATTCGTTTGTCTGTAGATGTCTTCTCGGGATCGATCCCAAAGAGTACCCGTAACGGGTACCAGCTTATCATGGGCACAGGGAAGAATACGCCATTAATGATTTCGTCGGAAGGACAGGTTACTGCAATAGTAGAATGATAGAACATCGAAAAACCACCGGGTGGTGTTCTTGCTCGCAAGGTTTTCTGGAAAACTGCAGTCATCCTGTAATGAATAAAACATCGATCGTTATCTGAGACATCGTACGTCATGCAGAGGGAAATCATTTCAATCGATTTGTCCTCATTTTCCCTGGCTGATAAATGCTGCGAAAACTGAAGCCTGCATTCTTTTGATCAGGTATAGATCACTCACCTTGGTTTTACTCTGCTTTCAGTTGTTTTACGAAGGCGTTTTTAGTCGCCGTATTGGGAACGCTAGCATAAAAATAACGTTTTATTGCGCCGTATTATTCTTCTAGAAGTTTTGTAATGTTGTGAAGCTTCGAGATAAAGTAATGTAAGCGCTTATCCTCTACTTCCCTGTTTTCTTCCTCACAACAGTGTTCCATGGAAGTAATGCTTCATAGCGGCCCTACTTCCTTCCTTCTTTCAGTCCTTTGAAGGAACATCATGGCTAGAGCTATCTGACATTTTTTTGGAGCAGAGCTGCTTAAGTTTGACCTCGGTACGTTGGCGTGAGCAAAAACATACCAAGAAAAAAAACTCGCCTGGCGGGAGGCGGCCCACAAGACCTTTGCGCACTGGCTTTAGCAAAAAAAAAAAAAAACACCGAGTGCGCGTCAGCGTGCTGCTCGTAAGGAGCCCCCGACGTCGTCGTCCCTGCTGGAGCGTGGGCTTGCGCCACGCGAGGAGCCCCCGCATTCGTCGACGTCGTCTTCCACGCGGCGGACCCGTGGCAGGCCGATTGCTACAGGGAGCTGTAGCACGTGGCACAAGAGCCCGTTGGAGCGCCGTCCAACCACTCAAAAAAAGACACAAAAATTTTCCCAGTCCACCCCTCCCCATAGAGCCGGAGGTCTTTGTGTTACCCATGTGTCGTTTTTGGTCGGTTGAACTTGGGATTTTCGGGGCGGCATCGTTGAGGCGGGAAAGCCGGGAGTGTGCGGAGGTAGGTGAGCGGGCCTGACCGGGTCGGATGCAATGGTGTCTTGGCGACCGTTAAGGTCGCGGGTGGCAGCCTTGGGTCGCCGCGTGCCGTAAGAAGAACGTTCATAGACTCGCTCTTTCTGCTCCCTCTGTCCTGGGATCCGCTGTCAGTGTGGGGAGAAGCTGGGTCGACCCCCATCTCTGCTGTTTCTCCAGCCCTGCACCATTTGTTCAAGCTGCGCCACTTTTTTTCTTCAGTGATTGAAACGCTTGAAAATCTGTGTAATAGTTGTAGAATATCGCCTCGTTTACGGCTACTTTCAGTACAATGGTCTGGGTAGAGTAAAGTATGTGCGTGATCGTTGCAACCGGCTTTTGTAAGGGCCTGTGGCTGTTAGCCCAATATCTGACTTCTGTACATTGCAAGTCACAAAAGACAAGTACAAATCCCGACTAGTTAGGATGTCGACTGATTCAGGCGCATGCGACTATAACACCAGAAAAATGGCAGCCTTGCCGCTAAAAGTTGTCGAGGAACTCTGTTTTCAGTATGGGGAGTTGCTGGTCGAAGGTTTTTGTAGAAAACCACTTCGATAGGGCAAAAGTTAGGCGTGTCGACGGTGCTTGCTGTTAGAAACGCTTGTCTGAACGTCGACAGTCACTGTCCTTCGAATGAATCCGCAGTATAACGTTAATGGCACTACATATCACAGTGAAGCCATTGCGCCAGTTGTTCGGTATAAAACAGCGCTACTTCCCAACAACCAGTAAAATGCGCTCTGTCTTCGAGCTCGAGCGCCTTATCCCTCCCGCGTACGCGACCGCATTAAGGAAAATAACGAAAGCGCAGGGCGCTGGTTTTCCTCAGGTGGACGGGAGAGGTCTGGGTCTCGAAGCTGCAGCTAGGCAGCTAAGCGTCACACACCATCTCTGCAATCTGGTGCAGACTTCTGGCGCATGTAATAGTGCGTCAAAAAGTCCTGGAGAAGTGTGTTCGTGCACACCGAAACCACCTTTGACTAGCTTGTAGTCGGCTTTCCCTTATCCTTACACACCGCCTATTAAAGCATGGGCAGACGAACTAGCAGATCGCGAATGTTGTTGGCAGAAATGTTATCCAAATGCTTTCGTCTCTATACCGTCTATGCATAAGTGGGGGGCACGTGACAAGACGCCACAGAGCATATATTTTTGAACACGCGAAAAATTGAAACCAATCGTGCAGTAATTCTTAATATAAAGGCCTTGAGTAGTGACTGAGGGTCGCTAAATGGTATTCTTGCACCCATAAAGTATTGTAACCTAGGATTTTCAACACTCCATTAATGGCTTTCCAACCATAACTCCCTTAAAACTGTTAAGTAGAATGGCCTACTGTTGAGCGAACAGCTTTTTTGTTGATCAAATCACAGACAGTGCTCGTGAGTGGAAAACAAGTGATATTTGTAGAGTTACGTATATCCGCGTCGTAGTTACTATTTTTTTTACAAAAATTTCGTTTTTAATCAAGTAGAAACAAACCGATGACTTTTACTGAAATCTTTGAATTTAACTTTCCACTCGCTGGCTCATTAAAAGCGCTGATATCAAGAACAGATATCTTATGTTTCTATCGTTAGGGTAAACGAAAAAGCTGAAAAGGCAGCAAAAGAGACAAGTGAAGCCCATTATAACATCTTCGTGCAGAAGAATGACAATTTAAAATGCTAAAGGTTTAAGAAAAACACATCGCCTAAATCTGGTAGTAGAAGAACGTGCTGTTTTTTACAACTAGGCTTTTTACCTCTGCTTTACGTGCGCATCCTCCCATTGCGTTCCAGGGGAGGTCCTCCGCCGCTTACATATGCATCGGGTACAGAAACGTCTTGCCTAAGGCACCTTTATCGCGAATGCTAAGGAGGAAACGGCTGTAACTCTTCTTCCATCACAACTATCCCTCCAGAATTGCATACAAATTGGCAAATGAAACGGCTCCATTACTACGCCCAGTTTATTTTTTTTAATATTTAGTTAGTTACCATTGTTCTATTAATGTTTGATGATTTCCTTGTGCTGTCGATACATTGAGATCTATGAGGAATTATGGTAAAAAAAACGATCGTAACTGGTGGTTTAGTGATTCTACCTGGCAACGAATTACGTACGAATTAGCCACTAAGCCGACTCTGTCATTACTACCTTTTTTATTTACCTTTCACAATTTGACAGTTACAGCAAACGGAAATTCCACAAATTTTACAAATTCCGTGTCAATTATCAAAATATGAAATATCTAGTGAAACAAACCGGACAGTGCGATGTTCGTCTGGTATGATAAACTACATTCCTTTCAAGTCTTATTTAGCTCCTTAACTAAGAACTATGCTAAATCGGCAGTGACGGACAAACGCATATTTTAGTGCACTCCAGCAGTGGGTGGAAATTCTGACCAACTGTGACCTCTCCTCCCAGCGTAGCATGGTGGAGACGGCCCGGGGGCCAGCGCAGGCCAGGGTACCTCGGACTAGAGGAAACACCCCACCAGGCGGGTGCCTAGACATCAGCACCTAAGGCTCGCAAAAATAAAGTTGACTTTTCCTCGACCTCCTCCCCCTAGGCCTTTGGACTGCCTTCAGGAGTATCGTGTTCTGTTTCATGAATTCGTTTGGCTATGCTCTCTAACCACGTTCACCTTATGCGTGGAAGGCGAATTGTAGAGCACAAGGATAACTTCACTGGCGTTCCATCTGGCCATAGTGAACTGGTCCTAATTTTTTTTGGTAGTAAAATAACCAAGAAACCAGTTGGTTAAAAACTGTTCTTAAGCAATGTTCGACGAGAGCGCTCAAAACCAGGGAAGAGTAAAAACGAGGTTTCAGTACTAGCGCGCTTCGAAAAGCGTATACCAACGAGGGTATTCAAAGTTTCTTCGAAAGTAACCGTAAATCTATGAAGTAACATTCTACAAATGCGAATCTCTTGACCAAAAACAGAAGAGACGTTCTAATCAATCAGCAACACATTATACATATGCTGACGTTGGCACTGACGAGACTTTACAATCCGATTCATGTTGGATGCGGATTGTTGAGCGAATTCGTCCAGGAATATCGAACATATGGCACCTCTAACAGTTTAGAACGTGGGAGAAGAAACGGCTGCCCACCACGCTGTGTTGTTGTTGCTGCTATCACATGATCATTAATTAGCGCTAGCATTGTTTTGAAGGTAGAGTCCCAGGCCAGTGAGCATAAAGCTTGGTGTGCCGATGGTCCGTTTCATTACTTCTGGTTCGACAGAATCACAGTGATAGCAAAGTTGTGTGTTATAAAACCTCTAATGCGCCAGTCGCAATTGAATTTTTAAAAGCTGACAAGGTTTCCATCATTCTGGTAGATTTTTCCAGTGGGAAAAGATTACCGAGTGAGGATGCCCTGGGTCAAATCCAAACAGCGAAATTTAACATCTCTTAAGCGGGGTTATTCTGTTGAACTGTGCAATTTAGTAGTCACATGAGTCGACTTATTAGTCTCAGGCGAGCTGTGGGTAAACCCGACGGCGAACAATGATCTCGATCTCCAACGCAGAGATCGCCAGACCTTAACTTGGGCTCCTGGACTGGTTAACCACACCCTTTTCTCAGTGATGTAAAATATTCTACTACTACTACTACTACTGAAAATTATACTGTACTGGGAAGTTGATGCATTCGAAAAATAAAACGACCGCTGGAGGACTTTATAATGTCCATAAAAGCAACCGGTCTTTTTACTCGCTTCGCATTTGTATCTTAAAGCGGCATATCAACTAATAAGCCATTGCATGGAAACCTGCCAAAATCACTTCTTGTTGGCACTCTAAGTAGCAACACCGAAATTATTATAAAAATATCAGTTGTTCGGGGTTTCAATGCTCAATAACAATTTCTGGGGCTTGCAAACGTGCGAATTTAGTAAAATATGTGTAGTACATTTCATCTCGTAATGGGCGAAATTCACTTCATTCTTGAAATTTGCCTCTTGATACGTGTGCGAAACATTTAAACGCAAAAATCAATTAAATCCACTGACAGGGGCTAAGCGGCATTGAGTGGTTGTATAACCTCGTTTAGACTCGATGTTATCTCTTCTATCCAGTTGTAAGTAATACCATGATGAAAACCTATAATTTTAACTTCTATATTTCTACTTAGAATTAAAATTACAATGTAAATGTGGTAGTTTACGGGCACAAGAAATATTGAAGCACTTGCAAATACATAATTACGCGTTTTCCGTGTCCTTTATGTAAAGTGACAGAGAACCCCACATAGCTGAACATCAATATCTGGCAGAAATGTAGTCTCCAAAATTTCGAGTATCAGCGAATCCCTTGGTTTGCAGGGTGAAGGTAAGTAAACATCCAAACAAACAAACAAATAACCAAACAAGCAAGCAAGAAAGCAAGAACACAAACAAACAAACAAACAACAAACTAAATAAATAAATGATAGTATACGTTTTAAAACATTAAAAAACATTTTAAATATTGAAAAACAAACGGCTTAAAAATTAGCAATTACGTGTGTAATACCGTTATGAAATATCCATTTTTATTATGTTATTTCGCAAAATACGTAGAAGCAAGGAACTATGACTGCCGACAATATGCTATCAGGTTACTGCTAGTTGTCTGGTCCGTTTTTGTTGAATTACTGAATCGCCTTAGCCGCCGTCCCCATCTCCGCTCCTGTGTCACCCCCCCCCCCCCCTCCCTTGCACCCAGCACAACGTTGTGATTATCAGAGTAAAATTTCTCCCCTCCTCCTTATACCTCTCTTTGTCTCTCCTCAACGCCTGTCGATTCGCAGATCGAGCTGGCGTTCTACCAATGAAAAAGTTCGACAGGTGCCGACAGATCAAGACTGTCGGCAGTAGTACATTCTGACATACTAAAACCGTGGGCCAAATTGACCGCAGAACTAAATGATTACGAGCTCGATGAATCTGGGCTCAACAAGTAAGATTTCAATTGCTATCGTGTGCACACGTGCGTAACGAAACAGATTTTGTATATTGTTATTTTCAAGTTCCCACTGCCGGGAAAACTTTAAATCCGTGAAACAATGCAGGCGACTCGTGTAACGTTTGAATGAAATCAATACAAGTTGTCACATTGAGTTCAATGTCGTCGCTCGCTTTCCTCTTCTCAATTGTAAATGCAGTCAGCACACAGCGAACGGGCTACGTGCAGTCACCGGGTGCTGGTGTCTTTTATCACATTTTGACAGAGATGAGGCGAAGCGGTGAGCAAGGCCAAAGAAGTGCACGTCCGGACGATGATGCAAACGAATTTCCAGCCTTTGTTGTACGTGTCCTTTCTTTCTGAGCGTGGGTGTACTAGCGATCAGACTGGGTCGATGAATGCCCTCTCGAAAGCGGCCTTCCCGACTCCCGAGTTGCGAAGCTCGCGAAGAATTCAGTCGCACGACGTGATGCGAATACTTGAGGCTGTCTCTTCGCTCTCCCGACACGGGAGTCGCATTCTTGGGCGCCGTCGACATCTAGTCTTCACAGGCATTTGCTCAAGTATTCCTTTGCATAACGCTGGTTTCCAAGTACGTGCCGAGCGTAGGCAATCTTACGTGCGTCGCTTGACCGCGACAGTGTTTCGTTCGCTGTAACCACCGATCCTTTGATTGTCGTAGCAGGCTGCGCCGCGAAATGAATGCAGAGGTGTCTTCCCCCCTTTTTTCTTAGTGACACATTAGAGGATGGCTTGCGGCCTGCCAGCCACTGATTAGATCTCCACAGTGAGGGGAGCCCTACAAAGGAATTGGCCATATGAGAATAGTTGAGACACTGCAGCTACTAGTATTACAAAATAGTAATCTAATTTAATACGAGATAAGCGAGGGCAGGCCTGTTCTTGGCCGAAATACACCCAAGATAGACAATAAATGAACTGAAGAGTGCATTTTATATGAGAAATAGTTGAAGGTGGGGTATATTTTGAGCTTTATTTTTAGAAAATATTTTATTCGGCTCGTAGATCTTTGAGAATCCAAGGCACAAGGGAGCCATACCTCAGTCAGAAATTACACGCACAGGTTCCTTTACATGTCACTGTACGCCCCAATCACAGCGAGGCTGGCATTGATACAATAGAGAAATGCGTGCGCAAAAAGCAATACTCTGGGTGCTCTCCTCTTTTTATTTCACACTAGTATTTTCCTGGCGACAGCATCCAGGCCTAAATAATGCAACCGGGACATAGACCGATCTTGATTTAGCAAAGCGCCGGCATTAATTTTGTACTAGGTAAAATCAATTTATGAATACAATGCTTTTAGGGGCGAAGCTCAGGCCGTGTCCCATCCCTCGTTCCTGCTCGCTGCTGCACGGCACTACGATGATGATTGCGGCAGGATCCCCCTAGGGATTGGCCAACCAAAGATTGGCCGAAGAGGTCAAAACGTTCAACGCGTTCGTTGCTACCCAACGAGGAGGAGAGGAAGAAGAAGAGGTTGTCGTTCGTCGCCTGCGAGCTCAAGACACGTACCGGGAGGTACGTGTTCAAGACACGTACCGACACAAGACGCTCTGCAGAAGGCGACAGCCAAGGTGGCTAAAATGTCACACACCGAATTTGCCAACTTGCCCATGGAGATTCTCATCGTCCCAAACAAGCCCTACATAATTACCACAAACATCGACGCCGTCGACGGGCTTGTCAACGGAGCGGTGGGAAGTCTCAAGCTTTGCGAGCGAGGATTGGTGGTCTTGACGTGGTGGCGCCCATTTCGATCCCACGGCTCTGTGGCCGCGACGAGAGGTTCGTGGCGCAATTCCTACTGCGCTACAAACCGAGACGCGAGCATGGCTACGAACGCGCCTTGTGTCCTTCACTCATTCAGATGGCGGGCGCCGTCAAGAAGACCTATAACAATGTTTCACGGTTTCACCGATAAGCATTCTAGCTTCGCCCCTCTCATCATCATTCACTTCGTGGAGATGGCAGGATTTTTTTATTTAACAGCGGTCGTTTTGGCTCGTTGGGTAAAAAAGATGGTTATATAAATTTTATTACCGCACGTTAAGTGACCGAACTAAAAGCTGATTGTAAATAAAACTTGAAAAATAAGCAACTGTCGACACATGTTGTCAAGAACGTCGGGTTATACGTAAACGGCTGGCATCTTTTTTTAACAAAAGAAAGAACAAGAGAATAAGCATATCTATTATGAAAATTGTGTAAGTTTTGTATGGCAGATGCGTCATGGCACGCGGCAAAGAGGTTGATAGAATTTGTCAACCACCAATTCAACCCGATCCAGTCACGACGGTGAACCGTAACACAAACGCATTCTCCAGTGGTAAGGTGCTCAAGCAGTTTTACCACTGACTATTTTGAGCCTAAATTAATCGCTATTTTAAACGGAGATCACCACACATTGCCCCACATCACAGCAAGTAGTCCTTCGGGGCCAATGCCACCAAGACGGGGGTTGGCGTTACTCCGCGGCAAAGTTACTCTGAAGCCCAGGCAAGGAACCATCAATGGCAGTTAAGATGCACTATCGAGGTGCCGGAATTCTTCTTGATAGTATAAGCACAATCCTAACATTTTGGATAAGCTTTAATATTCCCACTCCCTCGCGCTGCAGTGTGGTGTGCGAAATACCGCGAAGGCATCGCAGTTCAGACACAAATGCGATGACGTGAGTGTTACGGCGCGGTGTAGTGCTCCGTCTGGTAGGCCCTTCTGTGTTTTATTTTTGTAGCGCAAGCTACACTACGCTACCTCGCGCAGTCTTCGCGGGGTGACCAGTTTTTCCCTTGAGCGCTAGAGGCCAAACTACACCCCCTTTCGCAAGCGCCCAGCACGGAGCAGCGGTCCGGTAACGGGGAGAGATAGGCGAGGAGGGAAACTAGACATGCGCGGGACCCGTGCGCAGGACGTGGCACGTAAAGCGACACCGCCGCTCACCTTGAACGGCCAGTCTCTTCCGTGGTGCACCCGAGCCAAGTACATTAGGCTTCTCGTCGACTGCCAGTTGTCCTGGCTACCTGCGGTGAAGGCGCTCCGGCAACGCGCAACGAGGGTCCTCCAGGGCGTGCGGAGGTTGCTGGCGCGTGGCCAGGGCTGCACACACACCATGGCCCTGCGGGTGTCCCACGGGATGGCGTCGTCCGCTGTCCTTTATGCTCTGCTACTGGTGAAACTCAAGCTGCGCCGGTGGGAGGAGCTGGAGCCAACCCAACTCTCGGATGGGCCTGCTGCTCAGTACCTACGAGAGCCATAGCGCGTTGCCGCAGTGGCACCGCCTGGAGCCACCACCCCCAGGCACGGGGCAGGCTCCACGCATCACCACCACATTGCCGGGGGTCTGTAGCAAAAGGTCCACTCCACCCCAGGCCATCTACCAGGAAGTGGCCGCCCTGATGCAGGACGACACTGCCAGACTTCTGCAGGTGTACACGGACAGTTCCGGGCAACAGTTGACACGCAGAGCCGGAGCCGCATTGGCGGCCCTGGAATTTGGCACGGGCCAGGTCTGCAGCCTGCCCTTCCGGGCCTCATCCAGACACGCAGAGCTGGCTAGACTCCACTTGGCCGCGGACCTTCTTCTACAGCGGGGGATCCAGGTCCGAGGGACCATCATCCTGACATTCTTGGATAAAACCAGCGCTAATTCAGACGAAGACGAATAAAGCAACCACAAGGACAGCCGCTGGTCTAACAACTGAAGTTAGACTTCCTGGCTGACTTCCGGTCTGCCCTCCTCCGTCTGCGAGCTGCCGACCAGCCAGGCAGCTCCAGCGGCTACGTAGGGCGGTCGCTGGCGGCCAAGCTTCATGCGGTGGATGCCCAGGGGTGTCCACTACGACTTCACTGGCTGCCATCGCACGTGGACATCATGGGCAATAAGGTAGCAGACACCCTATGCAAGAGTGCTGCTCACCAGGCAGGGGTTCCAGCCTACCGGGACGCGGTGCCATTCGAAGCTGCAAGGACTATCCATGCCAGGGTGGGGGAGGCCATGTATCCAGATGCCCCAGTGGTCAGTGGTCGAACTTCACGGGTCCTACCCGGACGCATCAGCAGAGACGCCCTGTCACCCCTGCTTCGCCTGCGGCCTTATTGCTGCAACGTGGCCGCCGGGTATCCCCCAGGCTGCCGGGCACCAGCGCCACCGGGAATCCCCCAATTGTGCCGACTGCCCAGAGTTCGAGCCGCTCGCGCACTTACTGTGCTCTTGCCACCAGCATGACACCGCGAGGGAGGAACTCCGGGCCACCCTCCAGTTATTCGGTGCACTAAGCCACAAGCTGGGAGACTTCTTGTTCCCAACGGGTCCGGACGCATTCTGATGGGAGGTCTTCCAGCACCTCCTCAACTTCCTGGTTGTTACAGGACTAGGGCATCGTTGTAGCTGTCGAGCCTTGGACGAGACGAACGCTACATAGACTATATCCCACTAACCTCCTTCTTCCCTCTCTTTCTGCCTTCCTATCCTTTGAACCCCCTTTCCCTTCCATGGGCCGGTTTCTATGAGGGTGAACTCCCCTTTGAAATCAACAATATGCCGAGTTCTTTTCTCTTCCCTGCTTTCTTAATAAATCACCACACCGGGACGTGGCGGAGGAATGTGAGGGGGCCGCCGCCACAGCGATAAGCGCGCACCACGAAGGAAGTCCACGAGGCCACGTGCGCCGCAGGACCGTGTGGGATAGAGGAAGGCGAACATACAGCTGTGGTCGCTCGTACAGCGATGACAATTAAACAACGCCGAGGTGAAAAACAGCAAAAATGGTACTGTTGCGTACAGCTTCGCTACTTTCAAGTCTTGCGCATTAGTGTGAGCTTCCTTCAGTTTTTTATTTTTAAGTGCGAATGCACTTTATAAGCGACCCTGAATTCCGTTGACCGCCGTCCGTCCACATAGCAACAGCTGCGGGTGCGCGCGCTCCTCGTCTTCCTTGGCAACGTGGGGAGATGGCACATACCCACGTGGGAGATTGGCCAGGAATCTCCTCGTCTTCCTTGGCAACAGGGGGAGATGGGCGCGCGCTGCCTGGCCGCTGACATGGCACATACCCACGTGGGGGATTGGCCAGGAATCGGGCGTGAGAAGGGCTAATGCACCCGCTTAAAGGAGTACTGACACGAAATTTAAAGCTGAGATCCGCTCTAGCAATCAAGTATAACGACAACACAAATAGGTGTCTGTGCACGGCACATACCCACGTGGGGGATTGGCCAGGAATCGGGCGTGAGAAGGGCTAATGCACCCGCTTAAAGGAGTACTGACACGAAATTTCAAAGCTGAGCTCCGCTCTAGCAATCAAGTACAACGACAACACAAATAGGTGTCTGTGAATAAATGCATCTTTCTTTCTTTGCAGTTGTGTGTGTGTGTGTGATCTCTGTTTCGCGAACATTACCGAACCGCGCAAATTCAACTCCTGCATTCGCACTTTCACATTCTTCCCCTCGGGGAAATGCGGGGAATTTTTAATTACTGCCCTTTCAGCGTACATGATGTGTCCATATGCTCTTGTATGCACTGCTTTATCGTTCTCTATCTCATATCAGAAAACCCGAGTTTCGTTTTTACCGCAATAGCATTCAATGCCCGATTACGCGAAAATGGGGCCTCGGTGTGGCCACGCGACGGCACTTTGCAAAAATGGACGATAGTGAAAAGTGACTAAGTATCAACCAAAAATCCCGGGCCCTTCCACCCTGGAAGGGAGGCTATCCATGAGCCCGTTTAATAAAGGACGAATAAGGAAGGGCAGTGAAGCTGCCGCCCTGGTGGAATTTCCTATGTTGCGGTGTAGCTGCATGGGTATTTCATATGATGAATTATAAGGATAGTGCCTCGATCTCTATACGTCACACAGAAAGGACACATACGATTAGTGGGTGGAAACGAGGACGTCCTAGTGCGCCGCACAGATGGCCGGCAAAGAGTGCCCGGCCTTTCGGAATGTCAGGGAGGAGAGAGACTCCGCATTTGACGAGAAGCGGGAATTAATGAATGACTTTACTGAGAAGGAGGCCGTAAGCCCTGCTAGGGTATTCAACCCAGCCAGGGTATTCAGCTGGCTAATCGACCCTAGCTGCGTTGATCAGGGGAAAATCAAAAAACTATACGCGACTGGGAAAAGTTGCGGCCGCGGTAAAGAGGATACTATAAAGTGGAGCTGTGACCACACGCCCTCGTAGAAGCCCATGGTTCACTGCCCAAATTAGAAGTCCATGGTTCACTGCCAAAAGCCAGCTTATATCAACGGGGCCTTCACCGATCTTTTTACAGTCGGCTTCACCTATAAACCGAGGCGCGTTGAATTGAAGGGATTCTTGGAAGGGCAACAAAAGCCCTTTATACCAAAATAAGGGGTTTTTAGGACCCTTTCTTAATCACGATTTTTTTTTCGATATGCTGAAAATTGTACGCCTATGCTTCGTCTGTAGCCGGAGACTATTTGATCGTTTTAGCCAGCCAGCTTGACAATAAAATAAATTGGAGTTAATTGAGGTATGGGATTCGAACCCGGGGACGACGGAATGCGAGCTACTTATCACAGCGACTTACAAGCACGTACTTTGCTAACAGTAGTGATTCGGGCATGTTAATTACAGAAGTATCAAAGCACGCTAATAGCACATATCAAGGGGTAACAAGAGTAGATAGAGTGAAAATAAGACAGCATAAGTAAACAACGGAAAGAGAAATTACCTTTTTGAAGTTGGTATTGAGAGGACACAATTACACCTCTGGAGGCCCACAAAACTAATTTGAGCAGACTATTTGCAAAAGTAACGTAAAAAGACACGTTTCCGATCAAAGCTTATATATAGGGCTTACAAGGGCAATTTACCAAGCTTCTCAGTTCTAATTAGAGGGAGAAGAATAAAACCGCACAAGTGCAAAAAGAACACGGCAAAGGTAATAAGCGGCGAACGCAGCACTGACTCTGAATTTTGGTAACGTGGTAGGGGGCGTAATAAATTGTTGGCAGTGGTTTTCTCCATACGTTCGTATTAACGACGATAGTCTTTCCTAGGCTACTTGAACGGGAAAAGTTTGGTCTGTATGTCGGTCTGTCTTTCTGTCGTTCTGTTTGTCTGTTTGTCTGTCTGTCTGTGTGTCTCTGTCTGTCTGTCTGTCTGTCTGTCTGTCTGTCTGTCTGTCTGTCTGTCTGTCACTTGATTCAGTCAGTCGGCCAAAGTAAAACAGGTGCTGCGCAATAGTGTTGTATACTCACAGCCAAATCTAAACGTCTACGTCCGGTTTTAATGTTGATGCTTGTCAATACTGTTAACAAGAACAAGACATTGCGCAAATGTAAGACAGAAAATCAATACATGAGTGGTATTTACAGTGTTCCTTTATTAAAAGTCTATGGATGCTTGCTTTTTGCGATAGCAAATAAACTACTACATCAACTGCAGAAAATTGGCGCGTGCTGTTGCCCGCGCCACGTGGCGGAATTCGAAAAAATCAAACAGTAACAGGGACGAAAGGTTCTACTAGATAGGTTCTGCGTTCCTCTTGGAACGCTCGTGGAGTAGGACAACGTTGTTCTACAAAAGTTGTATTCACGCGCCTCAATTCCCACGCGTCTGCCCCGTACGGCAGCGCTGGCATCGATGCACCCCACTTGGAGCAATGGAACGCGATAAATTTAAATTGGCTTGAGCAAACCTCAAGCGTGTTATCTTGGAAGGAACAAGACGGGAGAGAACGGCATGAGAGGTGATCGGGAAAGAAGAGGGAGGCATTTACTTGCCAAAGGCGCCAGTCGACTATCGTCTTGCTAGACGTTCGCAACGAAAGGAGCAGATACGCGGCCAATTTTTTTTTATGCCATCGTTCAGTTGCTGTTTTTGACCTACCCCTGCAGCTTTTGTGCTTTGTTTCGTCGCACTACTGGAGTCCAATTCCTCGCTGTAGTCAAAAGTGTGCAACGTGTCATCATAGCGATTCTGCTGCCGTGTCATACGGTTCGCGCGAAAGGGTTATAAAGCGCGTACTCGGCTAACATGAACAAAAGGCGCACCCGGCTGGGGTTCCTAAAAAAACGTCCACGAAAGAACCAACACTCGTTCGCGCATTCGATTCCCAATAGCTGCTCCGCACTCGATAGCTCTTGAATAAAAAAAGTAACACACAGAAAAGCGCAGGAATCTGAGATGTCGGTTAATTCTAGCTCCTGTGGAAGCAGTGTCGTAAGCAACACGAATAGCGATCTGGGCAAGTAGCTGCCGCGGGTTCAATGTATGCGTCGTTCGCTAGTGTAGATCGGCTTGAAATTTCGTCAACGAACCTACCTAAAGGAAGCGTTTTCGCCATCTGATGTCGTAATAAGGTTAGGATGCGCGTCAACTGTTGTTTTTTCAGCCGTGCTGTCAGTCCAAGTTTTTTGTTATTGCTGTTGTAGAAGCAATGGCTATATTGAAACGGAGGTTCACGCTTCATTAACGCATCTGCAACGTCAGCTGGCTTTTTTTTTTTCGTGAAGCCGGGGTGGTCCATCTCGCTACGTTGAGGCTCATCGAGAGGCAGGTGTGAGACTGCTCATCTTTTTCTCCTGCTATCTAAGAAGTCGCCGCGGGGGTTGGTTTCACCGCAACACCCCAGAATGACCAGTCAGCTTGACAAAATGTACGATCTTTACTAATTACGATGACCATCATGGGATTAGTGCAAAATAAATGGAATATGAGATGGGTCACCAGCGGAGGTCGTGAATTGACACTCTTGTCCCTGTGCCTTTTCACCCTTTCTCATGTTGGGGTGAGAAAGGGTGCTACGTATAGTGCTAAAATAGTGGCTGCCTTACCCTGTCAAAAACGGATTCCTCCTTCCACGGCCCGTAAGGTAGATAACGTTTTGCTATGCAGACACGGAAAACTCCATCGGTGAGTTGAAGTCGCTGGTGCCTATACTATACCATAAAAACTTAAAGGGGCCCTGAAAGGCATTTTGAGCACACTAAATGAACTAGCGCAATCGCTAGATTGGGTCGCCAACGTCACCTGTGCCAAGTATTACTCTTTTACGCGCAGCGGAAAGCTCACACTTTTGTTGCAAAGTTTGTCGCTTTTTTCTCACCCTTTCCTTCGTGTTTTTGGACGCCGCCATCTTCACATGTCTACATCATCGATTCCCAGATGTTCGTCATGAGCTAGACATCCTGCTATTGGGCGGCTTTTTCACGCACTTGCGGCAAAGAGATGAGTCGTCTGCTCAGCGTCGGCTCGCCGGCTGATCTGCCAGTGGAGTGCCGGAGTGCTTTGACATTTTACGACAAACGAAACAAGTGTAAACAAACGCTTGACCGTTTGTGTTGAATGCAACACGGCAATAACACGACGTGGATTTTATCTTACGTGAGTACGTACCATAAAGAAAGTCCCGTGGCACTTCTTTGGTGCAATCGCAGAGAACGCCCTGAGCCGAATGCCCGGGTTTGACGCGTACATTTTATTCAACTTCAAAACAATCCAGAGATGCGTTTCGAACGAACGCAACGTCACAACATGCGTTGCAAGTCTGAACCGCGATTGACAGACGATGAGTTGCCTCCTCCTGCCCGTCGTAAATACGGCACTCACCTCACACCCGGTTTGCGGGGACGAGCAGCAAGTCACAACTCTGGCGCGCAAGCGAGAAGGCTTTTAGCCAGGCACACTGCACATACCCCATGCGAGGTTGAGTGGTACGTCGTTCGAGAAAGATAATCCAGACCATGGGAAGCACTATCCACCCGCAGAAGTACAATGTCGCATTTCATCGCGAAACGAACGCGTCCACAACACACAGGAGGCGATGCACACACACACACACACAGCTTCGGTCGCTGCATTGGCTTAGCTGCAAGCTTCGTTCGGACAATCAGCGATGCTACGACGATACAGAGCTGCGTGAGGACGACGTGCTAACCACTTCACGTATTTAAAAACACAGGGGCGAAGAACTAGGTTCATCGGAAGCAAAAAATCTTTCCTCCATTATAGTGCCTGAAATATACTGGCTAGTGTGCCGAGGGCGGACTCCAGGCGGGCGCCGGGAGCGATGTACGCGGCCGTCTGCCGCTTGGGGCGCTGCCGTGCGGGAGTGTGCGCGTTCATCCGGCCCGAGCAGATCGCGCGGTTACCTCCGAGCTGCGTAGCAGACGGCAGCGGCAGAACGTTCCATTCCCGCTTGCGACGAAAACGAGCGAAAGCGACGGGAATTCTGTCGCGCAACCAAAATTTGTCCCGACCATTCGACAAAAACGATCGTCGCGCGACAAAGCGACGGAATTCCTGCCGCTCTCACTCGCTTTCGTCGCAAGTGCGAACGGGCCTTTATGCGCAATCTCCGCCCCACATAAAACAAGCTCTTGCTTGTCGCCTGGGCATACGGTTGATATCTGACTACGTTACACTGTGCTTGCCAGTGTATTTAAACGATGTTACTATGTTTGAAACGTACGCGCTCGGCGTGCAGCTTTGTAAATGCAAGCGGTTTCACATACGCACGCTATTTTGCTGCTAATAGAGTTTTAGTACAGCGTTTGTGGCCTTTGCATACGCTAAACGCTAAATTTTTGCGTCCCGCTACGTGACACCGCGATGGGAGTTTTAACCCGCCGCGGTGGCTCAGTGGCTAAGGCGTTGCGCTGCTGAGCACGAGGTCGCGGGTTCGATTCCCGGCCGCGGCGGCCGCTTTTCTGATGGAGGCGAAAAGCAAAAACGCCCGTGTGTTCGAGATTTCGGCGCACGTTAAAGATCCCCAGGTGGTCAAAATTAATCCGGAGCCCTCCACTACGGCGCGCCTCATCGCCTGCGTTGCGTCGGCGCGTTAAACCCTACAATCAATCAATCAATCGATGGGAGTTTTAGTAGAGCGTCTCAACAGTTTTGCGTAGCGACACACTAACGCATACGGCGCCATCTGTCAAATGTTTTCCGAAATGTCTCGCCGGCTGATCTGCTAGCGGAGTGCCGGAGTGTTTGGACATTTTACGACTATCCAAACAAGTGCAAACAAACGCTTTCCCGTCAGTGTTGAATGCAACACATGGGTGCAGCTTGTAAGAACACGGGTTCTCGCTGATCGAGTGCAGCGTTGGTTTGCTCTTCGCCTTCACGTTCATCGCCGCTGATAAAGCGATCCGATCCGGCGCGTTTTGTGCACGGGTTCTGTGTCGGTTGAAAATGTCTTTTTTCACATGCCGCCGGTAGTAGGAATTACAACCACCGCAAAATAACACCCGGCACCAGCGGGGCCACATCTGAGACCGCGCTTTTTGGATAAACAGCGCGGTGCACCAAAGGGAACGAGCGCACGATTCTCCCCACGCGGCTGCGAGTTCGCCGCCGATACCAACTGCAGCCCTGCAGCTACGTACACCGCGAAAGGGCAAGGCCAGGCCGCACACATGCGGCCAGGTCATTCGTTCGCTTTTCCAGCCTGTGTCCATGGTGTCTACAGAGATGAAAAAGCCGAAAGAGCTGGCCCGTAGCAGACGGCAGTCTGTGGGAGCGCAATAGCGGAAGTACGTCACCGCTGAGGAGCGGAGCATCATGGGAGGGGAGGCCAACAGCGAAGAAACAGTTGAAAGGAGGAGGAAATGCGGCGCGACGATAATTCGCGGTTTTTGATTTACGATTTCTCAGCTAATACTCATCGCTTTAACAAAATTCTTGCAGGATGAGATTGCTAATACATTGCTTTATTTGGTTACATGTACATCCATGCATCGGCGGAAGGCATTTCAGGACCCCTTTAAGATGTCCTATGTGTCTGGGCATTTTTCTGCTGTTACCTCGCTTCCTGTGCAGTGTGAACTGCTGGCCCTGTGTCTGTCAGTGTGTCTGTTTGTGTCCCCGTGTAAGTCTGTTTGTTTTTCTGTACGTCTATGTCTGTAAGGTGTGTCTTTCACGGCTTCTCGATGTTGCTCTGCGTCTACGTGTGCGCCCGTGTGGAACTCGTGCGGGGCGGTCTGTCAGTGTCCGCGTGCCCACGCGTGCGGATGTATTCCCTATACTTGCCGAAATTTCGTTCTGGGCATCGAATACGGCTCCCTAGGTACATCCTGATGGACCTTGCGAGATTTTCTGATGACATCGAGTGTCTGGTAAAACGTGCATTAGAGCAGATTGATGATGATAAGGACAGCGACTACGATGGTGATAATGAGCGTTTAGTGTAGAGAAAGGATTTAAAAAAGGGACGTGGTCAGCGTCCTCTGTTCAGAAGGTCGGGAGGGGCGCCGCCGTCACCGCCCGGTGGACCAGCATAGCTTGAGAAAACGCGACAGCGAGCGCGCGCGCGCGCGAGAGAGAGAGAGAGAGAGAGAGAGAGACTTTATTCAGAGTTAAAGTGAGCGTATTGATCATTGCGTACTCAGCTGGTCAGCAGCCGCTCGCTGCCGCTCGCTGCAGCAGCAGTTCGGATAGGCGGCAGAGGTGGAGAGTGCGAGCATTCAGTGGCAAGGCGGTGTGTAGTAAGACATTACATATGTGACAGGTGTGGTGGCAGTGTAGGTGTAATGTGCTGAAGTCTTGTACAGTTGTAATAAGTGGTTTAAATATAGGTGCCGCCGTGCGCGTGCTTGTGCGTGAGCGCAAGAGGAACTAGAAGGAGGATATATGCGGCGGAGAGGCTTGTAGTGTGTGAGGATGGTTTCAGGGGTGGTCAGGGTGCTGGCGGTGATTTCTCCCGGGGTTCAGATTCTGAGGATACCCGACTGTGCATTTTGCGGGCTACAGCATGGGTTGCTCTTATCCCAGCAGGCCTGTGCCAGCAAGAGTTCATATTATTGTGATGCATCCTCTAAAATGAAGTTTTTTTGAACTTAGATTGTTGCTAGAGGAGCTTGTTCTTGAAGGTAGTTTTTGCAAGCCCGGAGAGCATCGATAACAGTCATGAGGCGTTGTTGAATGCAATTTGTGGTAGCGGCACTAGCTATGGCTACGGATTCAGCAATAGCAGGAGACATCTTAAGTAACGTGGCAGCAATCTTCCTGTAAAAGAAGAAAAAAAAAACGTAGGCCGCCTGTATTTAGACAAGATAATCGCAACCTGTCATGGCTGCCCGTCTCGTTAAATGATATGTTCCTGACCTTCCCAACGAGGTAATAAAAAGTATCGCATAAATTGATACCCAAGTTTAATTCCCTTTCTCAAAACAATACGAAATAACGATGTAATGCACCTAAAAAGAATCAACGAGGTAATGTACATAAAAATAATCCCATAAATTGATACCCAAGTTTAATTCCTTTTCTCGAAATAACTCCTCCGTAAACCAACTTCTCCTCAAAAGCCGCGAAGTTCCTGGAATTAACGTATCCTTTAAGTTAAACCGTTAACACTCTAATGAGAATAACTTGACTCAAGGTCGATTTGGTGAGAATTAGTTACACGTCACAGTAGAGAATAAACAAACCACTTTTGAAATACGACGGCTGGAGATGGAAGAGACGCCTGCGTTTTCTTCAAGTTTATCCCCATCATGAAGACTCGCCACGAGAAATACGTATCCCATAGATAGCAGCGCTTCATGCGTATTTCCCACCTGCCGGTGGTCAACCATTTTGACTGGCTTCAAAGGCGGGTACTTTGTGTTTGTGCATTCTGCTCACAATACGTTTTCATGAGGTGGATTCACGGTTTGAGGCAGTTGGTATTCCTGATCCGAGGTAGCAATGCGAAGTGTGAATACCTCCGCCGCTTCTGGCTATTACCTTTTTCGCCTCCTCATTTCCCAATACATTACTTGCGTAAGCCCTAGCTATGGGCAGAGTTTATTCACCTCCTCAACGCCCAACAGCGCGTCTCCTTGCCTTCAAGCCTGTGCCTGGTTTTCTTCTGGGTTCAAGGAGCGACTCCTCGATGCAACATGGTAATTTATCATCGTTTGCGGCGCCCTGCTGTTGACGTCGCTAGCTGAAAGCTGACTTTATTTCCTTTTTTAAAGTCAAGGACATGTATGCCTTTGTAGGTAAAAAGGGCAGCTTGTATGTAATGAATATGAATTACGAAAAGTAAAGAGTAATATCTACCCCCTCCAAAGAGAGAAAAGAGATTTAAGTTGGCGCCTTCCCTTCACGATGTCGCATATCCGATTTCAGTACACAGAAACATCAATCACGGTGGACTAGTTTGAATCCAAATTCATCGCTGCGTTGATTTACATCCAAACATGTTCCATTGACATGATATGACGCATTGATACGGCAAATATTTTCGGAAGGTACAACAAACCGGACGTCGAATCAGAGTTCTTACCATGTATTATCTTGCAACAAAGCCTTCAGCTGCAGATTTATGACCAGCAGTTCAAGTGAGCGTAGAACTCGCTCTATGAGATCTGGCTCGTACGAGCTCAATTGGCACACTATTATTGTTGTCGGAAATAATAAAGAGAAAAAAAATAACGCATTCCACGCATAAATGAGAAGTGACGTAAAGCGAATATTTCAATTGTTATTAGATCGAATGGAAGTGTTCTGAACTGCACGATGCAATCCTAGTTGCACCCTTTGAAATCATCACACGCTCGTCGTGGCATACCTGGGTTGATATGAAAGTGCATGTGGCTTTTTTGTTCTACTTGTAGCTTCCGAGAGGAGCGCTCACGTCGCTCGTCGTCTTTCATTGCCGCCACGTGTCATTCCCTGGACTCACGCTTCTCAGCCAGCACACCCAGCATGCATTCGAGTCGGCATCACGTTTCGCTGATCAGCGAAGACGTTCCTGATCAGCGCAGCGCTTCTTTCGGTCCTGGATGTGTACGCAGAGTGATCGAACGCTTTGGAGCAATTTTTCTGGTGCCTGTTGACGTGCTTCTTCTGCAAACGTGACCAGGACACTCTATGGAGGCCAACTGTGAAATGCTTGAGGCAGCAACAGCGGCATATATTCCTGGAGGCGAGCAAGTTCATGTGGTTTCTTGACAAACCAGCGGAAATGGGAAGGAACCGCCGGGCACAAGTGGGTGCATTCGTGCAGGGAGCAGCAGAAAGAGCAGTAGCTCCTGAGAATCCACGGGAGGAAAATAAAGCTTCGATTTAAAGATTACAGCTGCACCTTCAAGGGGCGCGTTGGTCATGTGAGCATATATTCAACAAAAGCCGAAAACACCCACCATGACTGACCATTTCTCTAGTTTTATGAAACTTGTCTTATAAAGGAGTTGTTCGGCTCTACCTCCACAAGGTTGCACCAACGAAGTTATAGACAGTTAAAGCGCGTGAACAAACAGAAAGCATCCAACGAGTTCGGCCATAAGGTGTGTAGCTCTTTAAACGGCGGAGCTGTCGAGGGTCCCTATTAGGCGCTTTGCCGTGGACTACGCCACCAGGATTATCAGTAGAGCCGCTTATGCAAGCGGCAGCACTCAACAGCCTGTTTTCTCTCAGTGCACTGTTCCCCGCCAATCGGCCACGTTTCATTCGATCCACGCGACTCGATTGACTCGCAGACCCCCCCTCCTCTCATTCCCCAGTCATCGCGGTGGTCAAGCCGACCACGTAACCATATGGGCCATGTCAACGGCTCCACTCCATGGGTGTCGGTGCTGTCGTGCTATCTTGTAATCGATAATTTAGGGTTGCATCTTTTCGACCCTGTTTTCCCCACCACGGTATATCGACACCAAAACTGCCCGCCTGTGACGCTCGAGATACCAGGCCGCACTTCATTTGGGAATGCCCCTTTTTATCCCCGCTCAGTTTACCCCCCCCCTCTCACCACCTGGCTGAAGGTGACAGGGAGTTTCTCACCCGAGCTACAGCAGGACCTGGCGCGCCTTCCTTCCTCTCTCTCTCCCTCTCTCGTCAGCCTACATGCGCTGCATTTGTTTTCTTCGCGTAACGACGAGTTGAATAAGTAAATTTTCTTTGAGGGGCAATTCAGGCCTCAGGCAGGACGTGTCCAAGGTTCCCCTTACCCTAAACCTGAGAGAGAGAGAGAGAGAGAGAGAGAGGGAGAAACAGAGTGAGACAGAGAGAGAGAGAGAGAGAGAGAGAGAGTAAGCATTCATTTTGCAAGGCATGTCTCAGTCCGCGCTATCTCCCCAATGATGGTGTGCCAGTGCTCAAGAAAGGTTTCTATGACAAGGTCGTCTTGCTTAGGTGGGCAACCCAGGCCTTCCAAGTAGAGATTTGGTAGGGCAGTGAGCGACGTTGCGGTGTGTGGGCTCTGGGGCCGCTCCATTAAGTGTGTTTGAGCGTGGGTATAGAGCAGCAACTCTTGGCAAGGCTGTCTGTTTGGAGTGTTACGGGTTCGGTGTAGAACGGAGACGTTTCGTAGGAAGAGTGTTTGTGTTTGTCCAGCTAGTGTCATGTATTTTCTCGGAGGAGAATGAAGGTTTCGGGGTAGAGATGCAAGTTTTCATGAAATGTTGACGGGCGTGTCAAAAACAGGATTTTTCATGTTTGTTTTCAGAAAAAAATAATGATAAAATTGAAAAATTATGATTCCGCACAGATCTACAAAATTTGGAAATACTACTTAAGGCGGAACCCTTAGATGTATCATCAAACGCCAAAAGTGACCATAGCTGCTGGCTTCTTCACGAATTAAACCAAACTGGGGCCGCTCATACAAACATTTGAGTTCGAATGGGATCTGAACAAGGGTCAGCAGAGCCGCGGACAAGTGTGGTAACTACAGCACTAACCCTGTACCGTGCCTGGATGGAACAAGAATTATCCGTGTGCGCACCGCATGATTGGTGGACGTGGGGGCACCGCAAACACGATGCAGCAGTGAAGGAACCTTCAATAATCGCTGGCTTTCGCCTTCAAATTACTTAAGAGACTTAAGTGCCCGATGACTTTTTCCGTTTACGCTGAAAAGAATATAATTGTTTCATGCTGGATCACCAAAGTCCAAGCGAAGCTTCCGCTCTGAAATCCTGTGCACGATTTCGCGTCAAATATTTGATTTCAGAAAGTGTTTCTCTCACTGCAGATTGATCGCATCACAAAGAATTTCCCCGATAAAGCTCTGTGTGTTTCATCGACGTTACCCTGGTTTAAAACCCACACACAAAAGTTTTTTCCAAATGTTTTTTGTTTTTTTTTCGACCACTCACATCTCTGAGACTGGGTAGTTCTCGGCGGGCCATTCGGAGTGCCTCCTTTTAGGCTTTTTGTTCTGACTGGTACTGTTCTGCACTATACCAGATAGACACGTATGACTGGTGCCACCAGCGCTAGTAGTCGGAAAACTACTACTAGCTCCACCTACTGCTACCAGCGCCAGTAGTAGCAGTTGTGGCCGGTTGTAGTTCTTCGCCGAAGAATGCTTTGTAGCTATATACACTGTAACGTTAGAAGTGTTTTACAGACGCTAGTCTTTCTTCGGGCTGCTTAAACTCTGAAACTTTGGTCTGTTTCTCTGTCCCCTAATTCAGCCTTCCGGCCAACATTTAAAATAACAATTGAACGACAGGTTTATATAGGCGAAACATTTCCAAACCCTAAATCTGTGAACACACATCATATAGCATTGTTCAGGAAAAAGAAAGCATTAGGAATATTTGAGGCGAAACATCAAAGCATGAGTGGTATTTGCAATGTTCTCTTAATTAGATAGACATGAGTGCTTCATTTTTGAGCTTCAATATTAAAAATTGCGCGCTAAACACAATGATCTGACCCAAAATATAAAAAAAAAACTCTTTCTCCCGTATCTCGTGCCTTGTAGCGACAATCCAAGAAGTCACATAGTAAGGAAATGTTCTAGTAGATGGCGCGCGAGCAGCGTAGCGCGCTAAAATTGAATTGACTGGAGCAAACATCCACCGTGTTTATCGTGGAAGAAACGAAGCGGAATGAGAAAAGCGTGGAATGCGGGCGGACAGCGAAGGGAGGCATTTGCGTGGCAGCGACGGTACAGGACTATGGTTTTTTGACGGCATTTGCAGCGATGTAAGCAGATAGGGGGCGAACATCGGAGCGACCGTAAATGGTTCTGCGAGGGGTGAAGACGCCTTCAACAAAGAGACCCAAGAAAGCATCGAAAAAACGAAGGCATGGTGTAAGAGGAGATATGCTTCGGATATAAACTCAACCCAATAACTCTTTGCATTACGGGAACCCTTCAACGGGGCTAGGAAAGGGGAAGAAATAATGATGCATAAAAGAAAATTGAAATGATGAAGTAGGAAAGATGGAAGCTGTCATTACTAACCTAGGCGTTGAAAGAATGTTAGAAAAGGACCAGAGATTTCCAAGTGGAGAAAAGGGAGGGGACGGGGGCTGAATTCGGGATAAAGAGATCGGTTCGCCGTGCGCGACTCGGTTTGAGTTTATAAAACTGTGTATACGCCAAAATTGGGGCGCTCAGAGCTGCAGCGTAAGCCAAAGTTATCATTGGTAATTAATTGATTGATATAAGTTTTCTACTTGACGAACTAATTGTTTGCTTGAAATTACTGGTTCGTCGTAATTTTTTATGAGCTCTTTTACTGGTTAGCCATTTTATCAACGGTACGCCAATATCCCTTCCGGTGGTTTGATGTTGATCCTCCATGGGTGCGTATTAAAGAGCGGTTTTCTTTGCCTCACTTAATGCCACCGTACGTGAAAACGGACTGCAGGCAATAAGATTTCGCACAATAGCTGGACACATTGTGATGGCAGGCTTGCGCGAGGGCATATAAAACACCTTAGAAGGAAGAAAAAAGCTTTCCGTGTTAGCAATCGAACCTAGGTACCTCGAGGTATGAAGCCGACTTTTATCTGACTGCGCCAATCGGACACGGTCTAGGCAGTTTGGATTTGGAAGTTTGACTTTCACTCAGATTGCATGGGAGATATATCTTCGCGTTTTAGCAATTTTTCGCATAAAGGTACCCTGCAACACTTTTTTGAACTTTTTTTGAAATATCAAATGTTTGCTGAACGTAGTCACCCAACACACCCACTACTTATATTGGGGGGTTGCAAAGTGACTCAGCCAAAAATGAGTGCTCTATGCCCATCAGATAACTTGGAAACTCGCTCAAAAGATTTCGCTTTCTTTCCCGGTCTTGACGTTCTTCGGCGGCTCGAATTACGTCACTAAGGCCATGTAGCGGCGGTTGGCCGATTTTCCTTCAGTTGCAGCAATCAACGCTTTTCGATAGCAACTTAAAAGAAGCCACAAAAACAAAGCAGAAATGGAAGGCGTATCGGGCGCGACGAGCAAATCACGCAGTGCCGCTTCGTGCTGGCGATAACTATAGCTTTCGGAGTGGTTTCAGACACGAAGGAAGGGGTGAAAGCGCTTATCGAAAGTGTTGTAGGGTCCCTTTAGGAAACTGGCTTGGATTTTTTGAAGAAATATGAGCTAGGCAATGTATCAACTTTCCTGCCAACATCAACTACATGAAGGACGGAGCATTCACGGCACGTAGTGGTGTCGGAGCGGCGAATGTCTTCGCACGCGGCGTGCTGGGCTTGAAGCGCATGATTCAGCCGGTCAGACCATTTGATGCCTGTTATAAAATGCACTCAGGTGCTTTTGGGGAAAAGGCACAAAATAATAAATGGGATGCCCGAAGGGTGATAAAAATCGCAGGGCGCCGCTCACAATTCACTTTTTTTATTACTGCCAGATATGCATGCGGGGTCTCCTTTGTGGCTGGGCACCTTCGCCGAATTTCTGTAAAGCTCGGATAAAAACTGTTCGCTTACTTAAACATAAAAGCGATTTGGTGCTTCAGATTCACCAGGGGTCCGGTTTCAGTAGTATATAAAATATGAGGCCCAGCTAGGGAAGCGACAGGAAGACGGTGATGTTTGTGCGTTGACGTGTAGAACAAAATGCTACCAAAAACCCAATGATAAACGCGATGGAAAAAACAAGCACGATTTCTTCACTGATATGAGTCGCAAACAAAAGTTCGAATAGAAAAGCACCGGTTCGACATTTCCAAGGGCCAGTCTCTTGGTCGCCGAGAGGGTGCGATCAGGCACACAATGCCTTTTTATTCGTTTCAACTTCTGAGTCCCCCTTGCCGTATTCAAAATCTTCGCAGATTGTGGGGCATACATGAATGCAGAATGCGGTCGATACAGTCTTTCTCGAGGCCGGCGGGCTCGCTGTCACACCGCCAAGTGCAATGAAATCTGCATTTTCGAGATTTTCGGAGTCCTATCTCATTTTGCACCGGCTTTCTTGAAGGCAGGTTGAACCCATCTCACGTAGTGATTAATTATGGATCGCAGCGTGTAAGCCGACTTTTCATACCGGTACTTGTCTGACGACAGAAGAAGGTCGGATCGATTTATTCCGATTTATACAGAGAGAATAATGCCCGCGAAGTCTTCACTTGCCTGGGCGGCCTTTATAATATGCGCCTAGGGAATCCCGGATTGTTTTTGAGTAATGCATCAGAAAGTTTGATTTCTCACACTTCGCTTTGACTACCTACTTCCACGCGATGTAATCTTGGATCTGTGCGTCCTTGGAAAAGCAAGTGTGCCTATCAACTCTAGCAGAGCTGATGACGCACTTTCATTTTTCATTCGTGCGCGGGTGCAACTATAAACTCTCTACTCTTCCGAAAAAGCTGCGAATGTCACTTTTTTATTTGTATTGATGTTTTATTCTAAGCGTACGTCGCTACTTCTGGTGATAGCCAAAATTAAATTTCTGTTTCAGCTCTCAGTGTTGTGGCAAAGATGTGTTTTTTCTCGACTCATTTTCGTTGAAAGCCAGGGGCATCCGGCATCAATAAATTAATTGTTTGGCTTGTATATATATAAACTCACCCCCAAATGATTAAAATAGTTGAAGGAGTTTTGTTTTTTACCTTGGTTCAAGAGCCCCTGATAATGAGCGTGTTTTATGCAATTGTCGAAGAGTTTATGTTCTCATGCTTGATTATGGAGGTACAAGATCTTGAGGAAAGCTGTCTTGCGCGGGAGCGCCACTCAGCCACCACCCAATCTGCTGGCGCGTTCCACGGAATCACCTTTAGGACGTCAGTAAAACACGAAGCCTCTTTATGTAAGAGGTGCAGGTAAGTCGCCGGACTGCGCCTCCTTCAGTCGGGGGCGCGGTCGATATTCCAGACAGCACGTTATTTGAAATTGATCGCCACGAATGGTCCTTTTGGGAATATGGACGCAGGATGGCACGTCTCTGCAACGTTATGAAGTAGAACACAGTCCGGATATTTATGTTACATCTGGATATTTATGTTACATCAGTGAGCCCGAAGATATTCTGTAGGTTATTCTTTGTAGCTCCTTCATGGCGCGATTTTTTGAAGACCTTTCCAGCTCCATGTAGAGACGATACAGCAGCGAAAAGTCATTTCTTCCACAGAAAGCGTGAGCACGAAGCACATCTGTAGCAACGACCTTTAACAACTACTATCGCTCATGACACGATTCCTATATGTCAACATTTGCAGCGAAATGCAAACCTTTAACACGTTCAGGCAAAGCACAGGTACTATCGGCGTCAAATGAAACGCGAACACGAAAATTTGAGCCTGAACACACAAATAGCGCGATTTCTTTCCATGCAAGGCAAAATGACGCGTGGATTAGTTACAAAAAGAAAGTTAGGAAAAGTGGATTTCCAAGCATACCAATAGCATGCTATGATATGAACCCTACAAACAGTATTTTTTAATTTTGCACGTTCTGGTTCATATTTTCGTGTTCGCGTTTCTCTTGACGCCGATAGTACATAAGAACGCCGAGCAGTATTCCTTTATTAAAAAATTGCTCTGGAAGTATTTGTCACAGGCGTTTGCTAAAAAAAGGCCGCGCAAAAAACAAAACCTCTACAAAAAATTCCTGCCAATCCACCGTCTGGATGTGGTTGGAAGGCGAAGCTACGAACGACCCCCACAATGATTACCCATGCGACGTCACTTGAAGTCACACAGGTGGCTCTTCAAAGAGTGAAACCAGAGACAAGTGAAATGCCGTTATCCACACCCTCTATAACTGCAAAGAGATATCTTCTGCTAAGGTTAAATCAATGCATGGTTCATGAACGCTTGTTGGTTGAGTTGCACGGGACAAGCACATAAGTGGAAACATTTTTGTTGATAAAATTAAAGGAAGCTCACACCTGGTGTGAGATGATGCTTCTCCTGCGTCTCTGGCGCCGCCGACGGAGGAGAGGGGATCGGCGGCAGAGACTGAGAAGTGGGATGCCATGCGTTGGTGTGAGCTCCCTTTCATTTTTTTAACTCCTAGCGCATGCGCAAGGAACGCACACGCCTGGTACACATGCCGTGGGCGGAGCGCCCAGCGGCGTGACAGGTCTCGTGACACTCTCACCACGTGTCATTCAGCGAGAACGCAGGGGGTAAACCCGCAGATGTGCTCAGTGAGTACACCGTCTGTCTCCCCCGTCTCCGCGTGGGCTATTCGGGCTAGTTTTGCATGCAATAAAGAGAAAAAAGTGGGCCCGTAGCTCAGTCGGTAAGACAACGAGTTCTCGCTCCGTTTCTGCATTGGTTCCAGGTTCGATTCCTGGCGGGGCACTAACTTCTTTTATTTGTTCGCGGGATTTTCTGTTGACACCAACGGTCGCGACAGAACCTTTTGAGGGTAAAGCTAAAAGCTTCGCTTTGCAAAACAAGAACAAAATGGTATCACAGTGGAGTTTTGTCAGGAGTTCTGGCGATCACATGGTGGACGCGATGACGTAGTCGGAGATCCACCGCCGTGGTAACTGAGCTGGTTTAGTCTCGAAGAGGAAATCATCTTAAAGCTCGCGTAGTGTCTATCCCCTGAATGTTTTCTATTTCGCCTTGTGTCCTCATTGGCTTGGTGCAATGGCGTCTTTATGTAAGTTAGGGGTCGTTCAAAATTCGGTAAGATGACTCTACTGGACCTATATACATTTATCTATAACCACTCGATCTATCTATAACAACTTTTTTTATTTATTCATTTATCCGTAACCCCTCGGTGTCATTCAAATAAAAAGCATATGCTTTAGAAAAACTTCAAGCCCAAGCAATTCGCATGCGAACGTATTCCTAAAAAATGTCAATATCTCTTCCTATCTTTACTCAACTTAATATATTACCTTTGCCAAAGATGTATTTGTATAACGTTGGAATTCTTTTTTTAAGTGCTGCGTAGCCTCCTGGATCTAGATATATTCCTTTGCCACATGTTAACTAAACCCTAATTACACTTGATTTTTCTCCCTTCAGAACTTGTTGGCCAAAGCAAGAGCTAATTATACCAGATTTTGTCTACCATTTTCTGCTGTTTATTTTTGGAATGGTCTACAACTGGAAATAAGGGTAGTTAATTAGTTCACTTAAGCCTTTCAAAGGAAAGATGAAGGTGTTCCTAACCACTCACCTCTAACTAACAGAATTATACTACTTTTGCGACATTTTTTTCTTGTTGTCAATAGGTTCCAACTTTCCGTTTCTTCTACGATATGTTGTTGTTTCTACTACATCCGATTGGTGAACGATGTCTTATAACGAATTGCGTGATTGGCATAACACTGGTTGTTTTGCGCTCTCAACTTACTTTTCCCAAAATAAATGACTTGATTAGGAGTTGTCACGTGCGGTTTGGAAACCTTGGGACCTCCTGCTCTATATTCCAGCCAACCTAATATACTTTTGCATTTTCTTGAATAAATTTGAATTTTAATCTTAAAATATTTACTGTATAAAAAAAGTGGGGGGGGTCTTCACAGAGGCCTAGAAGGATTGTGGGGAGAGCAGCAAAAATTATTTTTATTTATTTATTTATTTATTTATTTATTTATTTATTTATTTATTTATTTATACTGAAGCGGCCGGGTGCGCGCTGCAGCGACCCCATCAGCTACTTGTCGGTAAAGTCATGGACGTGCAAAATTAGGCAGAAAAAGCAGGCACCCCTCTGTCTAACGACGGCGATAGTTGAACGCAAAGCTTTCATCGTGCGACCACAAAAGTCCAGTGACATATATTTTAATCTTCCAGAGTCAACGACGCCAACCGTTTCGGAACTGACCGCTTTCGGAAGACTCCTCTATTCATCCAGTGGTAGTCACCAGTTGTTGCCTGCGACTTGAGGCCCGATATTCAGTGCATCCAGTCTGCCCTCCGCTGCGCCCCATACTACCAAATTGTGGCTGAAATCCGCTGCCTATGGGACAAAGTTATCAAGCATGCGCAGGATTTTGTTTTTCAGTGGCTTCCAAAGCGCTGCCGGAGAACTGGAAACGAACATGCGAATGGACAGTCTCATGGCGCCCATAAAAGTACCAGATTAGCCTGCATCCCTCAATCATGCACTGATACAGCAAGGTCGCTGCGGTCCATTGCCCGCACAGTCACTCTCGCTAAGTGGAATACACCAGAGTGCTCGAACGCTCGTCCTTACTAGCTCGACCCCGACTTGCGGCGCCACCAACCTAGTAACGGACCACGCTCGGGCGTCATCTTACTTTGTCGCCCGTGACTTGGTGTTGCCTTCACCCGTGCTTACTCCTTCACTATTGGCGTGGCCAACATCCCTCCTTGTGATGTGTGTACCACCGAAGAAGCCATTGAACACCTGCTGTGCCATTGTGACCGATTCACAACGGCGAGGAAAAAGCTCTCCAACACACCTGGCCGACTCGACAACCAGCCCTCTACAGCTCAGACTATTTTGAGTCATACGCGTTGCCCGTCACAATCCGCAAAGGCTACAAAATCCTTACTTCGCTTTTTGAAGGATACGGGTATATCTGAAGGGTTGTAGGGACATTACTACCATGAAGCGTCCTACGTTCGCCAGTTTTGTCAGCGTACCACCTTAGTTTTTTTGCATTTTAGATGCGAAGCATCTTATGGTCGGGGCTATATCCCTCCCTCCGCTGTGCGGCCTCCACACCCCCACTGCGCATGCTCGGCTTGCTGAACTACCGGTGGTTTCTTACCCTTGGGTTCCTGGAACGACAGTGTTGGCGGTGTCTTGCTGGGCCGGCACGAGACGAGCACGCTTCACGCGCCTTTGACGTTTCATCGTCGTCGGCGGCGGCGTGCGTCGGCGAGTCTCGGCGGGCCGTGATTACAAGCAGCCCACAACCATCCGGGGAACGTGCAAAGACCTCATCTTCAGCAACTTTAGGGTTCATCCACTACAACAGCCCTTGACTTTACATTTCACAGACCATAAGGCGGTCATAACCAACGCGAAACGCCAAACACAGCGCGACGTCACCTACGTTGAACATGATGATGATAATGCCTAAACAAAGACAAACTCATACCACGTACAACGTCTCTCTCTCTCTCTGTTTATTGTCTCTCCACTCTAACCCCCCCCCCCCCCTCCAATAAAATTACACCATCTTCCCGTAGGGGAACCCTGAGTATACTATGCGAAACATTCATGGGGTCAACGCCATTTCCCATTTCCTAGTTCCGGTAAGTAAAAAGTGTCGTAGTTACCATGGAAACCAAACGGTAAATATAACGGTAGCTACGTACCTCAACCTAACGGAAACGACGAACTGAAAACTAATGGGCACTTGATTCGACCCCATGGCTGCTTCGCATACTACTCAGGGTTCCCCTACGGGAAGATGGTGTAATTTTTTGTGTGCTTGCTTTCTTCTCTTTGTCGTCACTATAACCACGCCTTGTGTTGTCTTGATTTTTCACCTGTTCTTCCCTCTTTTCTTATACACCACTGTCATTCCTTTCTCTTTTAATTCTCGTATCCCCATATCCATGTGTAGGTTAGCCAACCGGACAGTACCCTGGTTAACCTCCCTGCCTTTCCTGTACTGTTCCTTCCTTCCGTTCGCCGTGCGAAATGAAATGGCGAAGGTCAAAGTCAAAGCCGCGGCAATCAAACGACCAAACCACGTGCGAGTCAATGTCAAAGCTTAACGAGACAAAGTGTAAACCGTCTGCCAGATAAAATTCAAAACTCGGGAGGCAATCAAGAAATCCCTCACGAGAAAACCTTCTGCTCAACCATCGACGTCGGTAGACCGAGGGGCGCATGATTATTTTTATTGTCCTCAGTTCATCGCGGAACAGGGCGGGGCTTTCGTATTGAAGTTTAAGTAACGGTAGGAACTTACCTTTTAGTTTGTTTTGTTTCTCTCTTTAGCCGTTTAATAGCCGTTACTCTTTGTTACGCCCGCTGTTTCCCTTGTCGTTTTCATAGTTTCCATTGACTCTCCAGTTCATGTGTTCTGCGTTTCGCCATTTGCGGAATATTTCTTGCACTGTTTAGGTGAAGGCATTGTCTTCTAATAATTGTGAGACCACTTTCCACAATTCCCAACTGAACTTGTTAAAACTGCGCTTTAATCTCACAAACAAAACGAAACGAAGCAAATTTGATCACTAAATGGAACATCGTCAACGCAGTAGCGTGCTCATAATGACGATAATTCAAAAGAAAGATAACGTCTATTAAATCGCGCATGGCTCGCGCCTTGAAAGTGCGTGAGCCTTACTGCGCTTCTGTTTGCCGCGCAATGCGCAAAATCGGTGAGCTCGCTATCTCCAAGCAAGTCGCGAAGAATCTGTGCTCTCTGATCACTTTCCCGCTATGACCCGTTCCTATCGCTTGATCGCAAACACAGTAAGTCCACAGTAAGTACGGATATTAACCAAGTTGACATTCTTTCGAAGAATGCCACTCTATCACGACCCGCAGTGGGTGTATAACCCGAATATATTTGGAACCCGAATATATGCAACAGTTTTTATCGAACAGTCTGAACTTCCCCTTCGAATTTTCATAAAAAGTATACCGCTGTTGCATGAGCGTAGCGAGCTCCGCATCACAGGAGCATTCGATATATCGAACGCCTCTCCGCAAGTGCCCCTGCAATTGCGCGTCGCCGGGTCTCAGGACGCGTTGACGATGATGACTTCTCGTGGTCGCTGCCGCACTCGGTGAGGAAGAGGAGGCGTCGCGTCGCTTCGATGGCCTTCAACACCTGCTCGCACATTAGCATGGGGAGCAGCCGCATGGCGGAGAGAACGCAGGGAGTGACGGGGTGAAAATGGCAATAAAGGAAGAGGGGAAACGGACCGCAACCGCTCGATTTCTGGCATTCTTTCTGCGTGGTTTAGCGTTTATCAGGGGTGGCTCGCGCAGGGGGGCCGATGCGGCATTGTACGTGTCTTTCTTTTAAATGCATAGCATTTTAGTAACTCACAATGTCACGCGGCGTTGGCGTGCCTTGTCGTAGTCCGCATGCGCGTCTTGTCGTAGTCCGCATGCGCGCCTTGTCGTAGTCCGCAGCCAGGAAGAAATAAAATAACAGTTTCCGGCGCCCGGTTTCGAACCCATGACGCCGCGGGCGGAACGCAAGGTGCCCGGCGCCCTACCGACCGAGCCACGAAACCGACACACATTTCGATGCACCGAACGCGCCTTATATCCTTCACTCATTTCTCGTTTGTTTCGAAAGCGCCACAAGTTGTCCCGCGCCTCCAAAAGATGGCGACACGGGTCCCGCGATCAAGAGATACGACTTGCCGGCGCACCCCCTCGGAAATGCTGTGCATTTGATCGTGCCCCTCGCGAGGGGGATGTCTTTACAAGGCTACGTCATGACGGCATTGATGAGCAGAGGGAGGAGAGTCCGTAGTGGGTGGGTGGGTTAGAGAGAGAGAGAGAGAGAGAGAGAGAGAGAGAGAGAGAGAGAGAGAGAGAGAGCATCATCTGTCGCCATGTACTTACACTTGCTGCTGAAGCGTTTTCCAAAAAAGAAAAAAATAGGGGGGGGGGGCATTTTTAAGTATATCCTTTCCTCCGATAACAATAGCTCATAATTTCCTTCGCGTGGCGTAGCCTATCTTGGTGTGCAACGGTGATAAACGGTACTGCAATAATGAACCCCGTTATGCTCACGTCGTGCAAGGTAACCAAGGGGAAGTTGCATGGAAATTCCACCCAATCCCTGTAAGGCTAGTTTGGGATTATAAGAAGTTTTTCAAGTGTTGCGAGCAACGAAACGAAATGTACTGTATGAAAGGTTGGTCCTTTGGTATGGAACGAATTATCCGGCCATTAAAACTGTGGTTCCTTTGACTCGCAAAGTTGCGTACCAATGGGAAAATTAATACCTGTGGGGCCTTTTTTCTTTATTTGTCGGTGGCACGCCTTTCGGGTCCATTTTCGATTTAGCAACTAAAGCGGATATCATTCGAAGTGTACAGACCGGTTACAAGATGTCGGTTGCGGAGGTATTGGAAATAATTTGCAGCGTTGTTGAGCGCGATGCTGCATCAAACCTGACGTACAGGCGTAAGCAGCACGACCATGATCCGGCCGTTCCTGAGCGTGTGTGGTGCAAAGTGGTTTTGTTGCGCGGCTCCAGACGAAAGTTGTTCGGATACCAATGAGGACGGCGTTGAGACCCTCGAGTGAATGTAGAGGATGTCAGCATTCCCATGCGCCATTCCGAATGACACAACGACAAACGAGTTCATATGAGTAGGCTGTGGCGGATATCCCCGATGCCGAAGAATCGGCCCTACTAGCGGCCCTGACAACGTTCCCAACCGCCTATTGCAGCCGAGCTTGTTTCAGCTTTCAGATTAGCCACTGTTCTGGCACAGTGGACAACGTCGGATTTTCTCATTTGCACGGCGTTAGTAAGCTTCAATATAGCCTAGTGAACTTTGTGACTCAGAAGAAGAAGCAAGCGAATTTCACAGACTTTTTTCATGTTGAATAAAGTGCGGTGGTCGTCACGCTGTGCTTTGGAATTTCCGTGCTTTGAGGAACAAATTGGCAAGCTAGAGCTTGTCCCAATCTCGGAAAGCTCTCAGTGATGTGCGGAGTTATCAGATAATATTCAGGCGGGCATATTTTATGTGTAGAATTATCGATGCATCGAGCTATTTCGCAGCCTCCTTGGAGTTCGATATGTTCGGGTTCGACATAAAGCACACATGAAATTCAAAACGCAATATTAAAATCACAAATCACGAGCCTGCCCGCTTCGCGAAAAAATAAAGCCTTTTTTACTTCACTTCCAATACCATTCTTGACAAAAATACAGCTTTCCTTCCCCCTCCCCACGATGTTGTAACGGGATGGCTTACACATACGCTAAAGCGGCTATTAAAATTCCCACCACGGTCTGGATGCCGTCTTTTTTTTCGATTTTAGTTTCTTGGATGCCCGTTATATATGTATGTCTTTTGCTTGCATCATTTTTCAACAGCGAAGCTTTTTAGCAAATCGTAATTTTTCGTGTCCGTAGTTGAATATACCAACAAATTTCCGAGCGCGCACACGTGAGGACGGGCCTCGCGGCGGCCGCCCGACAGTTAGCAAAACGAGGAAAATGCTTAAAGCTCGTGCATGCGTGCCTCTCGACAACCGCCCAGCGTCCCCTGCGCACGTTTGTCAAGCCAAGCATACCCACTCAGGGAGATCGGCCAAGATTGCGATGACCGCCCTGCTGTTAAAAAAGCCGATTGATTGATTGATTGATTGATTGATTGATTGATTGATTGATTGATTGATTGATTGATTGATTGATTGATTGATTGTAGGTTTAACGCGCCGACGCAACGCAGGCGATGAGGTACGCAGTAGTGGAGGGCTCAGGATTAATTTTGGCCACCTGGGGATCTTAAACGCATGCCAGAATTTCGTACCCAGGGGCGTTTTTGCTCGTCGCCGCCATCAGAAAAGCGGCCGCCGCGGCCGGGAATCGAACCGGCGTCCTCGTGTTCAGCAGCCCTTACTGGCCTTTTGCACTGAGCCATCGCAGCGGTTAATTAAAAAAAACAAAAAAAAAATGCCAAGCGCTCGTGCGTGCGTGCCTCGCGGAGGAGAAGGAGGATGAAAAACTTTATTAATGTGCAGGACAAAGTTAAAGGGAGTGAGAGGTCGTTAAGCCTCTCTAGCGTGGGTGGTGTTCCTCAGAGCGGGTTCCCATAGGTCGAGGCAGCCACTTAAAGAGATTGTTCTACGGTAGACAAGGGTAGTAATATGCAGCAATTACTTCACTCGCCTTTGCGACAGGGCAAGAAAAAACAGCACTAAAGTTCAGCGGCGCCAATCGCCAATGATATTTCCTTTTTGGTGACTACCAGCATGTTGTGTATGTGTACTTCTGCAGTACTCTTTACAGGAACGCTTTAGAATATTGACTGACCAAGATTTGGCACTTTTCGGGGCTCTATGCATGCCCCAAGTCAGTGTTCAAAAGCTCTGCTTATGGGAAGTCAGTGAGCACTATAAGAACTAGTAAAAACATTGCTGACGTGTGTTGTAAGACGCTATGTTGACGCTATTTTTCGTCTCTGCGGTTTTTTCACAAGGGCACAAAGAAACTGGCGATGTCTGAAATGGATCGTAACACGATTGCCAGAAGTTTAATAAAGTGGCCGATGGCGCTGCTTTGACAGGCTGTAGCTTCAACCTTGATTTCGCGACCGGAGGGTTTCGACATCCGTTCCAAATTTCTACTGCTAAACTTTCCAATGCTAGTTTACCTAGTATTATTATATTTTCACCGCCGAGCTTGCAGGTGAATCCTCTTGTGGCCGGGACTTCATACAGATGGCAATTGACTCGCAGGAAGGAATTGTTCTCTAACAAATGATCGCACGGAGATCCCCGCTGTTAAGTGCGCGCTATAGCCTCTCCTGTGCGAACAAGGGCGTTACTACCGTATTTACTCGTGTAATGGTCGCACTTCTTTTTTTTCTAAAAATATGATGCAAATTTAGGGGTGCGTTCATTACGCAAGGTAAATTTTTCGCGAAAAACGTTTCAGCGCAGAAAACGCAAGCAAATTGCAGGTCAGAATTTTTACGATCGGTCTCATGAACGTAACAAACATAATAAATAAAAAAACATCAAAACTCCCCAGACCACCGCCAGCCGCGTTGCAAGGTGACGCCAAATGCAGTTTTTTTTGTGAATTACGGAACGCGCCGGAACGAATTCGCTGCGAGGGGACAACAGGTCGACCAATAAGTGCGGTTGTCACAGTGCGGGACATCAAAACATGACACGGCTGCCGAAGCAGCAAGCTAGCTGCGTTTTTTTCTTTGTCTTATGAGTGCATTATGTGCGTTTAGCGAGAGTTTCTCCCGCCACATTAATGAACTCATGCTTACCGATTTCGATAATAGCGGCAAGTCTGCGGCAATAACGTATCCCATGTTCGCTTTGTAAGAGGATGAAACCTAGGTAAGCCCGACCATCGTCAGATAGACTTGGCACACATACGACATATGACTGCGGCAAGTTCAGAGTGCGATCATTGCGCGGGAAATAAAATAAAGTCGTATTTTGACGACGAACTTCAGTGGAGCGATCATTACCCGAATGCGATCATTATGTGAGTAAATACGGTAGTTGCTTTCATTGATTGCAGTGGATGCTGCAGTTCTGAAGTAAATTCCGAAAGCATTGCTTTAAACTTTAAATTTTAAAAGTATGACTGTTTTTGTGTGGGCTTTTGGTAAGTTCATATGTGGGGTAAACCGAAGTAGCGTCCACTACGGCTTCTCCAGCGGCCTTTTTCATGTCAAAATCTAAAACACATGAGAGGACGAAACGGACAGCATAGCAGGGTGGATATAAGAAAAGGAGTGATGGTGTGATCACGAAAATACTTAATAGCTGTCATGCCGGGTGCGCTGAAGAAAAGCTTTCTGATCAAGCGATCAACATATCGCCACCTTCATGTGGAAGTTCAATGACGACGCTTACTGCATAGGGCTAGGGGCATATCAGATTGTCATTTTAATATAAATCCACCAGCCTTCGTCAGTCAGTTCGTCTGCAGAAGGGATCGATGCCAGAAAATATCAGTAACCTCATTACTGAGCAGGTCTTACTCTTTGATTGTGTGACGCGAAGTCGAGTTTGTTTTGAACGAGAAGGCGTGTTCGCCCATTCACAGTTTTTTCGACGAAATGGAAGCGCACTTTTCGCTGGACGTTGCTGCGCGCGCACATGAGCGTACATTCTGTTGCTTTGTGTGCAAAAATACCGCGCAAGATGAGGCTGCCTTCCAAGGCTCGTTACAGGTCCTATTTCAGGTTTATTTTGTTGTGTTCTGTATTGTATTACAGTTTTTTGTCTTTCAACATTAACTATAACGACTTCTACTGAAAACAAAAAGCAACCGGAAGTCAGCAAATTCACCCGGAATTTCATTGTTTGTATGACCCGACTGTAAATGGTACTAAATAGCAATAAGCTTCTTTCGCTGAATTTTTGGTAACGATCGATGACTTTCGGCTCTTGGTCAACACATAACTACGACTGAAAGTTTGACAGGCGCCGTCGAATCAGATAACAAACGCGTTCTCGAAGTCGCAAATAAACAAAAAGCAGGATACAGATTGTTTGGTTTGACGTGGATGTTTGTGGAACAGTACGTTTGATTTCTCTAACAACCATTGATTCCGCAACTGACGGTGTAGTTGGGCTAGAAAATGATCGTAGTGTAGAAATCATTTTCATATAATTTCTGGTCTGGTGGCTGTCATCGGCTTTTATTAGACGTCATTCAAGGCTGTGAAACTGAACTGTCTGCGTTGAATGAACTGTAATACTAAACAATATACGTGAAATTATAAAATCATGTTTTCAGATTAAAGGTTGAAGTGTTTCAGGTACTCTTTGAAGCGCAAATTAACTAAACTGCATTGAGAGAAGTGAAGCCTCTCTGTCTTACCTTTCTGCCGCGGCCTTCCAGGTATTGGTATAATCCTCCGTGCCACACTTCTCACTCAACTCCTATCTCATTTTTCGCCACACCCACTGGTGCTCTGGTCACCGTCCTCTTCCACCTGCTTACTCTAACCACCGAACTCTCATCCAGATTTAAAATTCTTTCAACCCTCCATATACCCATCCATTGTATCGGCGGCATCCTGATAACTTCGGCTGTCTTCCCCGCCGAGTGGAAACCGACAGGGTTGCCTGCAATCATTATGTGAGCATGCCCACCGGATCCGTGCAAATGTTATGAACCCTACGCAGACCCGGCGGAAGGCAATCGTTGTGACCTGGACCTCAGCCGTGCGGATTATAAAGTTTGTTCTCCCTCTCCCTCAGTAAAACCATTAATTGTGTTATGTTGTTTAAGAATGGCTGAGAAGTTCCCAAGAAAAGAAGTGAAATTTTGATGCCTGGACATAGGAGGTTCGAACCGGCCGGCTCTGTCAATCATGGTGGACATGGCAGCCGCAGATATGAAGCCGGAGTCGCTGAAGGCATAGTGTTACTCTATACTTGACGGAAATATCGTGCTAGGGTCTACGTGCGCCACGCTTAAGGTTGGTAGCCAGCGCCACTCGGACTACTCGGGGTGAAGGAGACCTTTTTTACCCCCGGGTCGTGACTCGAGCGTCTACGATATGTCGAGAGTGGTTGACAAGCCTTGGACCCTCTGAAGCGCCCTCTGGCACCAAGACTGCCAGAACAGAGACACTGGCTATGCATGTAGCGAATCAGAATGGGAAATGAGGGGCTCGTTGAAATAATACAGAAATAAGGATTGGAAGTCAAGAATGCCAATGAAAGCAAAGCGGATGATGCAGTAGGTCATTGAAACAGATAAAGAATATATCATATATATCAGTGTGTCGAACCGTAAAGCATAGCGTTTCGGATACGGTTGTGGTCCAGTCGCGAAATCATTTCGTTCCGGTTAGTTCCGGTTCGATGAGTTGAATTATCCCTGCAATTAGAAAAAAAACATATAGCAGTTTAAAACGACAGTGACATCAAAATATAAACAAACATTCAAAATGCTGCTATTCCCCAAGGGCAGTGGCGCAATTGTACAGCAATCTTTAAACAATTACTAGATATTAGAAAAACAGGTGAACACTCGACGATTTGCCACCTACTTTCTCGCCCAGACTTTGTGTTGTCCTAGCGGCTATTCATTAAGCCACCGCCAAGAGATATGACGGTGGGATATATTTTCTGCCCTTTCCTTTTTTGTTGATATCGCAAACGTCGCTATGGAATCGCCCATCAAGCTTACCTTGAAGCCTTACATTTACTTCCGGGCACTGGCGCGTTCAAATACCAGCGCTTAATACCAATGGGGCACATTCTTTTATGTTGGTACCAAAACAGAAAAATCTTACAACAGGCACATTAATACTACCAATGAATTAAATTATTTGGTCCCACTGAACAATTTGTTAGCTGTCACCTTCACGAATGTGTTAGCCACACTTTTGTTAAAAGGAACCTTTAGTTAACGCTGAGTCACTGCATTATTGCTCTGACAACTGCTATTCCTTTTTGCGATAGCTATAACGGATGTGTGCATTACAATCAGTATGTCATCGTACCGCCTTAACCCCGGTCCTCGTTCCATGTGCTGCATAGCGTAATCTTATAAGAGACTATGCTGTCACAAAATGAAAGGGAAATTTGACGCGCGCAGCATGAGATGGGACTTTTTTGGTTAGACGCTCTTTAATTCGTTCACAGCAGTACTCCCCTCCGGAACGAGTAGCCGTAAAAGTAATGTAGCGCGTTGGGCAGTCAGTACAAGTGCACCTTCGAAAAAAAGCATACCTCAAAGAGACAAAACTACAGAACAAGCAGAAAAGATGATCGCTGGGCGAATGAGACAGCGTGAGGTACCGGCCTGCCTTTCTGCACGGGTCATCTGCTTTATTACTGCTTCTGCTTCCAAGAGAACGTTGAGGGCTGCAGTTTCTTGCCAAGGGATTAAGTGCGCACATGAACATTTTTCCCTGACAAATCTGTCCTTATTTGTATCTGTAAAAAAAGGAACTTGTCACTGTACTGTCTTCAAAAACTGACCACAGAACCCACTTCTTTCGCATTCATGACACGTTTGGTTGTGAAAGGCAGGGCAAAGAAAAGTATAGAGCAATTACCAAGGTTTGGTGCTTGTTTTTTACTCATTTGGTTTTAGTTACCTTTTGTGTAATTTTTTAAAACAACGTGATTCGCATTTTCTTTTTTGTTGTTTCCTGTGTAAACACATTTGAATAAAACTGGCGCATTTAATGCCCCGTGCTATATCTCTGCTCCGAGCCACAGCTTATGTTGCAGGCCGGCACTTATTTTAACCAAGTGGTGATATTAAACATGTATCAAAATTTTGATACACGGTCGTTCTCGATTTCCATCTACTTTGGAAAAACGGTCGTGGGGAAGCAAGATCGAGCCACTGAGCAGCTCCTGCGGTCACACTTGTGAAGTATTACCAATTTGAAGGTGTCGGAACTTTTAAACAAATTATGAAGTGGAAAAACTTCCCACACATTGGGTGTGGGCTTTCACTGTTGCGCAGTGGAGCACTCTTGCAGCCTGATTGCTCCAATAAAGTCGCAGCTATGGAAGGGCAAAGTCGTTTTATATCCCCTGCAAGCTGCCGAGAATGACATTTCGTTTGGTCAGCTTGCACTGCGCTTGCACTTCCAGCAGCAACATAGCATTGCTACATTTGTGCTCATTCATTTTCCCTGTTGTTACATAGAGCGTGATAGTGTTCAATTGTCCGGAGGGGAAAGTGCGCTACCGGGTGCGAAGTTGCGCTACCGGGTGCGCTACCGGGTGCGAGGGTACGTGAAAGAAAAAACAGGCCTGAATTGCACTGACTGTGCAATATCAACAACGGAGGGTCGAACCGTTTCGGCATGAACCGGTAACGGTAATTTATTTATATATTGTTACGTGGCAGCAGAACGAATGACAGGAGCAATCGTTGAATGTGACGCGATATATGTACATGATGTCGTCCAGGACAGCACGAAGCAAAGCCACGCGCAACGTACACAACTTTGTCATCTTCGTCTTCTCTTCGGGACATGGCCCACTCGTCGAAGCGTCGACTGTCCCGGGCGAGGGCGTAATGGATGGGCGAGTGCGTGGAATAAAAAAATAAGATGACTATAAACAGTGAGGAAGTTCATGCCACCACGGATGAAGGGGACGAGCTCGATTAACCACGACCCAAAAACAGTGATGACCGTCAATGCAGCTGAAGCGACGAAGGCCCTTGGGGATGCGCCGGGCGGGGGAGCGGCATCGTCGTCGGTTCTGCTCACAGCGGGTTACTCCTGGACTGGTCGCGGCGGTTTATCGGCTGGGGACATGGGGCTGGGGAAGTGGACGTGTCCATCCGGGGCTGGAGCAAACCGATGCAATCCAGGAAACCTCAGGAAAACGCCTGAATAGCAGAGGTGGGAAATGCTTGAATGTCGGTATGGGCATGTACTTCGCACTTACCAAAATGTTACGTGGCAGCAGGACGAATGACAGGAACGATGGTTGAATGTGAAGCGATATATTTTGATGATGTCGTCCAGGACAGCACGAAGCAAAGCCACGCTACACACACACGCATATATATATATATATATATATATATATATATATATATATATATATATATATATATATATATATATATACAGAAAGAAATGCCGGCAGTCTACAAGGCCAAAGAAGGCATAGGGGAATGGTTAGACAATTTTTTACCGTTAGTGACGTTACATTATTTTTTTTATTAATACGTGAGAAAGAAAGAAAGAAAAACACGCGTCCAGAGTGGGGACCGAACCCACGCCTTTCGATTAGATCTCGAATGCCTTACCAATTCGGCTATCTGGGCGACTGTGTTCTCCTTCACTTTCTGGGGTATTTATATTTACCACAACTGTATCTAATCGAGAGGCGTGGGTTCGGTCCCCACTCTGGACCGAACCCACAAAATCATGTAATCATGTAGCAAAATCATGTAACTTTACTCTGATGAAGGCAAGTCCCGTTGCCGCTACGTAAGTAAACATTGTTTGTTATTGTTCTTGCGGTGTATCCGACTCTTTACTTATACTATTTCTGCGCGCTTTGTGAGTTTATCTTTTTCTAGATTTATATATATATATATATATATATATATATATATATATATATATATATATGTGTGTGTGTATATATATCTGGCGCCTACGGAAGCCGTTCCTATGGTTTCACGGCGTCCCTCGCCGTGGTGGCACGTTGTAAGCGAGAGAACGAATACGACACCGAGGGGATAGAGCTGGAAGAAATAGGAGGAGGAGACTATGGTGGGTGTGTTAGGTGCAAGCCGGTATGGCGGAGGTGCCGCGCGAGACGTGCTCAGCGGCGGCGATCTGCTACGAGATAACGCCGGAGCAGCTCGCTGCGTTTGCCGGTGACGCGATGACTTCCTCAGGCAAAGCAAGTGCTTCACCTGCCACTGCAGCTAAACGATCTGCCACAGCTAGAGTTCCTGCAACACTAGCCCGAGCAGAGGCTCAGCGCCGCCTACGGCAGAATTAAGAGATGCGCGCCGCCGAAGCGCAGCTATGCAGCATCGTTGAGAGGAACGGAATTGCACAGAAGACTGTAGCGCAAAATGCTACGCTGTATGAACTCACTGAACTTGTTTGTCTATAGTGTCCTACCGCTAGCCACCACTCTACGCTATGTCTGTCCCTTTCCCCTTCTTTCTCTGTTTTTCTTTTTTTTTCTCCTTGTTCCCCTTTCCCCCGTGCAGGATAGCATACTAGGCCGTAGCCTGGTTAACATTCCTGCCTTTCCTTTACCTTTTCTCTCTCTCTGCAATTCGCCCCGCTGAAGCAGAGGCTTGCGGTCGTTGCCCATGTATGTCTGCCTCAAATTCTTCGCCTCAACATATTCTGCAATATCAAACTAGCTAAACAGCTGCGCCGAAATTTCGCATAACGGAGTATCATAACCGTGAGAGAACATTGTTTTATGAATTCAAATACAAAATAACATTTTTAGGGTTTACCGCACCGAATCAACACCCGAATTATGAAGCGCGCTGTAGTGGAGGGCTCCGGAATATTTTAGTGCACTTGCGGATATTTAACGTACCCCGAAATCAAGACACACGGGCGTTTTCGCTTTTCCCCTCCATATGGAAAGGACTCGGCCGTCTTTGATACACAGGGGGCTACGACCACTACTGGAGCACTTTAAAAAACTTTCCTTGGTGAACCGCTGCTAGGTTCGCGCTGAAACTTCCCACGAACGTCGCATTTCATGGTCCATTTTGTTTGACGCAGGGAACGACGATGGCAGTTGCCTGTTTATTCTGAAAATAAATAAAAACTTTTCGCCTCTTGGAAATGGTGGCCGATTTGGACGTGCAAGCCAGTGCAGGCTCATTTTGGAACGACGGCGCCACCTGGCGTAAGCAGAGCGAAACGGACGACGGGGATTCACGGTAAGAAGGAGCAAATCAGGTAGCAGACGATCAGAAAATCTGTTTCGTCTTTAGTTTACAATAATCACAAATAGTTGCATAACAGCTGATACGAATCATAATAAAAGATTCCCGCGGTTCATCGTTGCCACTAAACGCTGAATTTGTCTACTCACCTGCTTTCACAATTTCTTATCGTCTGCTACCTCATCTAGCTCCTTCCTACCGTTGAAGGAACGCCAATCGCCCTCGTCCGTTTCACTCTGCCTTTCCAAGGTCGTTCCAAGATCAGGTTCCACTCGCTTTCAGGTCCAAATCGGCCGCCATTTTCCCATAGTCGGAAATGCTCTTTCTGTAAGCACCGTCGTTCTTCCCGGTGTGAGACAAAATAGGCCACAAAGTAAAACCTTCGTCTGAAGTTTGAGCGTGAAACGAGCCCCGGTTCGCCCAGGAAAAACATTTAAAGTGTTCCAATTAACGTCGTACACCCTGCATGAACATGGGTTCGGTTCTGTACAGGGGAATTTTAAGACCAAAAGGAATTCACGAAAAGAAAGAGAACATATGTTTGCAGATACATGATGAGACGCTAAAACGGTTACGGTGGTGAACAGACGAATGCGGCCCGATCACGCCATTACCCTCCCCCACTTCGTTTGTTTTCCTGAGCCCTTTTCTTTTTCACAAGGTGAAATAGCGATTCTAGTGTTCGTAAAGACACGGCATTTGAATATGCTCTGCGGGATGCTATCGGTAGCTGGTAGTGGATCCTAAAAAATGATATTGAACTTTAAGAAAAAAGACAGTCACAATGTCAAAGTTTACATGGTGACACGTCAAATAAAATTAAAAGGTTGAAGTAATGTTTATATAGATAGTGAAAACCGCCGTGTTTTCAATCTACCGGGATTATATTTAATTCTATTTGGGGATTGCGTCTCAGTCTCAGCGACTGAGCAGGAACACTGCAAACCACACTCCGTTCGAGCGCGCCTCAGCGCCCACACGGGATCGACTTTGACAAACCACCGGAAAATGGGCGGACATTGTAGCTGGAAGTCAATCCCCCAAAGGGCATTCCGCTGGTCTCTATTTCTGTCGGCTTGTCCGCTTAGTTTATTGCTTCCTCTTTCCCTAGTTTATTCGATTAAGCACTCTAAGGATTAGCGCTTCGTAATTGCGGCACATTCCGCATCGTGTGCGGAAGTAGTTTGATTTAATTATGCCAGTGACAGGGAACTCCACTCCCTGAGACTCGTTTTCTCTGGGCGAGTTACTGACAGTGACCTTTGCTTAAATTTTCTAATTTTGTCGTGTGAAGTGTGTTAGGCTCACAAGGAAATGACACAGCTGTGTATTTCTGACACAATTGTCTGACTAAAAAATGAAAACTTCGTATAGAATATTAACGAAAAAAAAAAAACGTAGAGCGGACCTTCGAAGCAATGCTTTCGCTGAGAAATTGAATACGCTAAATGCCGGGCATCTAGCCTTTTTACGCATAGGTTTCATATGCCGCTAGACGCGGAAGATTTTATAAAGTTACAGGCTTCCCCAGGTTGGTAGAAATGAAGTCTTATCATGCAAGTTTACTTTTTATTACACTACTGATTTGGAGTTTGAATGGAAAGTCAAACTCACACACAAAAAAAGCTATAGACCACGAAGTATGTTTCTTGTACGACATTTCAATCGCTGTTGTGATTATGATAGGCTAGTTTCTGCGTACGTTAGCAGTTCAGTTTGTAATACTCCTGTTGAGTAACTGTCTTGTCTCTGTGTGCCTTAGCGCGCAGTACACATTTAGAATTGCTTGGATTGAGAACAAAAAATTTTCACTCGCTTCAAAATAAATCACACACACACACACACACACACACACACACACACACACACACACACGCACGCACGCACGCACGCTCGGGCACACACACACATACGCGCGCATGCACGCACGCGCGCACACACACACGCACACAAACACACACGCGCGCGCACGCACGCATGCGCACACACTCGCCCGCACGAAAGCACATACACGCACACACGTGAACACAAAAAGAACGCTATAGAACAGGAAATATGTTCTTGTACGACATTTTAATCGCTGTTGTAACTGTGATAGGCTAGTTTCTACGTGCATTAGCAGTTCATTTTGTAATACTCCTATTGAGTAACTGTCATGTCTCGGTGTGCCTTAGCGCTCATTACACATTTAGAATTGCTTGGATTGAGAACAAAATTTTTTCCTTGTTATAAACCTCTTGTTGAAATTAAGGCTTCGATTTGGGCTAGCTGGCTATACATCCTTTGAATGATACAGCGCACGGACGTGGACGACAGAATGAAAAAAAGACAGTACAAGCGCTGACTAGCAACTGGGCATACCTTATTGCGTTCTGCCCTTGTTCAAGTACCCTCTTGAATTTTGGCCGGACGGCTGAATCGAGGGACAAGCGCGTATCTTTTCGAAGCCTCTGTTTGGGTGCATGACGCCTCGAGACTCTGGGCGCGTGGCTTCACGTGACTGCGGTGGCTAGGTAGCGTGACATCTGACGAGCTACGGCGACAAGCCCGACCCTGAAGTGTTGTGCACTTAAAAGTCACAAGAGCCTTTCTCTCTAGCGCCGCGTCAGCGCGATTCCGCCACGTTCCAATAAAGTGCTTCAGTTCTTAAGGGTTTCCTCGCACCAAGCGTACAAGAGTTCTTTTCGCTGTTTTGCGCTGGGTTGCATGCTGCAGGCAGTAGCACAAGAGATGAAATAGGCCTTTTTACATACAGCACACAGATCACAATGGCGAGTTGCTCAGCCTGTCTTAAACGCGAAACTGCGAGTGACCGCCACGTTCAGACGAATTGGTAGGTGAAGGACACTCTAAGTTTATTTTAATAAGCCGCTCTGAAACTGGAAATTGCACTGGTGGTCAATCGTATGCAGAGGCAAGGTTCTCATCAATCCGTCTTGTCATGCTTACAGCTGCAGTACCCTCCCCAGTGCAGAGACGGTCGTACATACTTCCGTCTGGAATACGGGATTGCAACAGACAGAAGCAGATTGTGCTCCCCTTTCGCTGCTGCGTCAGAGATGACGTTCTCCCGGATGCCCGAATGACGTGGCAGCCGCTCAAGCGTTATTCGCTGCCGTCTGGTAGTCCAAGTGTGTACAAAGCATTTAACTCACATGCAAGTTAGCTCCGGCAGCACGATGGCTTTATCACGGATTGCAAGACGGGCCGTGATGTCCACAAAAATTACCCATTGAAGCAGTTAACTCAACGTGAAAGCTGTGGGAAGTGCAGAGCAGTGTCACACTAATAGCAGGTAACTCAGTGATTGTGGACGACGTCTCGTGGCTAAGTTTCTCTTTCACAGTTAGTCCCACCGATGGAATCCACACACCGATAGCAGACGAATCAGACTTAAAGGAGACGTCGGTATACATCTGAACGTGGCCAAGATAACGTGACCTGATGTGTTACAGTGTGAAGTACCGCGTGGCTAGCGCAGGCAGAGAGGAATTTATTTTCGCCTACTCCTGGTACGGTCATGATCATCATCAGCCCACTCAGGTACACCGGATGACAAAGGCCTCTGCCGTCGACCTCTAACTTTTCCTGTCCTGCGCTGCTGGAGTACACATTTTACCCCCATTTTTTCTTTCAACCATACATTGGAATAATGGCCTTCCCACTTTTCTAGACCCATCTTTTGGTATCCATGCAAACTGCTTCACAGGGACGTTTTATTTTTATCTCCCGTTTATTCCTGTTTGTATCCACTCTGTTACCCCAAGTGTCCTCCGGTTGCCGGTTCGTATCACTAGATGGCCGGCTCAAGGCCATTTCTTTTTCGGTATGTAAAGTAAGACATCTTCTACTCTATTTTCTTTTTTGATCCATGTAGCTGGTTTTGTGTCGCTCAGTGTTACTCCTAGCATTATTCGTTCCATGGCCCGTTAAGCCGACCTGAGTTAGCTTTCTAGTTGTTTATTAAGGCGCCAAGTTTCAGTGCCGTATGTCATAACCGGTAGTATGCGCTGGTTGTCGATTTTTCTTTTTAGTGTCAGAGGTAGCTTACTTTTCATTATCTGTGAGTGCTTGCCGAGTGCTGCCTAACCCATACCTATTCAGTGCCGGATTTCTTTATCGTGGTTTGGATGAGCACTAACCATCCGTCTAAGGTATTTATATTTTTTTAGATTTTCTACTTTTCGAGGGTTTCGTTTCCTAAGCTGAAGGGGACATTATTGGCGTGCTTATATCTCATTACTTTAGATTTATTCATATTTCTTTTTAGCCCCATGGCCGTGCTTTCTGATTGTAGTTCCTCAAGCATTGTTTACAGGTGTTCTTGAGTCTCACGCAGCCAGAATATGGCGTCTGCAAACCTCAAATGCCTCACGTATTCCTCGTTTATCCTTAATGCTATGTTTTCTTAGTCAAGATTTCTAAACAGCCCTTCCGGACGGGCTGTGAATAGTTCTGACCACATGGTATATCCCTGTCTTGCTCCCTTTCGGATCGGAAATTTATCGCTTTGCTTGTGAAGGATTCTCCAGTCCCTGCATTCCTTATATATGTCTTCCAGAAGTCTTGTGTAGGTTTCCTCTATTCCCTGGTCTTTTAGTGCTTCTAGCATGGCTTTGGTGAGTACAGAACCAGACACTTTCTCGTAATCTACAAATGCCACGAAAAGGGGCTTAGTATATTCTGCGGAGTTTTCTGTCACTTGATTGTTGTCAGTCACTGGACTCCTGGTATGGTGACGCATATATGACATGGTGCAAACTTCCAAAGCGGAAAATCAATCACATAGCATTTTTACGCACAAGGATTGTTAATATCTCTGTGAGCAGTTCTAAGACGCAAGTATCCAGTAGTAAATTGTCTATCATGTCCACCATGTCATTGAGTAAGTAATGTGAGTTCAAAGATTGGTGGCTGAACTTAATGGTTTTTTTTCTGGCAGCTTAACTTCTCGGCAGATCCAAGATGTGTAAGCAACTATAACCTGGAGGGCTACTCATAAGCCAGTGGGCACTAAAACTAATTACGCTTCAAAATACCGTAGCACCACTTGCCTATGCCTATGTCTCTTTTCAATCTCTGGCGCACTAAAAAAACATTAGCTTTTGGCAATTACGGAACCAGTAGCGGAATGCACTGGTTCGCTGGGCGAGTTGAAAATAGCTTGATATAATTGTTTTTTATTTGGAATCAGCTCTTGTCAGTACACTAAAGGGATCATTCATGCTCTTGCCTTAGTGGCTGTGATTAGTTTAACACATTAAATGATCATGTTATAGTCAAAGTTCTAAGCCGCAAAAACTGTCACAGTTTTTTTTCTGATGTACTTTTGCAAGCTACCAGCGGCGTTACTTTAAGCCAATGTCTCTTTTGTTCTAACGAAAGAACGAAACACTGTAGCGCAAGCCGAATTCTGCTAATGCCGTCGGAGACAAAGTAACCAAATCCGAAAAACAGGGTCATGAAGCCCGCCGTGTGCGTACTCAGAAAACCTCCGCGTAGGCTCAGTGGCAAAAGCGCCCTACCACTAATAATGAGTCCGCAGATGGGTTTCCCAATTTCGGTCAGGTACTTATCAGCTGGAAACGAGAAATAATACTTCATTTGTTCACCATATCTTTACGCACATGAAAGAACACTAAATCTAAATTAATCCGCAGCCTTTCATTATGGCCAGACTCAGAATACATCTGTGAATTCGGTGGGTAAAACTAGATTGTGGTGTCGAGCTCTCATGAAAGAAAAATACTTCAAAATACTCACACATAACCGAGACATTTGCTTACCGAAGCGAAACAATCTAGTGAAAACTGAAATACTCATGAAGTTCCTCGATAGGTTTTTGTCTTCGTAAAGGCTTGAAAAATTCATTGAAAATCTGCCGCGTATCTGATTGGTCTGCTGCAAATTACGCAATAAAAGAACTCCCGTCGCTATGCAAGTGTCATCTTGGCACAAGCACCACTGTGAACCGAGTAAGAAGGAAATAATTTGATCAAATATGTTTATTAGGCAGTTGCTGTGGCAATGTATTCTTTTGCTTGGTTTCGCAAATGAGTGGACTACGCGCGCTTACGTACAGCGAATGGCTTCGGACTTTCGAGGCGTTCGGTAGGTATATTGAGGCAACTGAGTAGGGATATGGGCCCGTTCCGCATAAGATTCTTCCTTTTTTTACCCGATTCACTCATGTAATCTGTCAGTATCCCCTTCTGACCCATTTTAAATTTCTACTAAACTAGAAGATGCGGCGTCGACTTCCGGCAAAAGAGACCATTTTTTTCTGATGGAGGAGAACAACAGTAGCAGCCCTTATGGGTCGACTTTTAGGCGCTCGCAAAAGATCTCAATGTGCTCTATTGTAACTTGTAGCGTTTTACTGCAACGCGCGTAACAGCTTCGGCACGTAAATCTACGTATTGAAAAAAAAAAAAATCCCCGGCCATCTCGGCTAACGTGATACCTGGGGAGGGGCGAAGGATGAAGTGGGTAACTGTATTCAAAGATTGTAAGCCTCGCTTGTGCGAGACGGCGCTCGCTGATCGGGAGCCGGAGAAGCGTCGGTGGGAGAAGCAATCTAGCGCTTGCTGAAGCGTCTAGGCAGCTTTCAGCAATTTGCATGTCCCATCTGCACCAGCTTGGGTTGGTGGCAGGGGTCACTACGAGCGCAGTACAACTCCCGCACCTCACCCTGGAAACTCGTCCTCGGCGATCCACGAGGCCCCAGTACCAGGTAAGTAGGCTTTTCTTGCTTCGACCGGCCCCCCGACCCGATCAGGCCTGGCGTCGAGAGTCGGTGGGCACCTGAGTGTACAACAAATCACATCCCGTCTACAAACAGCTTCTGCTTGTGCTTGATAATTGCTGAAGCGGACAGAACATTCCACATATCTTAACATCATGTTGGTTTATTTTGAACCGGCTTAATCTATACGTATAAAATGAAGTGCCCAACTGACTGACTGAGTGACTGACTGAGTGATTGACTGAGTGACTGACTGACTGACTGACTGACTGACTGACTGACTGACTGACTGACTGACTGACTGACTGACTGACTGACTGACTGACTGACTGAGTGACTGACTGACTGACTGATAAGCGCCCAGCGAAAACTGCTACATCTAGAGACTTGAAATTTCAGGAGTACATTTGCGACATGGCGTAGAGTCTCACTAAGGGGAGATTTTTGGATATTGTACTCCTAACCGAGAGAAAGGAAGAAATTGTATTTTCTTAAAGTCGTGATTACCTCCTTCACCCGTTCACATTTTCAAGGGCTTTATGCTGATATATGGAGCCCTTAAGAATATCTCAAAATTAGTTTTAAGGTTGTGCCCTGACAAACAATATTTGACTGATTCTGCACTTCGGAACCAATAGGGTGCGCTTAAAAATCCTCTGATAAAAGTTCCGCGCATTCATCCTCTTGGTTTCTGGTGATACATGTTAGCCATACCAATGCACAAAACCAATTTTAGGGATTTCGTCCTGCGACGCTGGTGAAAGGGCGAATAAAATGCTTTAAAATGACATGCCTGAATAGCCGAAAAGGCCTAACAGGTGATGTCCACGCCTAGCTGAACTGCTTGTTCAAACGGCTTCAAATTTCAGGAGCACATTGTGATTATGGTGTTGGTGCTCAATATTGCTGAAACTTTCAAAATTTACACCACAGAGATAATGAAAAGTGGTGAAATTGTTTTTAGATATTCATTTTTTTATCGCACGCCATTTGAGCTATTCAACTGGTTTTTGCTGAGATAGGTAACTGACTCAGGTATCCAAACACTTCTGTACAAGATTTTTCTACGACACCCACCGTATAGATGCAAGCAGAATTTCATGAAAAGTGTGGGTTTTTCCCCATTCCTTAATAACCACAAAGCCTGTTGATACATCCAGTTCTTTTTACTTGCAAATGGTGCCAATGTAATTGCCCAAAACTCCTTTTGAGGGTGTTGTCATAACATGCGGATAAAAAGGCCATAGAGATTTTGAAATTTGCATCTCTATGGAAGCGGAATTCCGTTGTATTTTCACGCGTTCGCGTATGCTTGCACGCGCTCGCTATCTGCTGGCACTTTATGGAACCACGCGCCTCCGGAAGGAGCCCGTGTCATTTATCATAAAACTTGTTCATACTTGTTCATTCATAAAACTTGTTCATGAGCATTGTTCATACCTGTGTAGATAACACTTCCTATAAGTAAGATTACCTTCCCTTTACCAGTCCGACTCCATCGTTTGTTCCCAACGCAACCTCCTGCAGAATGCAAGTTCTCTTTAAACGAGGCACTCCTCCTCCTATCATATTATAGTGTGAGCAAAACCCCATCTCCCGCTTCTTCTATCATCACTTCCCACCCCTTAGCTGTGGGAGAACCTGGTGATTAGCAGCGATAGGGATGTCCAAACACATTTGGCCTCCAGAGTGAAGGCTGCCGCTGTTCACATGGCTGCCTGTAATAGGGAACCAATCCAACTTTACCGGCTGAATAAAACAGCTTTCACTCACTGACTCACTGGTTTGAGCGCACCCTCTTGGTGCAATTGTTTACCGAAAGTTGCAGTAAAACACAAGATCAAACGGTTCCCATCACCACGACACGCCTCCGGTAGGAGCCCATGTATTTACAGCAGGCAGGAGTTCTTGTGTACCCCGTAATGATCGTGTAGCCAATTATGACCACTAACAAATAATGAGCACGTGTTATACCCATTAGTGTCATTAGTATAATGGCCCAGCCGGCCATCACCGGGTACTACCGCTAGTAGGCGATAAAAAGACGAGATTGTTTTGATGCATGTGCCCGCATTCCTGAACGCTACTACTTCCTCAAACATTATTTTAAATAAATTACTGGCTCAGACTCCTGGACATTGTAAGTTACTTTCTCCGGATAAGATAGCATCAACAACCTGCTGGAGATTTTTTCGATAAGTGGGTTAGCTGGTAATATGTATAAGAACAGGGCAGTGGCCGCAACGGTACCATTGGTTAATTGAAAATTAACTAGGCATAGCACGTTCACTGCATGATGACACCCTCTCTGCCTTCTATAAAAGTTTGATTTTTGACTTGTTTTTTGCGATACGTCTATTGATGGCAACGGGAGAAACCAAGGTGTCTAAGGTGCACTCACTCTGGCAACTGCATTTAAAAAAACTGGCGAAGCTTGCAATAAGTCCTGCAAGGCTTGAACCATAGCGAAGCTGCAGGATTTCTTTCTACATGATCGCTGAAGGACACATTACCCCGCATTTGAACAAACTTGAAATTGTTTATTTACACGTTACGTCATTGCTTTGAACTGTACTAGTAGTAGTCATAATCACACACATCGATATCGCCGTATTACTATGCCAAGCATTACATGCATCGTAGCGCATGACGACAGCTGGGGCGCAGCGGCGGCGCGTATGTGCACGACGCATGCGCGGCGTTCCTGGAGTCGAACACAGGTTCTGTGGTGCAGGTGTAGCGCCACCTGTGACGTTGTTAGTTGCGAGGAAACGCTAGGCGCTCCTTGGGGATTTCACCAGTTTTTTTGTTTTTTTTTTTTTTGCTAAGCCACTGTCTGAGCCGGCGCGCTCGGCGGCCGCCGCGAGGCCCGCGCCCACGAGCGCTCGGCATTTTCTTCATGTTTTTAAAACCACACGCGCCATACATTACGCCCAGCTACAACAGCTACGCTGTTAAAAGTAGGAAAAAAATTCACCACGTTGGCGGAATTCACTCCTACCAAGTCGCTAGATACCATGTCGATCAATAAAGCTATTTATAAAAAGCAGCTAAGAAGACCCAGGGGACATTTAGAGAAGAACACGACCATTTCATTGGTCAGCTACGTTTAAACGTGACAACATCAGTCTTGTCCACTTTGTCATGCCAACAGAAAGTAGGTGAGGGTGAGAATGGCATCACGAAAGTGAAGACTCGCTTGCTTTTGGTGATTGCGACGGCAGAATTGCAAGCACTTGTTTTCCCAAGTCCTTGCCTTTTGATCCAAAAACCCTGCCTATCTGAAGCTGGCATCGGTTCTGGCAGTCAAGACGAACGGTAAAAAATGATTCCCCCATTGCGCCTGAATATTCGCCCTTTTAAAAAACAAGAAGAGATATCCCTGCTCGTCATGTCCCCACTTTCGAAAGATCCGATGAAGAAATTTGGAGTGGTCCCCATCATCCGATACTGCGTATAGATAACTTTATTGCTTGTTATTATGTGTGAATGCGGAGCACCTCGTCTTAAGCCTCACCTCGGCTCTAAGGGTGGCCTCGGCCCTATGTATAGCACCATATCCTGTTGGGTTTGCCAAATCAGGAAGCGTCGGCACCATGGAGTGCATCGGCAGCCCAGCCTGGTGACCCCATCATTCAGCTGCTGCCCCGGCAGCAACGCTGTCCCACAAGGCCACTCACAAAGCTTGTTGTGGCAATGTCTGCGACAACGTGCGGAGGGGTGTCAAGCGGTGCAAGAGGTCTTCATTCCTCTCTCTGTCACCTGCACCTTGCCGAGACTCATTTCACAGAGCACGGACCCAGCTACCCTTCCTCTCGGTCCTGCTGTCTCCGCAGCCACTGTGTTCGTGTACGTGCTCGACTTTTTGTGTGCGGATATCGTCGAGGGACGGCAGCTAGAAACCGGATCACTCCAGCTGCCATAGCTTTCATTTGCAACGTTATGGGGGCACTGACATCCTCATGGAAGATGTTTGTGTATTTGTGGTCGTCTGCAATGATGCGCTACTGCGACCCCTACAAGGAGAAGGTGCAGAAGCCGAATGAAGCTCCTCTGCACACCATAGCAACGGATGTCGTTTCTTCCTCACCTACGCACCGCCTAAGGCCTCGCGTGCTTTGTACCCACACTTCCTGCGCTGACCAGAGTAAGCCGCCATTCTCTTCACCATTGGTTGAACATTTTGTGTTACAGTTCTGCAGGGTGATCAAAATCAACATCGACAAAGTCGAAAGGTTTTTTTAGATTTAGGCCTTTAACTTTACATGAATACCGCATATACATTGAGGTTACGCGCCCAGTGGGACAGAGAATAAGATGGTAATTATTGATGTAGGAGGCATAATTAACTAAATTGAATAATTAATCTTTTAATGGCTGCAGTAAGCAGGCATGTTGGTATTAAAAAGCTGGACGAAATCGTGTTTCTCCGCAATTTCATTTGGCAGAATTCTTCTGGCACATTCGTACTCCGAGATATCGAACTGCGAAGTTTAATTGCCATTCGCATGATTACCCATGCCAGACAGTGAAGACCGTCACAATGCTACTCCCATTTGTTCTGTGTTTCGATTACGGCCGGCTTTATAGATAGCGACCTGCCCACCGCAGCCGGCGACAATGGGAGCCGGCGCGTCAAAAAATTGCCGTGTAGGGGCGGCGCGCTCCGTCAGATGGGGTAAGTTTAATCCCCAGGTCGCCAGCTCCGCTTCGCTCGCATTGGGGACTGCGGCTGCTCGCACAAAAAATAGCACGCACACCAAAAAATGCCGACTGTACCGATCACTAACTATAATACCGCCGAGCAACCACAATTCACGGTGAAGTCTAGACCCGTTTCTTAGCTATGAAAACGCCGACCGTACACAAGAAACCACTCTGTTACCACATTCGCCTGCTCAAATGGCATTGCTTATGTTCGAGCAGTTTCGTTCATTTAAATACGCGGAAACTGTGGACTTTCGCTACGCACCCAGCAGCTTTCTTTAGGTGCAAATCTCGTCTCTGGACGTGCAATATTTCGCAGGGAGAGCTCGAATTTGTATAAACAACCCAACAGGGCCGTTCTTTTCGTGGAAGCGCCGTCATTGTTGTTCGAAAACGTGGTGTTTCTCCAGCGAAGGGAGCACTAAGCAACGGCAAACTTTTCAGCGACTGCGGTGTTTGTAGGAGCTCCTTCGGGGTGGCTTACAAGCCCAACAAATGTGCAATTGTGTTGATCGTTTCCCAGTACGCAAGAACAATCAGATGCTACGAAATAACAAGCGCTAATCCTTCTAACATGCCCTCACACTATCCTAATGTAACATGCCCTAACGCTATCCTAATGTTTTAGTTTTGCACGTTTCACCAGAGGACGCCGAGTTGTAAAACGCAGTTACAGGCGAACCTAAGAATATGATATAAAACGTTCTGCCTAACCGTATGCTTAGGCAGAAGAGACATTGCGAGTAAAAGAGCAACAGGAAATCAGTCCTGCTTTCGATTTCTGATGTAATTACATGCGCAATAATAACTTGCGCCAACTGCGAAGTATGTCCCAGTGTAATGTAAGTTGTAAAAATAGTGTCCACTGACCTAAATCACCATAGAAAGGTAAGGCAAATCATTTTGAAGGGTTGGATGCTCTACCACAACTCTAGATAAATGTGCAAGCAAGATTTGACACACTGAAAGACTGATTCTTGTAATTTGTGTTTTTTCCCTCTTTGCAGGCCGAAAGCGTCTGTCTTCTGAGGACCAGCATCTGCAACAAGAAATTCCGCCTTAATTCTGTTGTGTATGCTTTCATGACTCTTAAATGTGATGAAACAAGTATGAAGCTGTGTGGCTTAGAGTGGTTCTGGAGTACCTTCCACAAACGCACGCGGTTCTTCACAGCACAGTTCGAGTAATGAGCGCCTGGAAAAATTTTGTAAATAGAATGAGTTATTACAGAGCATGTATTTGTTTGTAAAATGCACAAGTGAATAATGCACAACTGAATATGAACAGGTGAGGGACTCGATGTGACCAAAACTACTGCGCTCGAAAGAAAACAATTTAGGTATTTTCTGGATATTTTCAGTTCAAGCACCGCCCGCCTACATTTCTTTTTGGCTTAAAAGAAGTCCTACATTGTAGCGGGATCCCACATTCTTCAGCCCATGCACGTTCTTGTGCCTGTGTGGCATGACAGCTCGGTTCTCCACCTGTTCTTACGCTGCCTGATCTGTCTATTAATCCCTCACACACAGAAATGACCACCGAATTTGACTACAGCTATTAGCGCACTACAGGTTCTGGTCTTGTTGGGGGTGTCGAGATTTTTACAAGTTGTTGTGGTGTTCCTTAGAGGCGACATAAAAAGGTGTAGCATACTTTGATTTAAGGGCTAGTTGTCAGTCCATCTTAGGAAATGCGTAGTTACAAGCAGTCATATTATTAGTTATCAGATTAACAAATATACTGTAGTATAATTAAGTTAGTAATTACAGATGCAGAATAATACATAACGTGTAATACCTATTTATAAAAGAAGGACTCAATCTTCGCTACAGTACACAAATAATCATACTCCGATCAGGAAAAGAACGTATACTTCTAATGCGGGGTACTAGTCTTCGGCATATGACAACAGAAAATGGTTTTTCACAGAAATTTGGATCATTATTAAGATCAACAGGGATTTTATTCCACACTTTTGAACCAACATAATGTATAAACATTACGAGTAAGGGGAACATTGAAAATGTTGAAGGTGAAGTTTATTGTGTGCCATTATGGACTGTTCAATAGGGAACCCCCTCAAGCGCATCCTTCCATCTCCTCTTCACTCCCCCACCCCTAAGCTGTGGGAGTCGGCACCAGCCCAGCAGCGGAGTGGCGACTTGCCCTGGCGCAGCGAACACTGAAATCAGTGTGGCTCGTGGCCCCCCGTTCCCCCGAGCTCAAACAAAATCTTTCACCACCACCGCAAACGTGCGTTAACCCTGTTTCTCCATCACAAAGTAGCGCTTGCCCCTTCACATTTTTTATTCCCCTCGACAAGTCTTGCCCAGCACTGCCAACCTCAAACGCTCTACTTTGCACGAGCTGATTTTCACGTTTATTTTCCCACGTGTCATAACGGGGGAAATAGCCTAACCCACCACGAGTGTGGAGTCATGGATTGAAACATTTATGTACTTGTTTTATTGCACGTGCTTGAATTTACCGTCCTGCTTGGACAGTGTCCACAGTAATAAAATATCACAGACAAACCACAGTAATAAACAAAATATCACAGACAAAGCAGGTTATATGTTCACACATTTGAACTGCTTTTCATGGCACCAAACACCTCACAGCACTTGCTGCTTAGTTATACATATCCAGCAGCAGCTATCGACAACAGCAACATGTAATGACTGAATAAATAGGCAGTTGTGATGTGCCAAAAGCTGTCACAATAAGCACGATTGAAACCTTTCACGCCAGTGTAGCGCATGCATGCAAAATTACACAGTTGAGTAATTGTAGCATGTCAACACAAACACAAAATAAAAATACTTATCGCACTTCAGAAATCTGCAGCCTAATGCTTCAGAAAGCAGCAGGCACATCAACAATTTGCAGAGTAATAAAAAGTCATTGTCATTTGCCTTTTGTCCTTCAAGCACTTTTTTTGCAATAACGAGCAAATTTAGCGAAAAGCCCCCTTCAAAACTGAAGAGACGAGCATAATTCAATCCATGACGACCGTTAAGCGGACGGCCGCACTGGTGCTTTGCGTTTCTCCGGCCGTGTGCTAGACGTTGAGCCTGACGTGGTGGCATATAGTTCGAATCATCCGTGGCAGAATCCACTCCCATTCGAATTAATGGGCTTTTTTATACGTAGGCTTCTATGTAGCTTGGCCGGACCAAATTCTGCAGTTCAAATTATCCATAAATTCCAATTATTAAAGTTCAAATTAACGAGCTTTCACTGTACCACTCACAGCAGTAGGAGGGCGTTAAAACCGTAAAACGCCAAAAACATATAAACAGCTTTCAATGCCCTATGCACGCACTACAGTTTGCAGCATCACAAATCGCAAATTCCTGAGGAAACGGTATTAACAAATACTGAGTCAAAGGCAATGAAGTTGTAAAACACATGACCTTTTAGTTAAAAAGAAATGTTATATTGCCTTTAGTGCCTCTTTAACCTTTCCAGCACATGAATATCACAGCCAAAACGAAGCGGATAAGTTTGTATATTTGAAACACTTTCATAACACCAAGCACCCTACAACGTTTACTGCTTGGTTGTAGGAATCTAGCAGTGACTGCCAAAAAGATGGAGCAAGTAAATAACTCAAATCATTAGGCATTCGTAATACGTAAGCTGTTATCACAGTTCGCATAAACACCAGCACAATGTAAAAAAAATCTTGTTGACATACAGTAAAAAAGTAAACGTGACCCGACCTGCTGCGTGATATCTGTGATTGATTGATTGTGGGGTTTCACGCGCCAACGCTGCACAGGCGATGAGGTGTGTCGAGTAGAGGGCTCCGGATTAATTTTGACCACCTCGGGATCTTTAACGTGCGCGGAAATCTCGAACACAAGGGCGTTTTTGCGTTTCGTCTCCTGCAGAAGAGCAGCCGCCGCAGCCGGGAATCGGAACATATCTGTGCAGGCTGAATTGCAATCTATGAGCAAAATTAATCTATGAACATAAACTGTGTTTTCTTCTTCAATCACCACAGGTCCAGTGAAAAAAAGAGGAGGGTCCTTTCTTCCTACCTTATTACGTGCAAAGGTATGAACACATTTGTGGTGAACACATGGAGGGGTGAAATGAGAAAATTCTGGGGCAAAGAATGTTTTCGAGCAGCACAGGACAGGAGCGGTTGGAAGTGAATGGGAGAGGCTTTCATCTTGCAGTGGACCTGAGTTGGTTGTTGGTGATGCTGATGACGATCTCTTCAGTGCACCAACGCCTTGTTCAGTCCCAGCTCAGGGGCTCGCATCCCAGATCACCGTCGCTCATGCTGCTGTCATCACTGCTGCTGTCGCCTTCCGTGTTGATGACCATTGGCGAAATGTTGTCCACCACATTATCAATGATGTGGTCCAGCTTCGCCATTTTCTTCTCTTCGTTCTCAGTGTGCTGCACGTAGGCCTTCCACTTAGCTGCAGTGACCTGGTTGATGCCTTTCCAGATAAGGTCCTCCAAGAGCTGCATCTTGAAGGTCCTGTTTTCTTGCGCGACAAAACCCTTCATATCGCTCCAAACAGCTCAATCTGGTTGAGCTGGCAATGATAGGGCGGTGTGCGCAAAACTTTGTGCCCAGCTGCTTCAACAATGCAGTCGACACGGTACGGGTCGCACCTTGTGGGCACACTTTCAACGAGCTTCATGAGCTCTGCCTTCACCATGCCTTGTGTCCATGCAATGCCCTTTTGTGTCAGCCAATCCTGCATATCTTTTTTCAGGCTGCTCATGCGCGGCACCTTGTTTTTCTTTATGGAGTGATACGGCGCATTGTCCATGACAATGACACTGTTTGACGGAAGTCGGTGCAGCACCTTTTCCGTTAACCATTTCTCGAAATGTGCCCCGTTCATTTCGTTATGGTAGTCCCCTGTGCCCTTCTTTGCGCGAAACACCTCGCCAGCGCCTTTAACGAAGCCGTTCTCGCTGCCGCAGTGAATGACGATGAGTCTGCCGCCCTTGCCGCTCGGGTTTTCCAGGCCTGTTGAGAGTCCACGCCGCTTCGCTTGGTCGTAACTTTCAACGGTCTCCGACCCACACTCGGTTAGTCGTGTGGCTGGCGCTCACCCACGTTTTGTCCATAAGAAAATGTTCCTATTCTGGCTCCTCAGCTCTTGTATTTCGCGCAGGTACTTACAGCGCCACTGCACGATGAGCGTCGCCTCAATGAGGAGTGCGTTACGTGATCGCTTCTTGAACCTGAATCCAAGCTTCTTCAGCATGGTCGCAGGCGCCACAGTTGGCAAGTCGTCCTCATTCCCGAAATATTCCGTGAGTTTTGGCACGGTGGGGAGTTCGTTCCGTTCAAAAAAACTGTGCACGACTCTTCGCAGAACACTCAAGTCAAAATTGTCCATGCGTTTCTTGCGCTGTCCGCCTTTGCCGCCGCTCAAACGCTTTTTGGGGGTCAACGGCTTGCCGGTTTGCTTGCATTCGGCCATCCACTTGTACGAAGTGCGCGGACTCACATTGGTCAATTTCGCTGCTCTTTTCACAACAGAGTTCAAGCTCGCACTTATTCCGCCTTCCTTTTGAAGTGCCTCAACAACATCAAGTGCCAACTGCTTGGCCTGTTTCGGATATAACAGCATCTTCGCACGATTCCGCACGGGCGACCCGATGCACGCCATGTTTGGGAATGACGATGCCAATGACGACAGCGCACTTTCGAGGGGCGTTTGTTTAACTTAAAGGTAAAATGGCTTGTTACAATTTTAGCGTTTTATATTAAAGAAGAAAACAAAATTTCATCAATAATCTGGCCATTTGGCAACCATATCTGAAAAGTTTTATGAATGTGGTTTGTGCCTCGTAAAAATTATATTCAACGCAAATTTAGAAGCGACGAACATCTGACAGTTAAAATGTGGTGTAAAAACACTGCATTGTCTTTTGTATGAATGTGTCTTGTTTTGTATGTCATTTATTTCCCGTGGCGTAGTGAGCCGCCACTTCACGCCTCTGCCTTTGGCCTATGCTGCAGCTAGCTTGTGATATGAACTAAAGTGCCCCACCACCCAAAAGCACCGGTTACAGCAAGTTACCGGGACGCAGCATACGAGCGTTGCCCCAAGGGATCTCGGAAAGTTCGTTTGCGAACGCCTTCACTACGACCTCCCATGGCGCCAAGCGCTCGGCAGGCTACCGCAGGCGCTTACAATCAGCCAACCTTCAACGCTTCAATTGCAATACTGCGGAACGAGCACTAAGAGATATGGGCGTTTTGAAAATATTTTTATCTCTTTTTTGCATCTTCTGCACACTAGGTGGGCAGATCGCTCTTAGTACCCCTGTTGTGCAAGGCAGTAAATTCTGGCTCTTGTGCACGGTGGCGGTGGCTGCAATCCACAATCAAGTGTCAAGATCGGCCGCTTGAGTAGTCACCCGCGGTGGCTGCGCCATAAAAATTAAAGTACGTAGGCGTGACAAACGTTCTGAGTTCCGATAACCAAACGAAGAGAACGTGAACTAAAAACTGGAAGCAGCGAGCCCCCTCGACGACATCGTTGACGCCCCTTTGAAGTGACTGGTGGTTGTTCCCGAAGTAATTAGCATGCAAATGTTTGCCAGCGTGAATTTTCAGGCCGGCCAGCTCTGCTTGTGACAGGCAATCACGAGTGAAAGTTCAAAATGAGGGCAATGAAGTCCCTAAGAATGCGGGTATTTGTCGGTTATGCTTGTAAGAGTTTCAATAAAAAGAGCGCTACAAACCATGACAGAAAAAAAATGAAGAAAGACAAGAGAGATTTTTTTTTTGTCGTGGTTTTTCGCGCTCTTTTTCTTGAATCAATATGCACCAACTGGCCCAACAGTACATTTTGTAAGAGTTATTTTTATTGATTGTTGAAAGCGGTCACTTGGCAAGTCGCGAATTTATCCACGCGTATCGTGGTCTAGTGGCCAGAATTACGTTTGGCAGCCCATTTAGTAGAAATCATAGCGGTCGGACAAACATTGGGCACAATGCGTCGAAGCCTTTTTTAAATGCAGAGCATTTCAGTAACTCACGATGTCACCCGCGTTGACGTCCGTAGTCCGCACCGCACCCCTCCCTACTATATAAAAAAAAATACTATCCGGCGCCCGATTTCGATCCCTCGACCCTGCGGGCGGAACGCAATGTACATGGTGCTCTACCCACTGCGCCACAAAGCCGACACAGAATGGGACGCTACGAACGCGCCTTATATCGTTGACTCATTCAAATTACTGCTGGCGAGCGCTCTCTCGTCAGCAGTTGCCACAAGTGCAACAACATTAGCGTAACGCAAACTACTTAACGTCGTGCGCCCCCGGAAATGCTCTGCATTTGATCATGCCCTCGCGAGGGGGATGTTTCACTGCGTCTTCTCTCGGTCGCGGGACCCGTGGCGCCATCTGGCGGAGGCGCGGCACAACTCGTAGCACTTTCTTTAAAAAAGCGCCTCCAAAGCACGGCAAATATGAATTTAACGCGGTTTACGCACACGCTTGCTGTACTCGCGCAATAGTGCTTTCTTTCGTAATTTGTATGTCGGTGTTTACTACTTGGTTTAGATAATTCCTCGCTGGTAAACTGAAGCACAGACCCGATTTTAGAGTCTCTAAGACCCTGAACTCGAAAACCAGCATTTTTGAAGGCTTGACAGGTGTACGCGTCTACATTGACGTTATTTGTTTACAGGGGCAAAATTCCTCAGGCGCTGGTAATTTTTGGTGCTCACATGGCCTAGAATCCGCCTTACGTGGGTTAAATGTGAAATCATTATGGCATCTCTTGCGACACTTGTGAAAGACGTGTGTACTGCTACATCATGTTTGCGTGCGTTATCTGCGAGGCGACTCCCCTGGAGTACACCTCGCGATGTTCCTAGCGTTTGGCTCTCCTTGCTGCATTGCACGACTCGGGGGCGTCGGTCTTGCTCGTGCACCTGCGGGGTACACCAAGCCAAGCTGGCACACAAAATGGACAACAGCCAGTACACCAGTCAGCGAAGCACTTGCCGCCCCTATACACGGCACGATGATCCCCAAAGGTTCTAGAAACATCCGTCTGAGTTGAGGCTGCCCTGAAGTGCTATGTGGCCACGAGTTGCGGCGCTCAAGAAGCCACTAGTTGTTCACGGTCATTTTGTGTTTTCGGTGCTTTTTTTCTGCTCTTTTGGTGCCCTTTTGTTCGGAAGCCGTATTTTACACTGATTTGTGAAATTTTGATTGCACCGGACGCTCACAACGCCCAGGTTTTTGCCTGACGAGCGCAGAAGGGTTTCCGATTATTAATTTCCTTTCACCGCATACAAAAAACACTCGCTCAACGTACCGCTTGTTAGGAGGATGCCCGCGCAGCGAAGTCTCGTTATTTGCAAAGTAGAATAGAAGAAGAACGTGATTCTAACGGAGTACTCTCAAAGTAATATGGCTACCGAGGTTGGTTCTGGGAATGGTAATTCGGTCAAAATTTGCGGTTGCAAATTTCTGTGGATCAACTATGTTTCTCTTTGGCCGGTGGTGGCCACGCGCTCCTGTAATCCAGTGTGGGTGATGCCGGGGGGTCAATGTTGAGGAGTGCAACTGCACTCAAGCGGTACAGTTTGTGTTATAGTGGCGCATGGTTGCTGAAGCAATATGAGCGATACTATGAGACCGGGGGAGTTTCGAGCCCCTGTAACCGCAGCTAGGAAGGGGCCTATAAACACGAACGGATCTGTTCGCCGAGGGAGGTGACGAGCCCTTGTAACCCAAGTCATAGGGGTATATGCGGTACAGTTCGTTTTATGGTGCCATGCTGAAGCATGGGTACACACAAGCATGAGTACACACGAACCTCTCTAACCGGTGAATGGAAGAGGCCTTTAATGCGAGCTGGTCTGCTGACCGAGGGAACTGGATGAGCCCTTGTAACCTTCAGTCTTGGGGGCGAGAGTGTGGAGCTACTGGGAGTTCCTCAGAGGGTCCCGAGTATTTCAAAAGATGGTATTTGTGGATCAACTATGACACTCTTGGCTAGGGGAAGTAGCGAGCCCCTGTAATCCAACGTGTGAGGAGGCCAAAGGCTGGGGGTGGCAACGCGCCCCTGTAATCCAGCGTGAGAGGAAGCCAGCGAGTCAATGTTGCGAAGTAACTACTGGGCTCAAGCGGTACAGTTCGCACGTAGTGGTGGCGTACTATTGCTGAAGCAATGGGTAAACCACTACCGAGCCGGGGGCGTGCACACCCCTGTAACCATAGCTTGGGGCTCGTTCGGTTGAACTTGCGAGCTGGTCTGCAGGCCGGGGGTTGTGACAAACCCTTGTAACCTAATGTAATAGGGGCCAGAGCGTGGAGGTACGGGGAGTTCCACAGGACCTCCTCGAGGAATCGGGGAGGCCGCACAACCCCTGCTCGGGAGCGTGCAACACGGCCGCCACTGTGGAGGTTCCTGGTCAATTGGAATCAGGTCCTACGCGGAGGTCGGGCGGTCGGGTGTCAACCCGGCACTTGGAAATGCGGTTGAAGTGGGAAGGCGTGTCGAGATCGATCAACTATGACTTTCTTTGGCTGGGGAAAGCAACGCACCCCTGTAATCCAGCGTGAGAGGAGGCCGGCGAGTCAAGTTACGAAGTAGCGAGTGGCGCCCGCGTATAGTCGTTTGTAGTTGGCAGTACCGATCTCAATGGTCGGGAAACCACTACGGGCCGGGGGACTGGCGACCCTTGTAACCGCAACCTTGGCGGGGCCAGCGACCTGATCGCAAAGTGGTCGGGGGGAATGACATACCCCTGTATCCAAATGTCATGGTGGCTAGATGTTGTACAGTCCGTATGAGGCTGGGGGGGGGGGGTCGCGCCCCCCTGTAACCTTGCTGCAAGGGGCGTATAGACTGACCTCTATGCCTCAGGGACCAGCTACCACAAGCTACTTGGTGTCTCGTACGGGGAAAACGAGGAAAGGCGAGGTGAGTACACCGACCGGGGAAACTCTCCGCGCTTAGTAACGGCTAGTAGGCCCGGACCGATCTCCTCTGCCATATGCAAGGCAATGCCCGAAGACTCTTGTTCCTATGAGCGACAGAGTAGGCAAAGAGGAGGACATAAGAATAGGCCCTTATCCGGACGAAGGGACCTTGCGAAGGGGCCGTTCAGGTACCTTGCGCATACAAACTTCCGGTGTCCGGAAACCTTTAAAAGCAGGTGTTGCAAGTACCCGTGTATAGTGCAAAACTTCACTGGTGATCCGTGAGTACCTGGTGCGGGACCGTCTATCGAGGACGTTAGTACGCATCGGCCGCAGAGCTGGGGGTCGGTTAGGGGCCTGACCGTCGCCACCAATTAGGGTACTTCGTGTCTCGGACGGTTGGGGCCCAGTTAACCGACCCTATGGGTGAGCGGTTACCCGTGGCAGGTACCGCATATTTTGGCAATTGGGACTGTCTGATGCCCTTGCTGCGCAACCAGTCTTGAAAAAGAGTCAGACATCTGGATTAGAGCAAAATTGCTCCCCCTATTCCGTTACTTTCTCCCAAAACCCGTCCCGATGCCCAAGTTCCCGTTCCCAACAACCCACACCCTCCGACGTCTTTCTAGGCGGGACACAGGGGGTCCTCCCGGGCCCGTCCCCCTGCCGGTGGGACGCAAGGTAGCTTTCCCCGTTTATTTCTCTCCACCTTCGGGTGGACAAAATTCTCTATGCCGGTTGGCCCGTTTTTGCACTGTTGCAAATGGGTTTAACCGGTTATACTACGGTGGTAACGGGGAGCTATGAAAGCTCCATTTACTCGATGTAAGATGGAGGACGCTGCCCAATCATGGTAATACTTCATTACCTGCACACTAGTGCGTCTGTTTCTTCCTCGTAATGGCCAAAATATGGCAGAAAGTGTGAAAGCTTCATATAAGCGCGTAGATAATTATTTAGCGCCTAATTAAGCACCTAATTTAGCATTTAGGTAACACGTGTAGACAATGTGAAGCTCCTACGTTGCTTCTGTCATAAAATGGGGATCATAAATAATAGCTCTTGATGAATAACGCTTATTGGGGACAAAATAACAGATAACAAGTAATGTGGGCTGCATCCTATTATTCCAAAAAAAACGCAGGCTCTAGCTACTGCCTTAACGCGGGAGACCCGGCTCACCTGGTCGCAGACGGGAGCGCTACTCAGCTGGCATTCTGACTACTCCGGGAACGTGTAAAGTGCGGATACCCTTGGTTGAGGCTTTCCCTTAGAAAGTGATAGGTGGTATTGCAGGTGCATCATTTCGAGCAGCAGAAAAGTATAACGCGCATAAGTAGTACAGGTCATTCCATTTGAAATTAGTATAGGCTTAGTTGGGCAATAACAAAGTGGTGCAGGGCAAACCGTGCCACTCCAAATTTGAGACTGGTCGCTTACAGCCTGAACGCAACAACGCAACAGCGCCCTTCAAATTGCACTACGAAGGTTCACGAAATAGAACGAGCTCGCTTTTACGCACTCCTGTACCTGGCAATATAAATATTTAGCGTGTTACTGTTGTTGGTGCGCAGCGTAGGGAGTGAAAAGTGGGGAATAACTTAATCCGATTTATGGCAAACCAAGATATAGCAGGTGCCATATATAACCATTCTGAGCACTATTGAAAACAGTGATTAGAGGGGATAGAAGGCAACAGAAACGCATTTTATTTTTCAACTCTAACCTACCCTTCAACATCTTCTCGGTTCGCATAAATTCCAAAAACGAGTAACGCGCATTTTTAGAGCCAGTAGAATATCTTCCGGTTTAACGTTTTGAATAATTGCGGCAAAGATACAATTCACTTTTCTGGGTGCTGCTTTAGAATTAAATAAGTACTAAAATAGATTCCAATACTTTTGTCAGATTGAAATCTACTCTAAGGAACCGCCTTCTTGGGATTTCAGCTTTGTTACGAGCATGCTGAGTAGTTTTCCTTCTGTTACATTTGCATCCGTCTTCTCATATCTGTATTGCTTTGAAGCTTGTTGCTCATGGCGGTTGTACAGGTTTTGATACGATTCCGTAGGTTTTTCTTAGCAATGGGCCATTTGAGCTGTCTATGATCTTTGGGGGTGCTGTCTGGTGTGCCGGTTCTGTTTACTCCTGCTATAGGGCGTCGGCAGTGGTGTGCGAAAGGGGCACTTGCGCCGTCCCCTCCCCCCAAGCCATCAGAGCACAATTGCCCCACCCCCTCGCCCTCTGCTTCTTCCTCCTCAATGCAACGAGTTTGCCCCACAAGAAAAAATCCTACCGATGCCCATGCCTGCGGCTGTATTTTAACCCAGATGTAGGCATGCATGAACTATTGCAACAAAGCTGCATTTAATTGAATTGAAAGCGCTGCGTAATAGAAACACACTTCCATGTTTTCCGTAAAATGTTGGAGTGTAAAAGATACCGTGCAACACTTTCGATAAACGCTTTCACTGTTTCCTTCGCGCTTGGAAGCACTGCTAAAGCTACAGTTATGGCCAGCGCGGAGCGGCATTCCGTGATTTGCTCGTCGCAACAGATACGCCTTCCGTTTGTGCCTTGTTTTTGTGTTGATATCGAAAAGAGCTCATGGCTGCAACTGAAGGAAAAACGCCCAACACCCGCTACATGGCCTCAGTGACGTAATTAGGGCCGTCGAAGGACATCAAGACCGGAAAAATGAGATAATTTTTTTTGAGCGAGTTTCCAAGTCATCTGATGAACATTGAGCAGTAATGTTTGGCTGAGGTACTTTGCGACCACCTTACCTACGTACTGGTTGTGTTGGGTGACTACGTTCTTCAAGCATTTAAGATATCAAAAAAAGTTGAAAAAGAGTGTTGCAGGGTTACCTTAAATACTTGATAATGGTTTTTCAAACAATCTACCACAGCTACAACCAGCTAAATAATTTTAGTTGATACCAATAAGGGAAACATTGCATGTTGCCACTATGAGTGCAAAAAAATCTTTAACTTTGAACACCACATTCTACTCACCATTTCCGTTTTCCGTCTCAATTGTCTGTGGCCCTGGACGGTTCCATCGCCTTCCATGCGTCATTCCGTCTTGCTTTTTGTGTTCTTGCACCTCACGGGGATATTCAATTTCGTGCCCAAAGAGGTGAAGTTTCGTGTTCACCCTTAGTTATTTTCTCGTGAGATTTTGTTCGGTGTTGTCTTCTTGTCCCACTCCAAAACGGGGGCTCCATTTTGACTTCAATGGGGCTTAAATTTCGTTGCCCCGTCATTTTTTCTGTTGCGTAATTTGGTAGCCTGAAATCTCGCGGGCACTTGGAAAGACCCTGCCATTAAATCCCGGGGACAGATGGGGATTGTCGTCAGGCTTAAAGAAGCCCCTTTAAAAAAAGTGTGAATTTGATGTGTGCGTGGTCTGTAGAAAAAATTTAGTCTTTAAATACGATAACCCTCAGTATGACTTATTACGTTCACTGGCGACCAGGGATTATACAGGCTCTGTTTAAAATGGAGGCCCCCCCAACCAAGCACACACTAAGTACGCTACGTTCTTAGACACCAAATTAGATGCCGATTTTTTAGGTTACAGAGACCATTTTTATACTAATGTATGAATATTGGTGAGTGCTTCAGGTCAAACTCAGTGGGACTGTACGTGCGTAAGTTACGGAATCCATTCAACATAAATGTATCCCGCTCTGCATATAATCTCCATGGTTCTAGGGCCTGCTGGGCCAACTGTATTTTTGCTTTAATTTTCGTGATACCACTTATATATGGTTCTTGAGAAGAAATGGTTTTCCGCAATTCTGATAACACACCAACAGAGACCCCCCAAACAATGCAGGTTCCGGGCGCGGTTGAGAGGCTGGATGAGCAGCTTTCCCGATGATGTTACTCGTTAGAGCGGCAGTCATGCTTTTTCATTTTGTCCCATGATAACAACACATTGCCACGGAAGAGGCATCCTGTAAAGCTATGATAACATCAGTGGTCTGCTATCACAACGCATTTATACGTACGGCAAAATCGATGTTACAAATTATTGAAGAGCGTTATTTCTCAATTCATATAAATTATGAGGCCTGACTTGACTTCGCAAGTCAAAAAACGCAAATCTCGGGCTTATCTTTGGTCCGAAAATTCCCGGAAATTCAAAGCAATGACTCTTCAGCATCACACAGCACAAATGGGCTTAGCTTTATCGGTTCACGGCGTACGCGAGGGAGCCTAACCGAGCAATAGTCAGTGAGTTTGTGTAACGTAATACCAAGTCTATGCCGACAAAACAAGCGGTAGCAATGAACCTAAGACGTGAAACCACTTGCACTCTCACCTGGCTGTGGCCCGCCATTTAGAGTATCATGTGGCGGATTTTGACCATGGTCTGATGGCTTTCGTATGTTTATTGCACGTAATAATTGTTATGCCTCCGCATGAGGGTACGGGACATGCACTTGTACGCTCGCAGTGCGTTCATGCAGGGTGCTTGTACATACGTAGGCAAGTCATTATCAGGATTACGAAAATGAGTTAGGTCATGATTACAATTGCCATAAAGGGCTATCGACACCACGTAAAAAGTCCGCGCTCATTATCTAGGAAGGTTTTATAAACAATTGAAAGGGAAAAACTCCTTAATTTATATTTTTTGGCAAAGCAAGCTTCAAATATGCTCGCTGTTTTTTCCCTCACCTCGTCAGTGCATCATTGCCGTACTGTAGACTTGCACAACCCAATCTGGCGCGGTATCAACTTTTGCTGTGGGTTATGGTTTTGTGTGGCCTTGATGCTCGATATAATAGTAGTTGACAGCCTTGGGGAACCACGGGAAAATTTTGAGGTCGGCATTGAGAAAAAAGTTCGGCCAATCGGAAAGTATTGCTGAATTTTTTAAATTTTCTGACAAAATTGAGCAGAAAATGAACAGCTACCGCACATGGAGAACGACGGAAGACAGGAGTGACAACAAAATTGTCTAAAATACAAAGCGCTTTGTATTGTACGTTTAATTTGTTTAGCCCTGTATTCTGTTGGTTTTGGCTCTCAGGAGCGCTGCATTTTCCGCTCGGTATAAAATATCAACTAGCCTCCTTTGCCGCCTTTCGAATGGTTAGAAATATCCCCACGTGAAAGGTCATGTGCACGGAACACAGCCCGCATGTTTAAGTCCACTTTCTCCAAACACAAAACAGAACTGAACAGAGAACAAAACAGAAAAAAAATTTCAATGTTTAAGATAAGCAAAATATTTTTTACAGCTGTGAAGATTTCGCCCTCGACTACGAAGTGTAAAACACCTCATGGGATACCAAAAAATTTTAGTAGAAATACTCTTGCAAAGTGTCATTCTTAATAGTAATAAATAGAGTAACCTTTGCTTAACAAGCAGACACAGTAAAGATGGTATTGGAGAGTTTTAGCTGGCCGTTTTTTACGGTCCACTCCGCTCCTATAGCAAGCGGGAGCGCCAACGCACATGCCTGGCTCGCTCTGGCGCAAGCGGGGTTACCGCAGCGGGGCCCCGGTTCGCTCGCCGGGCTCGCTGAGGGGACCGTGGCGGACGCTTACGCTGTCGCACCGAATGCCGAGATGGCTGCCCCCAGCCAGGCGAGCGCGCTATAGCGCACTCCGTTTCTTCAGTTGAAACTTGGTTTCCTAGGATATTCCAACTGTTTTTTACGTATAACTGTCGCCGAAGTGGTGCCTTTAATGCGTTTAGTGCTTGAGTCCAAAATCAATTCCCTGCAACAAGTAAGTGACGGCGTGCGAGTTTCTAGCTAAGCATCTGATTCCACAATCTGGTATGACAAGCTCAAAAGAAACCGGTAATTATTATGACATTAAGGGTTTCAACGCAGAATCTTCAAATCATAACTCGTTTTCTGGTATGCATATCAATATGAGAAGTCTTAGAAATAAGATAGATGAACTGGGTATGTTATTACACTCAATTACACGTAAATTAGGCATCTTATTTCTTACTGAAACTTGGTTGACTGGGAGTGACCCGATACCACTGCTAGACGGGTACCGTTCAATGCACCTGAGAAGGGAAAAGAAAAGGGGCGGAGGCGTCAGTGTATACATAAAGAACATAAAGAACACCATTAATTTCATGGGTATTGAAGAATTTTCAGAAATTACTGATGATTTCGAATGCTTGGCTTTTCACGTACGGAAAATGACTATGCGTGTAATCTATAGACCTCCTGCGGGTAACAAAATAACATTTTAAACCTTCTTGGAGCGGTTATTGACATATGCTTGTTCGCGCTATGAATCATGCACCATAATGGGTGATTTGAACATCGATATGACCTTGGAAAAAGGAGCGTCTCTTTAATTAAAAACCTTGTTATCTTGTTATGGTTGTGTTAATCACATAATGCTAACAACTAGAATTTACACTATCAGTGCCACACTTTTGGACGTCTGTATGTCGAATTTTTGTGATTGTGATATATCGACAGGAGTTCTGACCGTGGATATCAGTGATAATTTTCCAGTTTTCTTCTTTATCGAGACTCATTATGTTATAAACGATCTATGCCCTCTGCCGCGCTTTTTTCGTAAGATCAACAATCGCACAATCGAATATTTCCGAAAACTAGTGGAATTGTTACATTGGGAAATCGTCTATCGGGTGAGCGATGCGAATATCGCTTGTACTGTTTTCCTGCAGTCCATAGGAGAATGCTAGGATGCAGCCTTTCCTCTACAACCTGCAAGTAAAAGAACCAAAAAGGTGCGAAAACCCTGGGGGGATCCAGATCTGTATAAACGCATAAAAAAAGAAAAATGCTATGTTACACAATTTTATAAAAACGAAGGATCCCCAATTTACAAAAAGTTTAGAAACAAGCTACAGAGCGATTTAAAGAGAGCGAAAAGCAAATATTACGAACGGCTATTTTTCCACATACGAGGCCAGCCTAAGAAAGTATGGGACACTGTTAACAAAGTAACACATATAAAAACAATAACACAGCCGCAATTCACGCATTTAAATGGAGAGCCGGTAGAGAGCCTTCAGCTAGCCAACTGTATGAATACTTATTTTATTGATGCTGGTGCGCACCCAATGCACACTGATAACGGCGGCCGCGGCGCGACTGGCATTCCACGATTGTCCAGTTCTATCTTTTTTGAACCTACAAAAGATACAGAAGTACGGGACCGTATCGGAAAAATAAATAATTATGCAGCGGCAGGAGTTGACGGGTTTTTATCTAGTGTGATTAAGCGCGTGGCTCTACAACTATGTTAGCGTACATTATAAATCTATGTCTGTTCACTGGTGTTTTTCCTGAGGAACTTAAAGTTGCTAGAGTGACGGCGATTCATAAAGGGGGAGCACACGACAATGTATCAAATTACAGACCAATATCTGTCCTGACAGTTTTTCCCAAGGTATTCGAAGGATTAATCTATAATAGACTGTCGACTTTCTTTCTTAAACATAATGTAATTTCCAAGTATCAATATGGTTTCCAAAAAAAAAAAATCAACAGAGCAAACATTACTGTACATTAAAGATAAAATAATTGCAAATATTGAAAACAGGCAGTTCACAATTGAACTGTTTTTAGACCTTAAAAAAGCATTTGATTCGATAGATCATAATATTTTGCTAAATGAATTGGAGAGGTATGGAATACGTGGCGTGGCAGGTAACCTTTTAAAAAGCTCTTTGACTCAAAGAAAGCAGTTTGTTCAACTAAACTTCATTACATCAGACATATTACAGCTAAAACAAGGTGTCCCGCAAAGCTCCAAGTTAGGCAAATTACTGTTTATAGTTTATGTAAATGGCCTCATAAATATAGAAGGTACGCAAGAACTTGAAATGTATGCAGATGACACTAACGTTTTCTTCACATCTAATAATATAATTAAACTTCACTCAATGGTAAATGTTTAGTTGTAACAATTATCAAATTGGTTATTAGATAATAAATTGCAGCTTAACGCTACAATGACAACTTACATAATGTTTAGGCCGTACAATAAAAATGTCGAGAAAGAAATCCCCATTATATTCAACGGATCGAAGTTAAACCGAGTGACAGAACAGAAATTCTTAGGAGTTTGGTTTCAAGAACAACTTTCGTGGAATACGCATATTGCTCACCTGTCCTCCGAACTATCCAAAAGTAAAGGTCTCATATATAGAATAGGCTATTTGATACCACTATGGTTGAAACAAAACTTATACAATGCTCTCATTTATTCAAAACTATGCTGCGTGATTTATTGTGCGGGACCACAACTAAAACTAATTATAACAGGCTCATTGTATTGCGAAAAAGAATTTTGCGCATATATTTAGATTATCGTGGCTGTTACGCAGATTTGAGGAAAAGTCCTTTATTTATAGAATATTCAATGCTTCGAGCTTACCAAATCTATTACATGAATGTTCTGCACACCATTTACAAGCAAAGGACCTAAAATCAAGTTAGCAATAAATATTCTCGCTACCATCTCAGGCATACAATACGGCACACTCCAAAAGTAAGAACAAACTATGCTGAGCAATCTTTCCTGTACCAGCCAACTGAATTATTAAATAAATTAGGAAAAAAATTAAACTTTGACGCCAATGAACTTACGTTTAAAAAACAGGTCAGATAAGTGTTACTTAAGCAAAACGCTCGCAATACTGATATATAATTAAGGGTTCGAAATATATGTCTACATGTTACCCTAAAGGTAGAAATTAAAAACAATTAGAAACAAAAATATATTAATACGTAATTGTGACCTAGTAGTGTAACTGATGAAAGTTCATCCGTACGAATTACTGCGTTTATGTGTACATTGTGATCCCTTTGTGAATTTGAGACCTATGCTTTGTATAATACATAAGAAGTGTAGTAATGACTTTGCTTTGTGCTATTTCTGTATTACGATTGTGCTATCATGCTTATATTTGTGAACAGACGTGTAGTTATGTACGCTGTAAATCGAGTGGCTGAGGCCTCTGTAAGGCCACGTTCGCCTTTAGTCTCAGCCTCCCCTTGGTTTTTGCCAAAAAATAAAAAATCAAATAAAAAAACATGAGCGACTGAACGGCAAAAGTGCTTCAGAATAGGCAAATATGTCCCATACCTCAACGATGCATATAACGCAAGCGAAAAACGTCGACCGAACCGCGGGCCAACTTTTACGCAGCTCCGAAAAAGGCTGCCGTGTCCTGGCTATTCCAAAGTTGAACGGCTTCTTTTAAAAATATATAGGACCATTATATTGTGTCAAACAATAAATTGTATAAAAATGGTGAAATAAGGCAAGAAACACGGTACTTTTCTTTCTTTGAGTGCCAACAATACCAATTCTTCTATTTCCTTTAAATAACGTTTCGGTTTACAGGCCACTAGCAGTGACTCGAATGATTCCCTGAGGAGGGCGATACGGTTATAGCTTAGCTAAGAGTGCTTCTGCTGCTGACGCTCCGGTCGCGCTGAGCGGGCCATGGGCAACGGAGCGGACCGTCAAAAACGCCCATCGAAAACTCTCCATTCACTGAAACGTTGCGCGGCCAATTTCTTTGCTCGGAAACACTGAAAAGAGCCATGCCTGTGCCCGGTGTGCCTTCGCCCATAGAGTTCAATATACACCTATAAAAAGAAGTACCAGATTTACTGACTGACTGGCTCATCAACGCCCAGCCAAAACTGCTCGGTCTAGAGACTTGAAATTTCGGGAGTTTATTTGCGTCATTGAGTAGGGGCTCACTAAGACGGGTTTTTCGAAAATTGCACTCCCAACCGGGCAAAATGGTGAAATTATATTTTTTTTAACTTCGTGATTAACTCCTTCACCCGGTCTTATTATTAAGCTCTTTGTCACTGATATATGTAGCCCTCAAGAATATCTAAAAACTAGTTTCTGTATTTCGCCCTCACCAACACTATCGACGTGATTCCGAACTCCGGAAAAAAATTGGTGTTCCTTAAGATTCTCGAATAAATCTTTCACCGATTCATTTATCCGACTGACTTTTGCTAGCATACGTTACTCATACAAGTTCAGATAACCATGTTAAAGGATTTCGCCCTGCGACGCCGCTAAAGGGGTCAAATTGTTTTTTACAAATGACATCGCTGGCGAACCAAGAAGGCCTAACATGTCATGACCCGCCAAGCCAAACTGCTCTTTCAAACTGCTTCAGATTTCGTGAGTACACTATGATTACGTTGTTGGAGGTCAATATTGCTGAAAATTTTAGAAATACCTCCATGGGGAGAGTGAAAAGCGGTAAAACAGTTTTTCAGATGTGGATTTTTTTATCGCACGCCATTTGAGATATTCGACTGGTTTTCGTTGGAATAAGTAACTTACTCAGATATTTAAACACTGTTCTACAACATCTATCTATGACACCTAACAAATAGAGGCAAGCAGGATTTCGGAAAAACACTGTGTTTTTACACATTCTTCAATCACCGCACAGACAGTTGATAGATCTCATTCATTTTTGCTTGCAAATGCTGCCCATCCAATTGCCCAAAAATCAATTTCAGGATTTTGTCCTAACATTCCAATAAAAAAGGCAAGCGAGATTTTTGTAATTTACACCCATCTGGACAAGGAAATCAGTTGATTTTTCCCGCGTTCGCATAGCGCTCGCCATCTTTTGGCACTTTCTGCATACACGCCCCTCCCGTAGGAGCCCTGTACTTTATCATCAATCCAAAATAGTAGACGGACCGGGAAAAAGCGCAAAGGTTAGCGCTCAACGTCTGTTGGGACTTCCTGCAACCCCGCGCCTGCCTTAGGGAGATCGTGTTACTTATCATAAAACTGTACTGATTAGCATCGTTCAGATCGGCTGAGATAGCACTTTCCATGAGTAAGAATACCCCTCACTCCGTCGGCCTGCATCGTGTATTCCCAGCGTAATCTCCTGCCGAATTCAAGTTGTATTTGCAACCTGACACTCTTCCTCATATCATATTAGGAATGCAAGCAAAGCAACCTCCCCCTTCTCCAATCCAAACTTTCCACTCTTGAGCTCTAAGACAATCTGGTAACTAACAGCGATTTGGATGTCCAGACAACTCTTCCTCCATACCGAAGGTTGCCCGCTCATCACATGGCTTTCTGAAATTGGGAACCACTCCTACTTCACCGTCTCAATAAAACGGTTTTTACTCACTGACTCACTCGCTCGAGCGCACCATCTTGGTGCAATTTGTTCACGAGAGTTTCAGTAAAACACGAGTGCTAGTCGTTTCACATCACCACGACGCGCCTGCGGTTGGAGCCCATGTACTGACAGCAGGCAGGAGCTCCTGAGTGTGTACCACTTCACGATGAACTAGCCAAACATGACAACTATCAAATAAATGAACACCTGTTATACCCATTAGTGTCATCAATATAATGGCCCACCCGGGCACCGCCGGGTGCAACTGCTAGTACTAATATACGCTAGACGGGACACTGGCGCTAGTGTCTATGCGAGCCGCCGAATGGTGGCTTCAACCCGCCAGTAGGCGGCGATGCCTGGAGAATGCGTGATTTTCGAACTTGGCTTGACCCAGCAGTTATCTTGACTTGACTCAAAGTACTTTTCTTTGAAATGCAAAAGCTACGACTAATGTTGATTAGTGTATAAATTATTAATCGTGAAAACAAATTGTTTTTCCTGTATATTTTATATTGAAATTTAGAGGAAATCTTCAGTCAGACGTGAAGATATTTTGAAAGTGTATACACGGATGATCTTAGCGGAGCCGATGATTAGGCCGACTAGGGAGCGAAGCGTTTTTTTTTTTTTTTTTTTGCGTGCTTGTGGGTGACGGCGTGCGGCTGAAGCAGGGAGGCTGTACTACATTCCACAAGTTTTTGTTGTCTCGGGCGGTGACAGCGATTGTGCGCGCGCCTTGTTCACGCCAATAATTACGGGCTGCTTATAACCGGCGGAAGACGGCAGCCTAGGAGATGACGGTTGCATTGGCGGAATATTTCTGTGCATGCGACCTACCCTCGCTTGTTTCGCCGCTTTCTACCGTGACAAGGTGCCGCCGACCACGACCAACTTGGTGGTGACCCACCCGCCGGACGAAGCTCCCGCGATATTGGTACATGAAGAAAAATTAGATGGCTTTCCACATATACTTACTGCTGGTAAAGTTTTTTTTTTTTATTTGGCGTAGCTGCTACCCCACTCATGTCATGTCATGCAGGGCATAGAGCTCTATCATAGATCACCAATTATCATGTTCCTCTGCTGCATCCGACCATTTTATCTCCGCTAACTTCTTGATCTCATTGGCCCACTGAACTTTCTCCCTCTCCCTGCCACGCTTGCATTGTCTAGGGACCCACTTTGTTACCCTTAATGACAAACGGTTATCTTCCCTTCGGATTACACGCCATGCCCACACCTATTTCTTCTTCTGAATTTCTAGTAATGTGTCTTTAACACGCATTTGTGCCCTAACCCACTTTGCTCCCTTGTTGCCCCTTAAGTTACACCTATCATTTTCCGTTCCATTGCTAGCTGAGTCGTACCCAAATTACGTTGAACCCTTTTAGTGAACCTCTCAGCATCTGCCCCGTAGGCGAGTACCTTTAAGATGCAGCTGTCATACACTTTCCTCTTCAGAGACAATGAGAGGCTACCTACCATTCATTATCTGAAAATAGCTGCCTAATGCTCTCGACCCCATTGTATCCTTGTGATTATCTTGGCCTCATGGTTGGGATCCCGGATGACTATTTGGCCTAAATAGATATATTCGCTTACCACTTCCACTGCGTCACCACTCATCTCAAACGGCTGTGCTCTCCTGAGGCTATTGAGCATTACTTTCGTTTTCTGGATATTATTGTTCAGTCCCACGATTCTACTCTGTTTGTGCAGTGCGGCAAGCACGCTTTGCAATTCATCCCTCAAGTTACTTTGCAAGGCAACGTCATCAGCAAATGTCAGGTGTTCTCCATTATCCATTATGCCAACCTGTTCTGATGCAATGTTCGGAATATTTCTTGTAAACATGCTGTGAATAACGTTGAAGAAATTGTGTCTGCTTGTCTGACGCCCTTCCGTGTAGGTATTTTAATGCTCTCCTTAGGGAGGACGATGGTTGCTGTAGACCCATTGTACATATCCTCTAGTATTCTTACGTATTGCTTGTCTACATCCTGATTCCGCAATGCCTGCATAACTGCTTTGGTTTCGACCGAGTCAAATGCTTTCTGATTGATTGATTGTAGGGTTTAACGCGCCGACGCTACACGGGCGATAAGGCGCGCCGCAGTGGAGGGCTCCGGATTAATTTTGACCACCTGGGGATCTTTAACGTGCGCCGAAATCTCGAACACGCGGAGTTTTTTGCTTTTCTCCGCCCCCAGAAAAGCGGCCGCCGTGGCTGGAAAACGACCCGCGCTCATATTATATGAAGGCTGTATAAGCGCTGAGTATGAACAATGGAGGGATCGTTCGATAACGTTGGGGACATAAAGCAAACGAAATTTATTTTCTTCGGCTGCACACAGTCTAGACTCAGCGAGGGTCGATGTTTCACTTCCGAGTCCGCACTCGGCTGGCGGCCAAGCACGCCACGGCCTCTCCCCTTCTGCGTCTGCATGCAAGACACCTTGCCGCAGTTCTACGCCGCAGCCGCACTCCGACCCGGACATCCTCCTTTCCCTGTTTGTCTGGAATACTTCCGGCACAACTTTTCGGGGAAGCTGCTCTGCTCTTGTTTTGCCGGTCCGTGGCGGTTTGCGTCGCTCGCCTGGTGTCTGCTTTGGGAGGAAGCCGACTTCTTTTGGGAAATCTTCAATACAGTATACTGAGCGCATTTCTATGTCACCTGATTGATCGTGTGAATATGTTCTATTTTTAATGGCCTTTCAGAAACCCTGCTTGTTTATCAGGTTGACTGAAATCTAAGGTGGCAGAAATTCCGTTAGCGAATACGCTGGTAAGTACTTAGTAGACGACTGACAGTAAGCTTATCGGCCCCACATTTTCAAGTCCTTCATGTCACCGTTGTTATGAATTAAGGTAACGTTCGCGTTATTACAAAATCCCGGTACACTCGCATCAATTAGGCAGTGAGTATGCAGGGTTTCCAGTTTTCTAGTACAATTTGCCCGTCATACTTCAAGAGGTCTGCTCTCATCTGATCCTCACCACGTGTGTTGCCCCCTTGCATCTCTTCAAAGCCTTCTTTACATTTTCCATCGTTACTGGTGGGATCTCGACCTCCTCTGAACTACTTTCTCGTTCCGTATTATCTAGGATGTTGCGGCTACTGAACAGATTTCTATAGAACTCCTGGGCTAATATAACTATTTAATCCCTTTTATTTTATTTTAGTGCATACATCTGATTTTTCCACATGCCTAGACGCCTGTTCCCTGGTTTCAGGCAGCCTCCGTTCTTTACAGCATGCTCAATCCTCTCGATATCATACTTCCGTATGTCATCAGTCTTACGCTTATTCCTTAACTTCGAAAGCTCCGCTAGTTCTATTTTGTCAGCTGGGATGGAGATTGTCAGGCTTTGACTTTTCCTTATTAAATCTTTCGTCTCCTGAAAAAGGTTTACACCTAAGCAGTCTTGCGATCTTACCTCCGACTTCTATTGAACAAACGGTGCCTCCTCAAGTTTAGCCTAATTCAAGATATGAAGTTATAGGTATCAATATATTGCTTTTCGTATCTCGGAGAACCCATTTACGCGTGTGTGCATTGTTTTGACGAATTACTTGACATCCCTAAGCCTTCCACCAATACCCGGGAACCTTCGTTTAATTGTCTTCAGGTTTCTCCAGTATTTTGCGCCGCTAGTGTAGTCGTGAAATCTTTATTCTGTTATTTCTTCCAAGTATCAATGACGAAAGCGCAAACGGGTTCACTGCTGGCCCGGCAGAAATCGCCAGTCTGGTGTTACAACAGTAGTGCTTGTTTGGGTGTGCAAAGAAGAACAGAAAACATGCACCAGCCGGTCACGACCGTGGAACAATGTTTCAGAGAGGTTTTACAGCTGTTGCCGGAGTTTCTACATAAAAAGAAAACATAATTTGTGACAAGGTGATGAAAGACAGCTCCATCCTATCCTTTGCTAAAACCACTTGAAGTGCCCGGAATTGCCTAGAAATAGGTCATTTATTGCTCCAGAAGGAGGCCCAGCAACATACTAGGAGCCCGGCAGCCCCCAGAAAACGTGCCATATATACGGAATTACCGAAATACGAAATTTTTACCTTTGCTGACCCATAGCAGAATTAAAAACGGGAATATGTGTCTGCAACGTATGACAACAAAGTAGCGTATTACGTTAAAAAAATTGACACCAGTTTTATCGCAGTACGAGCACCAGGTACGTCAACGTATGGTCCGTATAAATGTCGTATACAGTCGAACACGGATATATCGAACACTCGTATATCGAATTATTGTCTATATCGAACTCATGAATTATCCCCTTGAAAATTCTGTGTGAAAGTATAGGAATTCGTACGTTTATATCGAACGGTTTTTTTTCCGACATTGGGTATATCGAACGCCGCGCGAGCTGGAAGGTGCTCTTCGGCGGTCGCTGCACCCCCGATTTTCGCGGTCGCTTAGTGCCTTCGCCAAAACCCGACAGCGACAGAAGCCGGGGCCTCGGAGCGTCACGCTTGCTTTCTCATGGATAACTGCTCGGCCAACCAAACCACCTGCGGGCTCGACAACATCGACTTCAAGTTTCTTCTTCCGAACACAACAGCCAGGCTGCAGCCGCTCGACCACTCGACAAAGTCGTTCAAAGTTGGGTACAGGAGGCGACTCCTCGATAGGCTTTTGATGAACCTCCGCATGGGCACCGAGCTTAAAGTTGACCAAGTAGGGGCGAAACACATGATGACTGGTGCCTGGAACAGCGTAAAGCAGAGCGTGGCCAACGGCTTCCGGAAGGCAGGCTTCGTGACGTCTGAATTTTCGGAAGCTTGCGAAGACGGCGACGACGACGAAGAGGGCATGGACTACACGTTTCGCGAGCTGTGATCCCTTTTCCCAGCTGCTGTTCCAGCCGGAGTGTCTGCCGGCAACTTCGTGAACGCTGACAGGAATGTTTAGGCTGTTCCGAGCGCCGGTGACGAGGATATCGTAGCTGCGGTTGCAGGAACCCAAGCTGATAGCTCGAACGGCGAAGATCGTCCGGACGAGGATGCGGATACACGATCGTACTCCACCGGTGAACTGGTGGCTGCGTTCAGCTTCATTCGACGTAGTTGCGGCGACATGGAGGAACTGGGCTGTCGCACCTGGATATCCTTGAGCAGATCGAGACCAGTGTATTTAATTCCATATACAGGAAAGAGAAGCAGGCCAAGATGAGCGATTTCTTTTCACGCAAGTAAAGCATCCTGTTGTGTCGTTAGTGCGGACTTAGTTGTCATTCTTGAATGTGCAGATCGGTAAGTGGTCGTCCGCTACAAATGAGGTCTCAGAGCCCATATTTTTTATATCTAATTTTTCATATATCGAACTATTTCGCGATCCCCTTGGAGTTCGATATATCCGTGTTCGACTGTATACTGAGTTACGGATTACATACGGAAAACACGTATCGCCGTAGATCTGGTTTATTAAGAATGAAACACAAAAATTCCATAGAAATTCAGAGAATTGTCTACTGATGCGTAGCATCCCTATGCACCTTGTGTTGAGGGTGAATTCTTTACCACCAATTTTATTTTTGGTTTTTCTTAATCCTGTCCGAGAAATTATTTTCATTCATGCTATCATAACGATTACAGGTGAAACTTTCACGAAATATGCATGATTGTGGAAATGCAGGGCGTTACACGGTTGGCAATTTTCCGTAATTTTTTATTTTTCTTATATTCTTTGTTTTTCAAAAGTTCTTTGTACCAATTATTACCTTGACATATTTAATGATTGCCCTACTCTGTTTCGCAAACATGTCTGTGAGTTTGTATTGGCGTAACTGCCAACTTCTCTTATTCTGCATTTGTCTTTTATACTTGAGTTCATGCACTTAAATGACTTTCATTCCGTAACTTCAACATAAGCTATCCTTTCGTTTTTTTTCTTTTTTTTTAATTTTGTATTTTATTTTGTATTTGAGAGATGTGTACATTATGTTTCGTGTGTTTCTGTTTCCGTGCGCCAGCACAAAGGCCCCCCGACTGTTCCTGGGCACGCAAATAAATGATTGATTGATTGATTGATTGATTGATTGATTGATTGATTGATTGATTGATTGATTGATTGATTGATTGATTGATCTCCATTTACGCTATTATAACGACTGCATATGGACCTTACGCAAAACCTGCCTTATTGTGGAAATGCAGAGCATTGTATGGTTGGCGGTATTATGCTTTTTTATATATTTCTCTTAATTTTACTTTTTTCGAACTTTTGCTGGACCCGTTATCTCTATTTAGGCTATTATAAGGATTACATTTGGGCCTTTCGCGAAATCCGCGTTATTGTGAAACGCAGGGGGTTGCACGGTTGGCCATTTTCGTGAATTTTTAAATTGTTCTTATTCGTTTAGTATTTCAAAATTTTCTTTGACCAATTATCTCCATTATAATGATTACTGCTGAAACTTTGGCGAAATCTGGATTATTCTGAAAATGCACGGCTTTTACGGTTGACCATTTTCCCTCATTTTTTACTATTTTTGCTAGCTTCTAGTTTTATGAAATTTCGTTCGACTAATTATCTCCATGCTCGCTGTTATAACAATTATAGGTGGAACTTCTGCGAAATATGCAATATTGTGGATATGCAGGGTGTGTTACACGGTCCGCCGGTTTCTGTAATTTTTATATTGTTCTTATTTTTATAGTTTTTTAAATGTTGTTAGACATATTAACTCTACTTAAGCTATTGTAACGATTACAGGTGGAATTTCCGCGAAATCTGCGCAATTGTAGAAATACAAGGCATTACACGGCTCGCACTTTCTCGTATTTTTGTATCTGTTATTTTGTAGTCTTTCTAAATTTCGTGCGTATTTATTTACGCTAATATAACGATTGCAGGTGGAACTTCGGTGATTTCTGCATTTTTGTGGAAATGCAGGGCGTTACATAGTCCTGGCTGGGCAGGGGTACTCGGCAGAGAATGCTACGCATTAAAACTGTGTCAAACTTTCTATTCTGACAAATCATTTGATTCATTTGCTTTTGGAAGATTATCTGTGTTAGTTACACCTTGGTGCGTAATACTCCGTTATGAATTCCGTATTCCTATCATTACGTATATACGGAATCTCTCACTAGGGAGATAACGAAAACAAATAACAGGATAAGCATCGCTCTGGGAAGAACCGGATTTGTCCCTAACTGATCTGCCGTATGTTCGATTACGCGTAACTGCATTTCTAAAATAAAAACGGAAGCCGTAGACGCCGTGAGCGATTGGGAGCAGACTGGAGCAGAAAGTATAGAAGGATGCCTTACAGTCCACATTTGCAGCGCCGCACATGCAACAACCACTGTGAGCAGAGTTTTTCGACCGGACGTCGCTCAACCGGAAAGCTGGGTGAGCTGCTCGCGGATCAGTTCATGCGCAAATGGCACGCAATTTGAAGTTTACTGAAGTTTCCACGCAAAAAAAAGTTCGGCGTTGTGAAACTGGTTAGATTGCATCAGTTGGTTGTTCGTGGTAGTTACAAAGCGGGATTAAAAAACGCTGGTAGCAGACGAAAAGAAAAATAAAACATAGCTGCAATGCGCTCGAGCGACTTTCGCACACAAATGACTAAATAGGTTCATGATTCCCGTATTTCTTTTTTTTGTTAAGTCAGCTTTCTAAATGAACTAGACTGCGTGTAGCAGAGATGGCGCTGTTAAGTTCACTTGCATAACGTCGATCGTTAGGGCAGCATAATACAGATGGCTGCCTTGATATGGCAGTCGCTTTCTCTGCATTGTAGGACTGAAAAAGCTGTGACTTTTCGCGTCAGGCAGAGTAGCGTAAGAATTTAAATACGAATTCTCCGGTGCACATACCGGCTGCCCTCGCGGCTGCACTACCTCGCTATCCAGCAGTAATGTGTTCCCCGAACGTCGGAACTTCTTTTTTTGTTGCGTTTTGCTTCTACCTGGAAGAGAAGTAACAAAAAAAGTTGAAACAATGGAAAGTTTTTCGCAGTGGTGGAAAAACAAGAAATGATAACGAGCCCACCGATTTGACCCCTACCATATGAAATTATCCTTGCAGACATTCTTACCCTGCCGTTTTCGAACAAAACAATCCGAGATAGAGACAATATTACGGGTCGATCGGCGTAGATGTTTGTACCAAAGCTGTTGGGCCAAGCCGTGTCCTTGTGGTGAAAAGAAGCAAGAAAAGGGCATGGAGCTTCCTCTTTTTTACTGTCAGAAGGCGGCACCTGGTACCGTCACTCATGGCAGGCCGATTCGCCAATACTCCGGATGCAGTAGATGGTGTCGCATGGTGAGAGGGGGGCGGCCGTTCTGCGCCTTCAATTTTTGGTTAAAATATCTCGTAAAGGTTCTGAGAATTTTATTAAACAAAGCGCCGTAATTGATAGCTTGTATAACAAATACTGCTCTGTAGGCAAGACGTTGCAAGAAAGCAAGGAACTCGGACACAATAGTGCCGTGTCGTTACGTATACCTTGCTATAGACCGTTCCATCGGGCGAGGGGGAAACGTACTCTCATACTCAGCGGCCGCGGCGCGCCGGCCGCCTTTCCCCCTCTCTGGAGGGTGCGCGCCGATCACGGCGGGCCTGGCGGGCCTGGCGCGGCTTGGCGCGGCTTGACTACGCTTTGAAGGCATCGCGCGTGCGGGTTTACCACTAATTTACGCAATATTTTGATGAAATGTTGGTAATAAATGAGCCAGACTAGCAGCTTGTGAGTTGCGCACGTTAAAAGTTTTGGCAATTTTGTTTTGCTCAGCTCTTTCTGTACAACTACTTTGGAGTACTGGCAGAAAATTCTACTCTCTTTCCAAACTAAAATGGGTCACTGAAACTTTCCTGTGCCGCAGATGGTATCAGTTCCATCTCCACCGTTGCTGCGGCCACATTGCGGCATACCCGGCTCCAAGTATTACATGGGATGACCTTGGCGATTTTCAGTGACTACTACCTCCCTAAGTGGTTCCTTTCCATAGCCAGTCTGAGGGGAATTGGGTGGGGGAATACTGAACGGGATTCCACCTGCCTTGTTCAACATCCTCGACTCGGACAAAATAAAGTTACTCACTCACTCACTCCAAGAGTTCAGACTTTTTCCCCAAATGTGATGTATCTGTCGGCAACATCAAACTAAGCAACGAAAAAGCGAACGCTTGTCTGGTTGCCCAACGGCGGACGCTTAATAAGTCCTTACTTGACGCTCTCCAGGAGCCGTGTTGTTTATTTTATTTATGTTGTACATTAGTTGCACGGCTAATTTGTGCTGCTGAGCGGATGGAAATTCTAGAGAGAGGAAGTTTTGTTTATTGTTGGCGACAGTGGTGGCTGAGGGTGAGGTGTTGATATATCGATAAGATATATACAAACTATCTAATGGGCCTAATACTAAGTTCACCCAAAACTACCTGTATTAAACCCTGCAGTGATATGAAGCCAGAAGTATGTTACACTGACACGCGCTTCTGTTTGTTGCCCATGAGCGCCGATCGTATCTCGGTTAGTCGTTTTAACAAACATCAGTTTTTGCATTAAAGCGATCATAATACCCGATATACGCGATCCCGGACGCACACACACAAACAAAAGAAATTGTGACGAAGTAATGCAAACATGCTCGACACGGCATCGTTTACCCACTGTGGACCAAGCTACCTTGAGGCGAATTTCAGCCCCACCGCGGCCCAAAAAGCCGCCCATTTAAGCCAGATCGCTTACACTCGTCCGATGCAACAACTTTCCTATTTAAAGTATAATGCGGAAAAGAACGTACAACGCGCTACAACGAACAAATCACCGAGCCGCCGCAGGCGCCTATGCGCCGCTGCGCAAACGCCCAAGCCTGCAAATCCGCCAGCTACGAGAGGGCGCTGCGCACGCAAGTTGGCGTCGCCCTCTTTGGAATGGTCTATAGCAACGTTACTAGCGTTACTAGCAACGTTGGTCTATAGATCATTCCAACGAGGGCGCCGCCATCTTGTGTGCAGAGCGCCCTTTCGTAGCTGGCCGATTCGGTGGCTTGGGCGTTTGCGCAGCGGCGCATAGGCGCCAACGGCGGCTCGGTGAATTTTTCGTCGTAGCGCGTTCTGCGTTGTTTTCCGTAATATACTTTGAATAGGAAAGTTGTTGCATAAGACCAGTTTAAGCGATCTGGCTTAAATTGGCGGCTTTTCGGGCTGCGGTGGAGCTGAAATTCGCCTCGAGGTAGCGTGGTCCGCAGTGGGTAAACGATACCGTGTCGAACATTTGTTTGCAATACTTCGTCACAATTTTTTTGTTTGCGTGTCTGTGTCCGGGATCGCGTAAAGCGGGTATTTTTATCACTGTACGTGCAAAAACTGGTGTTTATGAAAACGATCTAACGATGATACGCCCGGCGCCCATGAGCAACAAGCAGAAGCGCGTGTCGACTTCCGTGTAACATACTTCTGGCTTCATATCCCTGCAGAGTTTAATACAGGTTGTTTTGGGACTTAGTAAGTATTTGACATGTTACATAGTTTGTATTAAATATTATCGGTATATAAACACCTCACCCTCAGCCACCACTGTCGCCAACGATAAACAAATCTTCCTCTCTCTAGAATTTCAAGCTGCTCTGCAGTACTAAAGTACAACATAAATAAAGTGAACAACACAGCTCCTGTGGAGAGTCCGCCGTTGGGCAACTCATTATTAAGCATCTTATTAAGCGTCCGCTGTTGGGCAACCAGACAAGATTTCGCTTTTGCGTTGCTTTTATCTAGGTTTGATGTTGCCGACAAAGAGACATCATATTTGGGTAATAGGCTGAACTCTTGGCTGAAGTGAGGGAGTGAACAACTTTATTTTGCCAGAGTCGGGGATGGGGGAAAAATGGAGGTGGAATCCCCTTCAGTAGCCTCCTCCCCCTTTCGCTCAGATTGACTGGGGAAAGGGACAACCTAGGGAGGTGTCACTGTGGAAATCGCCAACGCCAGCCCACTAATACTTGGAGCCGGGTATGCCGCAATGTGACCGCAGCAGCTGTGGAGATGGAACTAATACCATCTGCGGCACAGGCAAGTTTCAGTTACCCATTTTAATTTGGAAAGAAGGTAGAAGAATTTTCTGCCCCTACTCCAAGGGAGGAGCGTACAGAAAGAGCTCACAAGAACAAAATTGGCAAAAATCTTGTGTGCTATTAACTGCGCAACTCACAAGCTGCTAGTCTGGCTCATGTATTATAAACATTTCATTAAAATAATGCGTAAAGTATAGTAAATTACAGTTAAACCCGCACGCGCGATGCCTACAAAGCGTTGTCAATGCAAAGGAGCAGCCGCGCCAGGCCCGCCGTGATCGGCGCGCACACTCCAGAGAAGGGGAAAGGCGGTCCGCGCGCCGCGGCCGCTGAGTCCAAGAGTACGTTTCCCCCTCGCCCGATGGAACGGTCTATAGAAGCGGTGTTTTATGGTGCAGCTCCTTGGCGGCCGTCTAGGGGCTGAGCCTCTTTGTCGGCGTAACCGGTCGAACGATGGAAAGCGTGACGAGGGAAAAATTTACACCATCTTTCCGCGAGGGGAACCATGGGGCAGATGCGACGCAGCGGGGGTTGCCGTGGCGTTTCCGTTATGTTAGCGATGTCAGCGTGTGGATTGCTGTTGTTGTGTACCCTATTTACGCAGTATGTTCACCCCTGATGCGTCGCATCTACCCCATGGTTCCCCTCGCGGGAAGATGGTGCAAATTTTTAACCGAGCACAAGCGGCGCGCTGACCGCGCTGACGCACAGATGGCGCTGCGGTGAGAGCGGCGGAGCGCGAAGCTGCCGCGGCGAGGAGAAAGGGGGAGGGATGCGGACTACGCCACGACAAAGCGGGAGAAGGCGAGTTAAAGAGATGCGTTGCATCTAAAAAGAAGCGAACGATGAAAGAAAGCAAAGGAGGAAAGGGCCGCGAAATCGGGAGGGGAGGGCGGTTCGCCGTGGCGGCGCGAACCAGCGCTCTCCGAAAGTGTGCGGTGGGCAGAGGAGGGGGCAGTATGCTGTGCCCGCACGAGATGCTCGACGGGCGACGCTTGGCTTTCGCTTAACACGCAGTTTGCGGTCCCTTCCTGAGACGCACTTCGCACCTCCGACGTAGAGGCCCATCATCGCTGCCGTCGAGAGAACCCAAGATTCAGTGCTACCTCAGCGCGCTAATGCTGCGCCCAAATGTATATATCGCATGAGGGAGTATCGTAATCGCCACCCAGTTCTTGTCCAGTCGGCTGTCGTTCTCAGTTTGTAAGGTACACAGGCAGGAATGCACTGTTTTTTCCTATGCTTCCTCTGCGCGTCGTTTCCCGAGAAAAAGGGCCACACACACAGCCATATCCCTCCTAACGGGCCCAAAACCAATTCACTTCACATGAACATGAAAGCACAGCATGTAAACAAGACTTGTGCCAAAAGCTAAATTACACGTACAGGTCACTGCTACCCCAATAAATTGAACAACAAAGAACCTTCGTGTCCCCATATTGTTGAGTCGGCCCTATACCTTACGCGGAGTGCAGCTGTATCTTGATTTTGTAGGAAGTGGGCTACTCGAGAGAGGTGAAACAGGTAGTATTGGTTAACGTGTGTAGCACCTAGCAAAGTTTAGCCATTTCAAAAGCTTCGCGCCAAACTAACTGTTAATGGCGCCACGTATGCCAGTCGTCGAATCGTTTCATGTGCCTGCCGCCGTATTAGAACATAAAATGGTTGAATAAATGAAGGCTGCTTTTTAAAAATCCTGTTCATCTACAAAGTTCGAACATGATCGAAATATTTAGCGCCGAGATTGTCGCCCTTTCCCGCTCGACCTAAATGTGCTCCCTTTGTTTCCTAGCTGTAGCCCTCACTTGCAGCAGGAAATGTCAGGCAGAATAACGCCAATCTTACAAGCGCTGAAACGGTAAGGTGTTTGTTGTCTTTTTCCTCCCAAGGAAATGAGTTTTTGCGTGATAAGACTAATGTTGGCCAAAAATAGTAGGGTCCATTGTTGAACAATAGCGTAATCCAGGCATCTGTTTCTGACATCGAGCGCAAAAATTGCGTCTTCTCGAAATGTGTGCTTTCATTCCAGGAAATTGGCGCAGAAATATACATTGTCGTTTTTGAATACAAATGTAAGGCCTGTTGGCAATTTCGGCTGGGCGTGAGATATATGCTTCCATTTAAAACAATTATTTTCGAAGCTACCACCATTTTCTCTCCTTCGCAGTTCAGAAATAATATTCCAAAGTAACAGGGATGTTGTGCCTGTCTTTTAATGCATTCTATTAGCATTGTCTAAACGTGCCTATGCTACAGTTTCTTTGATATTTCCGAAAACTTTCACATTGTTCACTTTCACAAATGTCACAAGTATACTGATATACCATAATTGCTAAACCTTTATTCCACATCGCTTTTCGTTTTATTTAAATTTTATTCAACTCCTTTCAAAATTTTTATCGATCTCATTCAGACGAATTTAGCAGCTGTGCGATCCGTTTATTTTCAAGGTACGGAGCCCGTTTTTATCGCGGGAAATGCTAGAATTGGACACCAAAATTTGTTGTTTCAAAGCTCTGCAACGGGCACTAGAATTTAAATTAAATTCTTCTCAGACTGCTTAAACGGGCCATGAAGACAAAACAAAACTTTGGTTCATTGAAAAGATTGTCTCGTCAGAATCATGCTGACACAACTGTTAACGTAAAGTTCGCTCAAATAAGCTATATAATTAAGAAAAAAGGGGATGGGCATGCAGCCCACTAGCTCATTTCCCGCAACGGAACCTGTGATGTCATACCAGCCAGCTCTGCGATTGGCGGAGGCCGTCGAAAGCAAACGTTAATTAGGCAGAGCCTATAAGCTTGCCGAACAAGCTATTTGCGCGTAAGTTAAGGGCCCATTCTTTTTATATCAGTAAGAATGGTGGGATAAACAGTGGAAGTTACGAAAACACACCTAGACATAGAAGTACCGATGCGTGCTGCTGTTGGTAGTGCGCGCACTATGCTTGGTTTAGATGCACAGCACTGCGTGGCTTACGACACTGGCCGATTGATGCAAGTGACACTGTCTTACGGGACCATAGTTGTCCTGCGAGTACTATGTTTTACGAAACAATTATTACAATTATTTTCTCCATCAACAAAAACAAGCCAGGTTTAAATACTATCACAAATAAACCAAAGGCAGAAAACGGCTTGTCACGGTGTGGTGGCGCCGTCTAGGTTGACTAACATAAAACAAGTCTCCGTTCCAAACCAAGTTTAGCTGAAAGACCAGTTTTTATGATGTCATTGCCAACGTCGTTCGAACACACGTTTTGGTGTGAAAGTCAAATTTCTTGCTTAAATTGATTAATTTCGCAATGAAGAAAGCATCGTTTGCTTCCGGACAAGTGCTGGGGGCACTAGAGAACAAGAAATCTTTCGAATAAAGCAAACTCGTATTTTGTCTTTATGGCCCCTGTAAATACAGACACTATCTTCATTTTCGTGGGAGAAGTAGAACACAGCAATACGCAACGTTTCCTTTTTCGACGGGATCTCGTGACATTCTTTACGTTTTGCGTGGGTCCCGGCACCACTTTTGCAAGAGAGAGAGAGATGAATTTTTATTTGAAGTGGCCCATGTCCGGCCTGCCGAAAATGGGGGTCTCGTGGGCCGGGAATGAGCTCACACGTGTACTCCGCAGGAGTCAAGGCCCCGCAAGTGGGCAATGTGCCGGGCGCGGACAGAGGACCGGGCGAGATGTGGTGGTGGAGCGGACCAGCTTTCCAATGAGTATGAAATGTAGAGTGGTAAAAGGTGTAGATGAAGGAATTGGGGTGATCGCCCGGCGTGAGGACAAGTCCAGTAAGTATGTCTGACGTCTGGATAGGCACCACACACCTGACAGTGGGGCGTGCCAGCTTGAATAATTATATAGGAAAGAATGAGGTCACAAGGGAGGGAGAGAGTCTGAGCGTGGTGAATATAAGTGCCTTCGCGGCGTGTAAGATCAGAAGTAGGAAGAGGAAGGTTGCGGCGCGAACTGTGAAGGTCGTTAAGCTGTTGCCTCGGAGCCTTAGGATGAGCGGCGCGCAGGTGACTGTTGGCTGCCATCTAGAATTTCAAGTAGTGATGAATGTCCGCAGGTAAGGAGTTAGTTGCGAATTCTCGGAGGGCTCCTTGACTGTCCGGGCGGATTGGAATTTGGTCAGTCGAGTGGTATTGCAGCATTACCCATTTGGCAACGTCTTGTTTTTCAGCAGCTTCAGGAGAAGGTACGTACATTATAATGTTGGTGGATGATCTCTTCACGTGGACATACTGAGAAAGTTGTAAATATGTTGTCTGTAAATATGGCGCCTGTGTAATATGTGCCACGTGATGGCCTGGATAGATGGATGGCTGTGCTTCGGCTCCTGCCGGAGTCTGGAGACGGGACCTGTGACGCGTGATGGCTTTGGCCGTTATTCTAGGAATTGGGTCCTATGGTGGAGGCTTTTTTGGTAGAGGACAGAGGTGAAATTTTCCATAACCCTACATAAGCCAGGATTGGGCGGCCTTAGGTTGCCGTCGTGAGCGTGTGTAGGTGGCTACTGTCTCCTCAAGTGTAGTGTGGAGGGCCGTATCGGCAGGGACATAGTTTGGGACGTACATGGGCACACCGAGTTCCTTTGTAGGCATTTCCGGAGGGCAATTCAAATTTATTGTATTGAGGTTTTGTGAATTGAAGGTAGGGAAGGGCGTTCAAAACACTGGAAAAAATAGTTGCGTCTACTATATTGCGAAGTTCGTCTTCTTTGAGGCCTATGTTGTTGCGGGTGGCTCGACGATGCATGTTATTGATTAAATTCATCTGTTTGATTATAGGTTTGATTTATACTGTGCTCTTCCCGTCTTGTTGCCAAATAAAGCCGATGATGCGGATGTGTGGACGGCGGGGGATTGGGTGGCCATTGATAGTGAGGCTGATGACGGAACGATAGACGTGTTTGTCTCCTGCTCTGGTTAATAACAACGACATATTCTTATTTTTCAGGGGAGCATTCCAGGCCAATGGATCTTGTATGAGCTTGAATATATCTAAGCCATCCTGGAGGACCCGCTCCTGAGTACCCGGACTACCTTGGAAGCTCCGAATTGTGATATAGTTGGCGTAAATAGCATGGCGGAGATGAGGAACCAAAAATAATTGAGAGGGAAGGTTTTTCACGGTAAGATTGAACAGAATGAACGACAGGATGTAGCCTTGAGGCGCACCACAACGTATGGAGAAGGGCGCTGGCGGTTGATTGTTAGATACAATGATGCGGGCCGAGCGATTGGATAGAAAGTCTCTGATATAATTGTAAAGGCCTGTGCCGGGAGGATTTCTTGCAGGCTTTGGAGGATCGCGTCATGAGAAACGTCATCAAAACCGTTTTTATATCCACGCCGACGATAGTACGGAGGTGGGCAGTGCTTGGGATTTCAAAGACGTCTTCCTGAATACGGAGGGCTATGTCATGGGTGCTGACATGTTTTCCGGAACTAATCAGGGTATTGGCGCAATGGTATCCTGCCTCCAGATGCCATTAAATGTGAGTTAAAGCCAGTTTTCGTATTAATATGCCAATACAAGAGATCATCTATATAGGTCGGAGGTTTGTCGTTGAAGATGCTGGATTGTCGTGTTCGATATGAGGGTAACGTGGGACTCTTTCTATTCTGGCGGCAGACTTCCAAAAAAGCCATACCTTTTTTATGTGCGTCAGAAGCTCTTCTAATTTGGATTCAGGAAGGTTACGGTGCATTTTAGGCCATCCGGACCAGGGTCTGCGCATCAGTATAGTTGACATAGGGACAACCGGAGTTCCGCCAAAGAAAATTTGGAGTTAGTTCCGGTATCCACATCATCTGGTTGATCGCATATATACTCGACATCGAGTATTCCATGGGCGTATGAAGGGAGAATGTCTTCTATAAGGCCGGGTTGATCAAGGCACTCTGCCAGTAGTATTTTCTAAAGGGTGTGGTGAGGTTCGCTCCCTCCAAGAAGGGATCTGAATACGTTCCAGACAAAGGAGGTGTGAAGATAGCTATTCATCCAATTGCAAAAGTAAAGCCAGTACTGTGAGGTTATCTTGTCGGCGTATTGCCCGCATTCCTGCTCTAGTGCTACGATTCTTGAGGGGAGAGTCATATTGTGTTTGTTTAGGCACCAGCGTTTGATTAACCGGTGACGCTTGTCCCATAATGACACAAGGTGGCTATCAACATGGGGACTCTCGCCGGTACGTGCGATATCTTTACTGTGTCGGCATATCGTTGAATATATTCAATGCTACACGGGTCTATGGACATATGACGCGTGTCAGTGGCATCGAAAGCTGCGGTCTCGTTTAACCAGTTGACAAGTTTTGCCCGGCGAAATTTGGTGCTAGGGCGGAGGATGCGGGAACTTCAATGAACATGCATTTCGAGAATGTAATGATCGCTTCCTAGAGTTTCTTCAGTATTCTCCCATGTTGCCCCGGGAGGTACTCATCCATGCGAGGTCTGGGGTGGTGTCCGACTCCCGAGCTGTCAACCAGTCATGTAGAGGCAGATGGTTTGGTTAGGAGTGTGAATTTGTGACTTTTGACAAAAGTGATAAATTTTACGGCCGAGTGTTACCACATGATCATATGCCCACATAGAATGAGGACAAATCACCGAAAAGCAGGACGGTGTCGCGAGCGCTCGCAGTAGGGATGAGAGTGTGTAGCGGAGAGGGAAATGTGCTGAAGGCTAATTGATGCTACAGTACACGCTGATGACCATGGGTCGATGGTCACCTACCAGAGTAGTGGTGCTGACATGTTCGTTCGTGGGTGTGTTAACATGCGTCTTTTCATTTTTGGTGGTAGGAAAGTCTTTACGCACGAAGGTTAGTGTCTTTGTAGCTGTGGCACTGATATCTGCGGTGCCTCGGCGACGATGGCTAATACTTGGTTGCAAAAACACCCCATAGCCATGCAGTCAGGTTTATCCTTCAGCTTTTTAAATACCAGATGTCTCTGGGTGCTGTACAGTGAATTCGAGGTGATGTAGCAGATTTTTCATTCTTCGGAACCCGTGACTATTCAATTTCCAGGATATGAAGATTTACGGAGATGGGGATGGTTCGACGCCAATGTAGTAGCAATAATTTTGCATAGAATCGTAATCTTCGGCAGAGGTGGGTGTGAGTTTATGCGGAAGGTGGTCGTCTTCAAGCCAAGCAATGCGGGTGGTAAGGTTTTGAAGTGCAGGGAGAATGGGAGATAGAGCTTGAGATATGACGGGAGGGACTATTTGTTCAAGCAAGGAGAGGAGGATTTGATCCATTGTGGCACTGACAATGTCATGGATACCAACGTGCATATCAATGGGCCGCATGACTTGGGAGGACGAGGTAGGGGCGGACAAGAGATTGAATTGTGGGGTAGGAGAAGGTAACGAAGAGGTGGTTGGGTGCATAGTTTGGGGAGTGAAGTGTTGGCGGCAGGAGGATCGACCGACTGTGTAGATGAGGGTTAGGAGGGATCAGCTGAGACACTCACCTGTCGAGTGGGAGCCTGGCTGCGGACACGCGGCATGCTGGTGATAAACTCGTGCTTCCTGGAGTCCAGGCTTGGAAGGAATCCGAGGTTTCGTTGTGGCAAGGAGTGGTTGATTTTTAGGCCCACCGGATGCCCAGACCTTCAGGAGCGGCTCCCGTTATGGCTCTGCAAGCCATGGGAACTTCTCCCGTCATTTGCCACGGCTGCGAGAAGAAGCTAGAAGTGCGAGCCGATTAGACGTGGGCAAAGCAGGCCAATCTGTTGCTGAAGCAGTCAATGGAGGTTGCTTTTGAGTTTTCATGCACCGCCGACTCATGGTCCTCGTGCGTTCCCGCAGTGTCTTGGTGGTTTCCTCGCGTGCAGGGTTGTAGAGTCCAGTCTGCGGCCAATGCATGGCGGCCAACTAGGAAGCGACATGCTGATGATAGTGGACAAGACAGGAAGTGACAAGCAGTTGAAGCCGATGCTAGAGCAAAAAAATGTGAACACTGAGACTTTTAGGGCATAGCTGCGTACTTCTCAGGCCGGATAAAGGTATGCGGATTAAGTATCGAACACGTGAGCGGAAAAGGACGCGTCCCCGCGCGCGTCTCCACCCCGAGAACAGCTTTGGCTGCCAGATGACCCTCCGCAGCGGCCGCTCCCGCACGCGCCCAACCTGATAGGTTGCCACGCCGCGTCCGAAAACGATTGCTCGGACGCACATGAATCTACCGCGTTAGGCAGACAATCCAGTTTGAGAGGGAGAGGAATGGATTGCCGAGGCATTTTAAACCAGCCACCTATAGATTTCAAATATTTTGTACTTCTTTTGGCACTTCGTTACTTCTGCTGATAGGTCGGCTAGGAACGTTAATGCCAAAGATGCTTCCAACTTCTTTTTATTAGACTAAAAATGTTCTTGAATAATTGTCGTGAGCCTTCTCTTAAATACCTTAACTAATCGATATCGTATTGAAAGCCACGTGGTCCCACCATTCGGCCCATAGTTGACACTTCGTCATCCCTCCATTAAAGTGTTTAACGATAGCGGTAAAATTGTGTCGCCTTGTCTGACAACCTTTCACAAACCCAGTCTATCTACAAAGTAATCACAAAGCCGTGCGATTCTGAAGAATGACACAAGAACACTACGTCCGGAATAACTCATACCTTAGCCATGGCGACGTAGCATGTCCTAATTTCGCGTCAACTTACATTACCTCAAATTTTCTTCAGCCAACAATTCCCGCATTTACTTTGTTTCTTGCCTCACTCAGGCCACTTGTTGTACCTTACTAAATGCCACCTACTAGAATAATCATGTTTTGTTAATTCCTGACCTTTTTCGAATAGGCTCATAGACCAATATTTCAACCGGGGGCCGTGATACAGCGTCGCTGTGGTTAGTTCCAAAGTTTGTTGTTTGTGTAATGGTGCGTATGACAGCAACAAAAATATCGGTCGTATTTTGCGCAAGAAAGCATGCATTTATTTTGTCACCAAAAATTTATTACCGTGAAAACTCTTAGTGCCCCCGTGCCTTCCCCCTCAGCTCAAGGGGAAGACAGAAGGGTCGGCAGTTTACAGCCCATAATTGAAGGTTCTCGTTTGAGCTTGCGTATCTGCTTTGTCCCACCCCTTTCGCGGCGATCCACTGACATTTAAGATAGCTGTTTAGATGCAGAGGGTAATGACGGTTTGATACCCATGCGGTCATAAAATACTCCGCGGTATTTACAGTGGTGCTACGAGGCACACACAAAAGCATCGAAGAAATTCTGCTTTTAGTACAGTACCGCTCCACCACTAAAAGCCGTTACTGTGTTAAAAGCCGAGAAGAACATGGCAATGCTCCCCATAAAACCGGGTGAACCGACATATAAACGATGCACGGAAGAATTTTGCTAGTAACTATTCAAAATCAACGCAACCTACAGCAGTGGATGCAGCTGTTCCAAGTTTAAATAGAAGAATACTATCTCATAACTGCATTTCATGCAATGAATTGGCAGAAAAATGTTTGAAGCGTGGAAACATAATACTGTAGCCGTTGAATAAGAAACAGGTTTACCCGACCATCTTTCGTTAGCTGACTACCATTAGTGCTGTAGCATGCATGATTGTGTTTACGTGTGCCTGTATGAGGGAGTTGAATTCACGGGGAGCGGAAACTTGTTTTGGAAAATCGGCCGGTCGCCGAACGTCCCAGAAGCAGGGCCCGATATTAATAGAGGGTTACAGCAGACCGGATAACTGGTCCTGGAATGGTACCCGCTAGACGGCCGGTGCTACTGCGCGTGCGCATAGGAGGAAAAACTGGTTTTATGCCTACGCAAGTGCACCGGGTACCGTACCGGGACTGTTTCATCGTTCTGTTATAACTCTCTAATGTCACCAGATAGCTTTGCGATTGAAAATAAATATTCACTGCCCAGCTTCGCTCAACTAGCACTTTCCCGTCAGAGTTTTGTTAGTTGGGGAAGCACCTGGAACCATTTATTTTAGGGCGGCCTCTGCTCATCAGAGCAACACGGCGGACTCAAAGCCGCAGAGCCAATAAGTGGCATCTGTTATCTCTTTTCTAAATTAGTTTTGTCTCTGGATATGATGTATGGTTGGCTCCAAGCGAACACTTGCCCGCGCAACTGTAGTTAAATCACGACATTTTCTCATGATTCCTGTCACATTTCACACATATTAGTAATCATAGTAATGACAATGTCGATGTAGGGTAATGTACCTATGTATACGTATACGTATACGTCGTAAAATTGCCCGCTACACCATTACTTGGAGATGAACAGCTCTTCAGTCATGTCAGGAGCGGAAGGAATAACAAGATCACTGTCTGACTACTTACTGTGGCGGCTCATCGCCCTCATGCTAGTGCAGAGCCTATTAGTGCAGAGCCAGAGCATGTTAGTGCAAAAGACACCATCGGTGCTTCGCTTTTTTTCTTAGAGACACTGGCGGATGAGTGTACTGTTAGGAGGAAGGATGCGGTGTTGTTCTTTTGGGAATTTTGTACCGTGATCCTTATCATGATGAGGCTGAATGAATCCTAGCCATGATCCCTGCCGCTACAGAAAACGTTGAGTCAGAACGCCAGGAGCACAATAAGGCTCAATGTGCGTGCTTTGTTTTGTCCGAATGCGGTGATCACCCCAGATTACGTTCCACGTTCTGTATTGTCTCAAAAAAACATTAACCTAGAATTTGGTCCAGTTAGGTTTCGTAGTACAGCCCACATGGCGATTCCGCGGGGACGGCCCGTGAGGGCTTTGTATAGCGCAATGGAGTCATTAAACACCGCAACCTTACCCTTGAGGAACAAAATTCCCCGCATTTCCCCGAGGGAAAGAATGTGAAAGTGCGAATGCACGAGTTGAATTTGCGCGGTTCGGTAATGTTCACGAAAGAGAGATCCCACACACACACACAACTACAAAGAAAAAAAGATGCATTTATTCACAGACACCTGTTGTCGTTGTACTTGATTGCTAGAGCGGATCTCAGCTTTGAAATTTCGTGTCACTACTCCTTTAAGCGGGTGCATTAGCCCTTCTCACGCCCGATTCCTGGCCAATCCCCCACGTGGGTATGTGCCATGTCAGCGGCCAGGCAGCGCGCGCCCATCTCCCCCCGTTGCCAAGGAAGACGAGGAGATTCCTGGCCAATCCCCCACGTGGGTATGTGATGCGGACACGGTGGACGCAGGTTCAGGGTCGCTTAAGAAGTGCATTGCACTTAAAAAAGGAGTTTCTTTAGTAATAACTGAGGCAGTAGCGTTAAAAAAACAATGCATCCATAAGACACGAGATGGTCTTGCCTCGAAAATCAAAGCGAGGAAGGCAAATCAATATAGTAATGACATTGGATGAAACCGAGAAACAAGTCTGGAGAGTTGACAACTAAAAGGCGAAGAAATGTGGGAAGCGGATAAAAGAAGAGACCCAACGGATAAAAAAAGTGCTTGTCTAAAGGTCGTATTTGCACTACTCATAAAATATTTCGTAATAGAGCCGTTTTTTCTGTAAATTCACAAGCTGCGAATGAGTCTATTACGAATAAAACAGAGAGCCTTTTTTTACAAAACACAGAGCCTTGCGACCGCCTGTCAATTTTAATTTATAGTGGGACACATCCATGGATTACTTATGTCACTCGGCCGACATGTAACGTGTTCATTCGAAGGGAAAAATTGGTATCTTCCGCCCTTTATGCGCTCCTTTTCTGGTTTTTGCGAAGAAAGAATAAGGATATATTGGAACAGAGTGTGAGTTGGAATGTTCTGATTGCAGTGTTTCGCCGGCTTCTATTTTCGGAAGCACCCTCAGAATTTAGAGGCCGTATTACGCTAAACGGTCGGGTTTTGATACTTACAAAGGTGAGCTCTCTCATCTGCTCTAAGACCCCGGGGTGTTCCGATTAAACTCAAATAACACCTTGGGTTTAAAATAGTTGCTTACGGACGAATTTGAGGTGGCTACTATCAGTGACGCTGATGTTCTATTTTCTGCATTTTAAAAACCATGCACCCCTCTGTCTAACAACGACGACGCTTGAACGCGAAGCATTCTTCTCCGGGATTCCTTGGTTGTAGTCTGAGTGTGGACTTTGACTCACAGACGGTTTGGACTTTAACTAGTTCAGCTTTGATCTTGACTCACACGTGGTTTGGACTTTTTATTGCAGCGCTGTGGCTTCGACCCTTGGTCCTTTGATTTTGTACTCTTTGTTTCAACTCGCAGACTCGCAGACGCTTTGTTCTTTGAATCGTTGGGTTTTGACTTTGACTCGAACGCGGTTTGGACTTATGATTGCTGTGGCTTTGGGGTGATTCCAAGAGAGAACGAACGTGCGTGTACACGCGCATTGTTTTTCTTCATATTTTTATGCCTATGCGCAAGGCATAGAATAGCTTTAAAACTGCAATCCGCTTTTCTCCTGCATGCGTACTTCGCGAGAAAAAAAAGTTAAAAGGTGGAGCTTGTGACGAGCAATTTCCGGCGGCTGGAGTTTTTTTTCCAAATTTGGGGCTTCGCGCACGGCAAGGTTTAATTGTTCTGACGGAAATTTGTTTTACAACAAACTAGAGCAAAATGACAAATAAGAAAAAACAAATTTTGCATTATGCCAAAAAAAAAAATCGGAAACAAAAATCGTGAAATCGCTCCAGACGCCAGATTGTCCCTAACTTTGACGCCGCTTATCTCGGTATCTGTAATTGTGGCCAGCTGGTCAGTGGTAGGTGACGTCGACCAGATATTTTTGAACATATCCCTGTAATATCGCTAGCCTAGAAAAAAACAATATATATACGCAAAAAAAGAGGGACAGTTGTGCTTTTCTAAAGACGCGTAACTTTTAAAAATAAAAAAATAAAAAAGCCCGTCTCGAATTTTTTTTCCAAATTGGTGAAAAGAGACTCCTCAAAAGCGTACAGAATACTTCTGAAAAACATGTTGAATCTTTTCGTTTGTACTAAAATTATATGGGGCTGAAATCACGCTTTCGAGAAGCGTCTCCGCGCCGTGTTATCCGCTACTCCCGCTGCTTTTCTGGCTTCGAGCTTCGATAAAAAAGTGTCTGTTCGCATTCCTCGGCCTCAACAAGGACGTGTCAATCTTTGAAGTCTTTCTGAATAGAGATATACGTTTTTAACCTGATATATTTGCGTTGTTTCACCGGATAGGCGCTGGCACATCTACGCCGGTGGTGGAGACCCGCCAAAAAACACGCTTTTGAGGGCTTAACATTTTTTTTAGCAAAAACCAAAGAGCGGGGTAACGAAACAGAGAGTTTCATCAGGGTTACGGCTTGGCAAGGCGACCAAATAACGCGCAGGGTTTATCTGAGAATATGTAAGGAATGCATGAATCCTGGCAGAAACACGACATAGAAGACTTAAAACATGCTTTTAAAGTTTAAAGAAACATGTAGCGGATGCGTTGGAAATCGGCTATATATTTATTTCTTGAGATGTCTAATAATAGGCAAAAAGCGGTGCAGAGGGGTGGGGGGCGGGGACAGGAAAAAAATGGCGCAGGGATGGCTTACGATGGGAGGAGAAGTTTAAAGTTTTTTCACATGGGAGACAGAATTCATGATTTAGAAAACGAAACGAATGTCACCCAAAGGGAAGACCAAACATTAAGAAGATTTCGGGGCTTTGAGGGAAAAGGTCATCGCAGTAGAATATCTGCACTTTCTTGTCCTCGCACTTGGCACTCACATTCTTCAAGTAAGTGGGATTTTTCGGTGTCATGTACGCCACACTCTAATAAAATATGTTCAGTAGTCCCTAAAGAAGAGCAGTTGTTATAGTATATAGGGGTGTGTCGTTACTCCGAAACAGAGCTATGAATGCGTGGGCTGCATTGACCCCCAGTAAAACGTATAGTTCCCCAGTTCCAAAGAAGTTGTCTACCATACCTGGTTTCTTATATGTAAGAATGCAGGAATCCTGCCAGCAAGGCGACATAGAAGGAGTAAAACATATCCTTTTAAAAGAAACATAGCCGATACGTTGGCAATCCGCTATATATTTCTTTCCAGAGATTTGGAATAGCAGGGAAAAGGCGGTACAGAGAGGTGCTTAACGCCAAGTGGTACACTAAAGCGGAATTTTCTGCTTTGGCAAAGAATGCCTTGCATTACGTTGGGTTCAGAATACCTTTAGGGGCAGCTTCATCGGCTTTTTGGTTCCCTATTTTTTACTGTGGCCCGCAATGCAGATGAGTGTACGGTAGTAGACGTTGCAAGCTGCACTGAGGTTGTGGGATATCCTACGCCTCCGCGACAGAATTTGAAGATGCGCTTTGGGGTCGATGCGGATCGTGTCGAAGGATACAAACAACTTTCTGTTTGAGTGCATATAACTAGGCCGTTGTCAAAGGTGTTTTTTCGGTCACTCCCAACGCCACGAAAATATTTTATCTCTAATTAGCATATACATGTAGTCAGAGATGGAGCGCTTCGCTGGGATTTCAAGCCATCGCTGAACATGTATGCTCGAGCCGAATACATTCTTACATCTGGTCTAGCACGGGTTGAAGAATTTCTGACCGGAGAATCGTCTTTTTACGTTCAGTTGTATGAACGCGACACTGAACGGTGGAGCGAAGTTCCATAAAGGGAAATGGGGCGGCTCTACTTGCGTTATCTCGACGGGAACGGCAATAACAGTAGGCTGTCAATAGCTTGGTGGAATCGAGAAGTTGTCTGCTTGTAGGTGATTCGACTTTAAAAGTGTTTCTTCAGCGAAGCCGATGCCTTCAGTGCACTCTTAGGGTCTTAATTTGCCGAATCCGTCAGGAGGCAAAACACCATCCCTTACAAGGATTCCGATGCACGAATATTGCTTGGGAAGTCGAAGACAAATACGCAAACTCTTGATTCTTTCCGTCTAAATGCTTTTCTTGTTTTCCTGTGCTATCTGATATAGGATAAGGAGGCCGTAAAACAACACCCTACCCGCGAGGCCGTTGTCCAGCGTAACCACTAAGTATAGCCACTGCCTGAGTATGAGGCATCAAGTCATTTAAAACAAGAGTGGTGCACAAATGCGGCCACGCAATATTTTAATAGCGGAGCGTTTGCTACTGGCCATAAGCTTAGGAAGAACCAGCAAGAACAAGTAACACAAAAGCACGTTCAAGTACAGGACCCCAAGACCCACGAGCACCAACCAAAAAGCCAGCCGCTGCAAAGGAACCATGCGAGCCGAGTCAGTCAGCCGAGCCAACGAGACGCGAGGCAAGGAAGGAGCAACAGCTGCAACTCAACTCCAGGAACCCGACGGGCTCGGAGCCTCAGCGCCGGACGGCGAAACACAGAGGTGAGTCGGCCAGCCTTCCTCCCCTTCACCCCCACTCGTCACACAGACAAGCACACACACCGAAACGAACACAAGCCGATATGGCAGTCCCAGTCCTACAAGCAGGCACTTGTGCGGAAAAAAACGATTCCGTCAATAGCAGAGTCGTTGGCAATAAAAGAACAAGCGCTCACGCCAATGGAGACCACTGAAATGCCGGCAGCCCCAAATTCGGCTGCATTTCCTACCCTAGAAGAGACCGCAGAGCCCTTAGCAAATAGTGCACAGGCGCCTATGCAGATCGCAGAGACGTCGACGCCACCTATCGCAAGCGCCGCGCCTAAGCCTCAACAAGCGGCGGAACCCCACGCAAAACGATCCCGTAGTGAGGTCTGCACAATGGAAGACCGTCTCGCGCAGCTAACCAAGCAACTCCTGGAATTTCAACAATCCCTCGAAACCCAAGAGCAAGCCAGAAATGACCGCCTAACCAAGCTAGAGCAACTCACCATCACGATGGGAGAAACTTTGGGCAAATTGCACCAAACGCTCGAAGCCATGCAGGTTCGCATAGCCAGACTCGAGACTAACTCCACGCTCGAAAGCTCAACGATAAGCCGCTTCACATCAAAACAACGCCTACACCCTTACAGTCCCAGCGCAAAAAACGCTAGCAGCAATGGGGACAACAACTAACCATAGTATGCGCACGCCAACCAACCCAACAAACCAGGAAGTACTAATTTGGCAATGGAACTGCAGGAGTTTCAGGAGCAAGAGAGGCCTCCTTACAAGATACATAGAAGCAATGCAACGAAAACCAGACATAATATTATTACAGGAGACAATGGGTTCACCAAAGATAGCAGGGTATAATACATACCAGCCGCAAGCAACCCAAGGGAAAGTAGCGAGCGTTGCAACCCTGGTCAGCAAAGCCCTAACTGCGCAGGAAATCACCGAATACGATGACCAGCACTTCAGTGCCATTACAATCAAAGTACTTCCGCAGCCAATGCGCACGGGCAAAAAGGGGTGTGAACTGTACATAGCGAATGTGTACAGCCCACCGAGAGCCTACAACGCGGACTTCAAACAACTTTTTGTAGACACTACGCATAAGGGTGCCGTCAGCATTATAGCTGGGGATTTTAATGCGCAACACCCCGCATGGGGGTACAAGAAAACTACCGCCAAGGGAAGGAAACTGGAAACGCTGATCTGCAACTCCGGGTACACGATCCTCAACAACGCCAACGAATTCACCAGGGAAGGCAACTCAGTCGAATGAGATACCAACCCAGACTTGACGCTGTACAAGGGAGCCTACAAGTGTAGCTGGACGAACACACGGGAAACACTAACGAGTGATCACTTCATTATAGGGACCCACTTAAGTATTCGAGGACTCAAGAAAGAGAGAAAGTCCATCCGTCTCACAAATTGGCACAAATTTCGGCACAGCGAGGATCAAGAAACACCCCTTCAGGATCTCGATCAGTGGGTAGGGCAACTGCAAGTGCGAATGGACAAAACTTCCACAGAAGTCCAAGCCAACGAACAGTACCCCGATGTAGACGCCCATCTTCTACATATATGGGAAGCGCGGTATGGACTTGTTAAGAGGTGGAAAAAACAAAAACATAATAAAAGACTCAAGCTCAGGATTGCCCGTATCTCCAAAGAAGCGCAGGATTATGCAGAGGCGCTTACACGTACCAACTGGCATAACCTGTGCGAGAAGCTCAACGGCAACCTCAGCGCCAAACGTACGTGGTCACTTTTACGCAGCCTCATACAGCCAAACCAGTCCACGACAGACAAAGCTAAGGACATAACTCGCCTGCTACACAGACAAAACAAAGATACGGGACAGACACTGGAGGAACTAGCCAGCATATACCTACCTCCCAAAGATGACCCGGAATATCGAGACTATGCAGGAGACGCAAACGATCTTCAATACTTGAATGGTCCTATTACCATAGAGGAAATACAGGCTGCCCTGGAGTTCACGAAACGCAACACGACACCGGGACCGGACGGAATACAGCACAAGCTCATCAAAAATCTCTCGGATGAGGACTATGCCCGCCTTGCAGCTTTCATGAATCAAGCCTGGGAACAAGGCGAGATCCCGATAGCATGGAAGACGGCTCGGGTCATACTAATACCTAAACTAGGAAAAAAACTCGATCTCCACAATTTAAGGCCCATATCATTAACGTCCTGTTTGGGCAAGCTCATGGAAAAGGTAATATTAATCAGGCTCTCCAAGTACCTCGAGGACACGAACGCTCTTCCGCACACGCTCATTGGCTACAGAGAGAGGATCTCGGCACAGGACTGCCTTCTCCAACTCAAGGAAGATATATTAGACGACCCCAGCACTGCTCAAATCCGAGCGGTCCTCGCCTTAGACCTCTCGAAGGCATTTGATAATGTCTCGCATGACCTAATACTGGCCAACTTGGAAGAAACAAACTGCGGCTCAAAAATTTACAACTATGTGCGGAGCTTTCTGCGTGACCGGATGACAACACTCACGTTGGGACCAATCGAGTCCCGTGCAAAGGAAGCCTCCAATCGTGGCACACCTCAGGGTTCCATACTATCACCCCTCCTTTTTAATATCGCGATGAAGAACCTACCAGCGCAACTTAACCGCATCGGTGATATCAAGCATGCAATATATGCCGATGATATCACCATATGGACAACAAAAGGCTCCCCAGCACAAGTCGAAGAAGCACTTCAACAATCGGCCGAAGAGGTCGAGCGCTACGCCAGTAGCGGTGGCCTCGCCTGTTCTGCTGAAAAATCAGAGCTTCTCGTTGTAACTAAGCACAATAGCAAGCAACAACAAGTCCAACTGAAGGTGATACTGCAAGGCAGAGCCATACCCCAGCGTTCGCACATCAAAGTACTCGGATTGACACTACAAAGCAACGGAAAAGCCAACCACACGGTCCGGAAACTCTTACATCAGGGAAATCAGGTGATACACATGCTCCGAAGAATTACGAACAGGCACCGGGGTCTTCGGGAAGCTGATGTCCTTCGCCTTAACGCAGCTCTCATCACTTCCAGGATACTTTATCATTTGCCATACCAAAATCTCAACAAATCTGAACTCAAAAGCATAGAGGTGCTTTTAAGAAAGGCCCATAAGATCGCACTCGGGGTGTCCACGTATACCTCAACAAAGGCACTGGAAGACACCGGCACAACAAATTCTTTGGAGGAACTGCTTAACGCGCACAAAATCAATCAGCTACAACGACTGCGAAGCACGGCACAGGGCATAACCATCCTTCACAACCTAGGATACGACACCAGCCAATATGAGGGAAGCACGTACGGACAACTGGAGCCTTACATACGGGGGAAAATGTGCACTGCTCCTCTACCCCGCAATATGCATCCGGAGAGGAACAGGGAAAGACGAACCCTTCGTGTTAAGGCCATCCTGAAGCAGATCAACAAGACCGAGCCACAACCCGAACTCTACTACACTGACGCCAGCCTCCTAGATGGGACGGGTGTCACCGTTGTCGTAGACGGAAGTCATACCCTCATCACAGCAGCCACAGAACTTGACCTCAATGCAACCGTCGATGTGGAGACTAGGGCAATCGCGCGTGCTATAGAGCACTCTTGCCGTTCTGTGCCAGACACCGGTACAGTGTACATCTACACCGACTCTCAATCTGCATGCCGGCAACTTATCTGCAACCGAATGCACAGAAATACCGCTCACATACTGAACAAGGTACTCGCTTCAAGACAAAAGTGCTACAAGGTAATCTGGGTACCTGGGCACGAAGGCATGCCAGGAAATGAGAGCGCACACGCACTTGCCCGAGCGTTAAACCACCGGGCGCCTGAGCATGCACTTCCACATTCAAGTGAACGTAGGGCGCAACCAGGACCTCAAGAATCAGTTGACACCAGGGATCTGCTACGGACAGCCCGTCAAAACAGACAAAAGTACCCAACACCACACAAAACACTCACTCGTCGGGAATCCGCTGTACTAAGGCAAATTCAAACAAACACGCTACCTACTGTACACCTAACACACCGATTTCAACGATTACCGGGTACCCCCAAGTGTCCTAACTGCGGGGACTACCCTAGCATATATCACACTCTCTGGACATGCACACAGAACCCTAACCTTTCCCCCATACCCAATCCTACCCCCACTTCATGGGAAAGAAGGCTGGCCGACTCTAGCGCGGAAGTGCAAAGAACACTCATTGAACGCGCAGAGAAGGCCCTGTCGGCTATCCCGGGAGCTCCGGACTAGGGGATCCTTGCAAAAATAAAGTTTTCTTCTTCTTCTTCTTCTCGCGGTGACCGCTGAACGTGCGCGGCACGCGCATGGCTTTAACCAACTAACAAAATATTTAGCGCTCTCGTCAAGCGCTCCCGCGCATGTAAAAAAAAAACACAAAAAACCCCAGCGCTAATGCTATACAGAAAAAGACACACTGCTTGTGAGAGGTCACCGCTGCAGCCGCATTCTCTAGAAGCCATTATGGTTAATTGCAGGCATTGGTAAGAGTGTACTCCTCCTTCCCGAGACGACTTGCCGATCCCGCCACTGCTGCCTCGAGTCGATGAAGGAGAGCTGGTGGAAGTCTAAAGTGCTAAGGATGGACTCTGCATCCACAACTTCCCGCGAACAAGACAACGACCTCTTCGAATAAGCGGTGGGCGGCCCACTTACGAGCAGTGGGCGGACCGGCTGACCAACTCGGACCTTGCGGTGCAACAAGAAGTCGTCGCTAGAGCCCGGGCAGCCAGCCAGGACCAGGGCATCCAGGACTAAGGTTGCCCCCCACAGGGCTGGTGCCCATGCCATCTTGCACCAAATTTGCTAATTTTTTTAACGTTTATTTCTCTCTCTCTCTCTTCGAATAAATGACCAGGATTACTAGCGCCGCCACGATGAAAATAAACAATAGTACTTAAACTTAACAATGTGGCCCGCAATGCACCCGTACAACAGCTTCGCCATTCAAGTCTTGCGTGTGAGTGCAAGATTCCCTTAATTTTTTTTAATGCGTAGCATTTTTTCCACAAAAATTCAGGTTTGGTGGAAGAACATCTGTAATCGTTATAACAGCGTAAATGAAGATAATTGGTAGAACAGAATTTTGAAAAACCAAAGAATAAGACAAATCTAAAAAATAACATGTTCACAAAGTTGATCTGACAATCCGAAAAATTCATGGCGCATGCGGACAAGAACAAGAAAACAGAAACACCATGGAGAGCTACTTTCAACTAGTTTTCTGCAATGCAACACCAACTTGCCCAAGAATCCGCGCTCGTGATCTGACAAACTAAAAAAAATATGCATATTATACATCTCTCAAAACCGAAGAATACACCATAAAATTCCCCCCAAAACATTGGAAATACATTTAAAAATAGCCTAAATATACAACTCTTCAGTATGCCTTGTTTTTACTTTGGGAAAAATACATAATTAGCAAAGTAAAGGCACTTCATCGCTATCATCATCAGCAGCAGCAGCAGCATCAGCAGCAGCCTATTCACACCCACTGCAGGTCAAAGGCCTCTCTCATGGATCTCCAAATACCACGGTCCTAGGCTATCTGCGACCAATTTGTCCCCGCAAACTTCTTGATTTCATCTGCCCATCTAACTTTCTGCCACCCCCTGCAACGCTTGCCTTCTCTAGGGATCCACTCTGTTACCCTTAATGACCAAAGGTTACATGTCCTGTCCATGTCCTGCTACATGTCATGTGCTGCTACATGCATGTCCTGCCCACGCCCATTTCTTCTTAATTTCTACTAATATGTCCTTAACACGTGTTTGTTCCCTGACACACTCCGCTCGCTTCTTGTCCCTTAAAGTTATACCTATACCCGCCGCGGTGGCTCAGTGGCTAAGGCGTTGCGCTGTTGAGCACGGGGTCGCGGGTTTGACTCCCGGCCGCGGCGGTCGCTTTTCTGATGGAGGCGAAAAGCAAAAATGCCCGTGTGTACGAGATTTCGGCGCACGTTAAAGATCCCCAGGTGGTCAAAATTAATCCGGAGCCCTCCACTACAGCGTGCCTCATCGCCTGCGTTGCGTCGGCGCGTTAAACCCTACAATCAAAGTTATACCTATCATCTTCCGTTTCATTGCTCCGTGAGTCGTCCTCAATTTAAGTTGAACCCTTTTAGTGAGCCTCCAACTTTCTGCCCCGTAGGTGAGTACCGGTAGGATGCTCGCTGTCGTACACTTTCTTCTTTAGGAACAATGGTAGGCTGCCATTCATTATCTCAGAATGCATGCCGAATACTATAATGGTATATAATTACATCATTATCAACAAAACACAAAAGAAAACATAAAAAGAATAAAGTCATCCAGAGTCTTTCGTAAAGAATTCACATTTTAGACAAGTGGCGTAAGACTATCATGCATTAGTAGACAATTCTCTGAATTTCTGCAGATTTTTTTTAATGTCGGGTCACGAGGAAATGCTGCGGTCTGTATCAATTCCGAATATTTTTTCAACCCCTGTACACTTAAGTGTAGAGACACGACCACAGCCATTTGGTGATTCGGTTATTGGAACTGTTAATATTTGTCCTTGAAAAACAACAGATTGTGTTGGATTATAAAAACTGTTTATAATCCATCCGTTAATTAACACATTGCCAAAGTAGATGTTAAGATTGTAAAAATTTTTATTTGGAGGTTTACCAATGGCCTTACAATAGTATGTCGGTCTAATATTCCTCGCATATTGTGCCCCGCAGATATTTGTGCGCATACCGCGCCATCGGATAGCGTAGTTTGAGGGAGGGAGTGAGTGAGTGATTTCCAGCGCGTGAGCAAGCGAGCGAACGAGCGAGCGAGCTTGTGAGTGAGTGAGTGAAAACATAATTGCTTGCGCTGCGAAGTGTGTGCAGTGTGCACTGGTTGTTGCTAACTCTGAGGTAGCATGTTATCGCCGCTTCCAAAGCAGCACAAACTTGCGCGCGCGCGTGTCCGTTCGAGCTCGTAGTGGTATCTATACATAGCTTTGCGATTGAAGCTGGTCACGGCGTGGTACCAAGAACATAACGAATGCTCGCGCTTTTGGAATCGCAATGTCTTTGAAATTTCACGGTGCGGGACGAGCTTAGTAGCGTCGCTTAGTGCACCACGCGCGATGCGTTTAGTAGTCCCCGCTTATTACTTCTATTTGAAGGCTCCTTGCTGGGGAGAGAAAGTTCATATCGGCTGAACTGCCGCATGTCGCATTGTATTTGAAGTTGTTATTCTTCGCATAGCACGCCTGGCTTCTTGCACGGCAACCTTCCGAAGATCTGCCATATCAAATCCTTACTTTTATTTTCCAAGTAAGGACGTGTACGTATTTGCACGTTCCGGAAATATTTTTTTGCTGCTACCTTGGCCTGTGTGGGGATACAATGACACCTTTATTGTGCGCTTCGTTATGTTGGTACGAATGGGGAACCCTGAATTTTGTTGCTAAACGCGGGAACGACGGTTTCATTGATCGTGGCGTCATCCGCATTTTCGTATCGGTGCGCCGAAACTCGGAAAGCAACAACACCGCCGTACTTGCGTATTTCAAACGAGAACAAATAAATTCCAACGCCATTTCTACGCTCTTTGACAGGTTGAAGACGTGTCTGTCGCATAGTGATGCTTTTTCAGTGCATGCGGCTTAGCGTTGAAGTATGTACCGATTTTTTTCTTTCTTAAGTTCCCCGCTAACATTGAAGTCAATCCGTTTCGCACGATGATATCAGATGTTGGTTGTCGGCACTAGTGCAAAACACCGATATGTGCCTGCGGGCGAGGAACACTTTATTGAAGTTCTGCTCTTAACGACAGGCGCTCCTTCATGTGCGTGACAAGGTGGGCGTAATGGACCGTTGACCAGCTGGCTTTCCGCGACATGAGAACTCACTGTACCGCTGTGGCTGCTTCGACAACACAAATCAAGCGATTTGCAGGGTGTTTTTGCAACAGGGGAGCGGTTTAAGCATGAGCTTGGTCCGATGGTGTCACCAAAAAAAAAATACCAAGAAAAAAACTCCTCTGGCGCGAGGCGCCCAGCACGACCTTCATGGAACTGCGTAGGCGGACGAGCCAAGCATCGCCAAGCTATGGCGTTACTGCGCCGCACATTCGACATTCGAAAGCACTCTTCCCAGCATACGTGGCATGTTCTCTCACGTGCTCTTCTCCTCGTCAGTTCACGTGTGTTCACGCCTGAAATACGCTGACTTTCTTAAGACAGTTGCCGCCGGTTCTACTGCGTGCTAACACTGTCCACTTCAGGATATATGTGAAAGTCGGCGGACTGAACTATGCGGGCCTTCCAGTCATGGAGAACTTTAAAAGACAAATTCGAAAATCCATGTGAGGTACAACAGCCGGTTGTCTGACGAAGGGAGAGATGGGACGACAGATGAGCGTCCCTCCCTAAGAAAAGGAAGAGCGGCGCTAAAGCCTCCGAGCCGCTACTCGAGAATGGATGCGACGACTTTGGTCCCATCCCGAAAATCGCGCCAGTGAAGCAGCTGCGACACGTCAGCGAATTCCAGTAGATCCGGAGTTACGAGCTCGCGTACATTGTACATACCTTAATGACCAAGAGTTCATTGCTTTTTGGGGGGTTAACGACGACACCCAGCAGAAAACTTGACAAGGTCTCGAAGCATATATAGCGCTATATAAGATTATCGTTAAACCATCGTCGTTATTTGACGGAGGGGTGCATGATTTATTGGCGTGCCACTAGCTGCCTAGTTGTATAGTCTCGCTTGGGCTGTGGTGCTGTGATCGCGTAATTTTTTGCCGCTCGGTCATTCGCCCTATCTCTCCGCGTGTCCTAAGCACGAAGCTCGCCGTGAGAGGTGGCACCCGGAGGTCTCTGAAGTGGACTCGGGCTAGCGCAGCTGGTGCCGCATCCATTGCCGTCGACCCCACCGTCATACGCCGTGCGGGTAGATTATTTCTGGAATATTTAGCATGCTGGAAATGAAGGTCTGACACCGCAACTATCCGAATTTTATGGGTTTGCCTTAGTAATCTATTTAAGCAAGTCGACTCGTCGCTGGTCTTACAGCAATAACATTTGTGATGACATGACAGTGGATTGAGGGACGACACGTGCGAGTAGTAGGCCACGACGAAATACGGTAGCGAACACACTTTTCAACGTGCCGAGACATTTCAGGTTTGTTACAAGGAAGTAGAGAATAAAATATAAAAAATAGCCTAGAGGGGAAGGGTTATAGTGGTTTTAGTCCTTTATTAACCAAGGGGAGGTCATTCCGCCGAAATAGGTGTGAGAAGAAGGAGAAAAAGGGAGGAGTAGCCAAGTTGAAAAAAATATGATTTGTCCATGAAGGCCACATAAAATTTCCCTTCAGACAGCGGAGGTGAGGCTTAGGTGAAGATGATATCTCATAAAAGAACATTTAGGTCCGGGACATACACTCCATTCTACACTAATCTTCAGAGACCACTCCACGCCTAACAGACCAAGGGCGGTGAGAAAATTAGGGTATGTAAATGGGGATTCATCTTGAGGGGCATCGGGAGGCGTAGCATTGGCGAGGATAGGCCGGAATTTGTGTCCAGGAGGCCGCATTGAATATTTCCACAAACTGAAATGATTCACGTAGTTTAAAAATATAAAGCGAAGTTCAAATTGATATGCTGTAAGAAATGAAGCAGAATGAGTTGGAATCGTGAGAAGCGTTCGTGACGATTGCGAGCTGTGAGTAGGTGTGAGTAGGGGTATAGTGGAGGGCGCAAGTGATGGTGAGTGGAGGATGCGAGTGGTGAGGGCTAGTAAGAGTGAGTGGGAGTGGCGAATGTAGTGGTGCTGCAAGTGCGAGTGAGTGCGAGTGGCGAATGGGAGTGCTGAGCGCGAGTGATGAGAGCGAGGAGTGAGCGTGAGTAGGAGTGAGGGTGAGTGGTGAACGTAAGCGCAAGTTAGTGAGACTGGTGACGACGAGTGGTGAGCCTGAGTGCGAGTGAGTGCAAGTGGTGCGGGCGAGTGGTGAGCGTTAACGCGAGTGAGCTCGAGTACTCAAGGCGACCGGTCAATGCGAGCGCAATTGGTGAGGGCGAGGAGGGGTGAGCGTGAGTGCAAGAGAGGGCGAGTGGTGAGGGCGTGGGGTGAGCGTGAGTCCTAGTGAGTGCGCGAGGTAAAAGTATATGTTTTAGTGAGTGTGAGTGGCGCGCACTTTTGCCATGACTGTACTACAACTTTTGCGGGAGCATTGCTTGATCCATACAGCTTGTTGTACTATTACGAAAATAGTCCATTAGCTTAAGCTTTCATTTATAGTGGTTAGCCTTTCTTCCTTGACTAATTTCAAATAATCTGAAATAGCCTGTATTTTTGGGAGCTTCTCCATGTCTCAAATGAGCGTCATCTTGACATCCGCAACAAGGAACAACAAATTCTGAACAGAGCATGTGAAGTCACAGTACCTTGGACACCACAGTCTCGGGCACGGCAGCATAATTCCGTAACGTCACTTTGCCTGCGTGAACAGGATAAATGGGTAAAAAGTACTCATTTTGGCAGTACCAACACCACCTTTATTCGGTCATGTTCTACGTGTGGCATATATGCTGAGCGCAACTACGCCCTCTGCTGTCCGCAAAGAAATGGATTGAAGGTGATGGCTGCTGTTGTAGTCTCGCCACGCTAATAGCCGGCGTACTTCTAAGTGCGGTGTGCACAGAGCACGAAGGGCCTCCACTCGAAGACGAGCTGCGCTGTTTTGCTTCGCTGTGATTCGCTTCTTCCATTTGGCGTTGCAGATATCAACACCAGCGTACGACGAGCAACTGTGCAGTAAAAACGAAACTTTGGGTTGTCGTTATGTGTTAAATTTCTGGTCGCTCGCATTTATTAAAAGGACCAGTTGTTTTTTTTTTTGTCTTAAAGCCACTGAAGACCCCTTTACATATGACACTATCCCGACTTTCCACTTCAGTGGAAATTCACTTTAAGGGGACGGAAGTGTGTTTCCTATGCACTGACTACGGTTGCATCCAAACAAATTCTAAACAATCCACAGCTTGTCACTGGAAAAACCACGGAGGTCCTGTTAGGTAGTCATATAACGGCGCTTATACGCCCGCTAGGTCATGTTTACATTGGAAGAATGAATGAATGAATGTACTGCAGAGGGGAGGCTAAAAAGCACTGTGGGTAGGGAATAGAAAAGAGGATTTGAAGGATGTCACTGATTAGTTGTAGTACATCCTAGTTTCACTATCAATGTAGCTCTCTCTCCAGGTCCCGTTCGAGAAACACACACACGCACACTGGCCTTCCCGTGAAGGTAGGGGGCGTCCGGCATAGTTTTTGATGACTCATTACGGCTACTGTGGCAAGATAGAAGCGCACTGGTGTTCATTTGTGACCGGTCAACTTGAAAAGGCAGTCGGTCAGCCATTAAGAAAAATTTCCCCGCATTTCCCCGAGGGGAAGAATGTGAAAGTGCGAATGCACGAGTTGAATTTGCGCGGTTCGGTAATGTTCGCGAAAGAGAGATCACACACACACACACAACTACAAAGAAAGAAAGATGCATTTATTCACAGACACCTATTTGTGTTGTCGTTGTACTTGATTGCTAGAGCGGATCTCAGCTTTGAAATTTCGTGTCAGTACTCCTTTAAGCGGGTGCATTAGCCCTTCTCACGCCCGATTCCTGGCCAATCCCCCACGTGGGTATGTGCCATGCACAGACACCTATTTGAGTTATCGTTGTACTTGATTGCTAGAGCGGATCTCAGCTTTGAAATTTCGTGTAAGTACTCTAGCCCTTCTCACGCCCGATTCCTGGCCAATCCCCCACGTGGGTATATGCCATGTCAGCGGCCAGGCAGCGCGCGCCCATCTCCCCCCGTTGCCAAGGAAGACGAGGAGATTCCTGGCCAATCCCCCATGTGGGTATGTGCCATGTCAGCGGCCAGGCAGCGCGCGCCCATCTCCCCCCGTTGCCAAGGAAGACGAGGAGCGCGCGCACCCGCAGCTGTTGCTATGTGGACGGACGGCGGTCGCCGGAATTCAGGGTCGCTTATAAAGTGCATTCGCACTTAAAAAAAACATTTCTTTGGCAACCCCCCAACGCATCACGCCCCAAGAAACATCGCGAAGTTTTAGTAAGTATTCAAAAAAATAGACAAGAATGATAAGAATAGATAAATGATTGCTCCTTTTAGTGGGTAAACAACAGCCGTAAACATTTTCCTAGGCCTTTTTCTATTTTCTCACCGTTATGTCTTTCGTTTTGTACTGCAGGTGGTGCGATCACCTACGGTTCCTCGGTGAACACATTTTCAAAGTTGTGGATTTGTGCCCTTTTTCTTTGCAACAAGGTAGCCCAAAAACAATGTGGCTAAATGAGGCCCCAACAGTCTCCGGCGAATGCGGTAGATTACCACAATTTCTCGGTGGTGTTGGTATCTATTGCTGTGGTGACCTTCTTCCCACAAGAAAATCGCTGTGGCTCTAATGGTGTGGGCGCCCATTCTAGAGACTGTGGTGGCCCTCCGTCTAAACGCCATGAAGATTGGACTCCCTGCTTCTTTGAGCCGACTGTCTCCACGGTAAGGCGAGCGAAAGAGCCATCAAGGATTTCCTGCTAAATGAAGCAGGAAAAGTACTCTCTTCCTGACGATAACGCGTACGACCAGTGCGACGGTAGAATGGCGCAGGGCGCATATCACAGCGCCCGTTTAAGGAAAGTGAATGCAACCAAATTGCAGTGTGAACACAGTATTACCTCGAAATGTAGAAACCCAGTATGTGACGGTTGGCATTCAGGATATTTTTATTATTATTATTGCAGTTAGTTCATGGACACCGAGCAAAACGTCTGCAAAAACGCGAGATTTCTCCAGATTAGGTGTATCTTCGATGGTGTCTAATCTCTGGGGGGATTTTGAACAAAAGGGTTCATTTTTTTGTGTTTTTTGTGTACAGGGGAAGGCCGTAGTTTCCTTTCGCCTAGACATATAAAGCTGCTGTTTAAAAAGTGATCTGGAAAAGTCATTTATGATATGCCAAGGAGTAAAGTATAACGACGCTTTCCTTAACCCGGCTTGGCTATTACGGAGGTTTACGGGGAGAATTAATAGCGGCCGAATCAATTGGAAATATTCAAGCCAGGCAAGTTAAAAGCATTCAGAAAACACCGCCCACAAATTTATTTCCACTGCATCAAAGTTCACACACAGATTTCCCATGTAATGGTGCGAGTACGATCGCGGACGTCCCATATTGAGCACGTTGTGGCATTCTTTGTGCTGGGACACAAATTCGTACCTAATGCTTCTTATTGGTATGAAATAATGGCAGTTTTTTTTATTTTTATATTCGCAAGGCAATACGGCTAAGCACAGAACAGGGTTAGTAGAGAAAGAATGGATTGGGCACACAGGGAAGACAAAAACAAATTCGGCCACCGTCGCAATTGCGACGCGAAGACATAGGAAACAGCGAAGCTGGTAATCTTCACTTGCTGTAACTTGGCTTTTCTTAGGTCTCCCCCTTTTGAAGAGAAAGGTGGTTTCTCCATGCAGACTGAGTTAAATTAAAGTCCCCAATCCACCCTCCTCAACTTCAAAAACGAAACTGCTAAAGTCCGAATCCAAAGTCCAACTTAGCGGAATACCAAAGCCAACGCCCGCCCTACAAACCCACAGGAGATGCGGTGAGCCTTGAATACGATGATACCGCAATAGGATATACGCCGGTTTTTAACGCGAAGGACCCAGGTACGGTTCCGACCACAAGAAGTGTATTGTTTTCTTTCCAATTGGCTGCACATGCTCTGCAGCCAATCGGACATATTGTGCAGCCCCGCCGTTGAAAATCCCGTACCCCTCGGTTTTTTTTTTGGTGGTCCAGTTGTTAGGTATCCGGCTTCACGCGTAAAGGTCCAGGGTTCCAATCCTCGGATCTTCGTAACCACAATTGTTTCGTGAGGCGTGCACTCCCAAACTTTCCTTGGGCACCATGCGCCCTCGCCACTTTCCCTCGCACTTCCTGGCATAGCATTTTGCCCCTCTGCATTTTGCCCATGATGATAGTTCTGTGGTAATGATCCATAAAGATTTAAGTTCAAAAAGATCCCGCCATTGTCATACGGGCTACGGCTAAAATTGAAAGCATCGGCGGATGTTAATGAGGAGGACACTTCAAAGGGAGGCAGCTCGGAATGCCAAAACTAAAAAGGGCAAGAATAAACGATGCGTCAATGTTGTTGGTATGCTGAAAAGCTGAGGAGATTTGAGAAATCTTCACACAACATTACCCACTCCATTATTAGAAAGTAGAACTTTTTTGAGTGAAGTTGCTTGAATTATACGAACCACATCAAAAGAGCCAAAACGCATGACGTTAAAGGTTCACTTCAAAATCACGTGTTTTATCGGTTTTGTGGGGGTTGGTTTCTGGAATTCGGTTCCACTGAATAAAGAAGATTTGCGCCCGGTGGAGATCCGCGGTGTTGCGCTGAAAGCGACCAGAAAATAGTTGTTGGGGTTTTTAGTAGCTCTGCTGAAATGAGGTGTTTGGCATAGTCAATGTAGGCGCGTGAAAATAATGAGCTTCTAACTGAGGCAGGGTTAAAATGTTTTATATATTAGATACTCTGAAATAGAGAAAAATTCAGAATACATCCCATTGTATGTTATTCAAGACATAGGAGCCATACATTGGCTCCATCACGTACCTTGTAGCCGGCGCAAAAGGTCGTTAATTACTCTCCTTTCAAACCAAGTTCGTATCTAGGCTTCTACACGCAGTAGCCGATTTCTGCGAACTTCCTTAAGCCAAGTGCTTTGTATCAGTGTCACCAGCGAACGTCTGGCTTCGCAGCTGCACGCACACTCGCGCACACTCACACACACGCAGACGAACACGCACACTTACTTTTAATATATTACACATTAAAGAGCAGGCTCCAAAGAAATGTGGTACAGAAAACAAATGAAAACTAATGAAAACCTGGCAGCGGTGAGGGCGCAGGGGTAATAATTGGTTCAGGGGTCTGCTAGTCTTGAAGCTAGAAATTCCTCCAAAATGCTTATGCCAATTTGACGAGGTACTCTACTTAAAAGAAAACAAAATGCAGGGGAGGTGAATTAGGACCCAATATTGTCGCCCATCCAGGCTTCAGCCGTAGCTTCGAGCTGCCATTGAAGTCGCCGCATGATTATCCGATGAGTGCAAAAGAGCAGCATTCCCGGCACCGGTGCCGTAGAATAACGGCCACCATTGACAGCACAAAAAAAGAAAAAAGAAAACGGCGGCGGCAAGCTTATTAAACGCTGAGCCAATTAGCAATGCCGCAGGAGTCCCGCGTAGGTCGTTTCGCAGACTTAACGGGATTTCCTTTCGTCTTTGAGTGCAGCTGGAGCGATTTCCGGAATCATGGGCGGGCCAAAATACAGTTTCCGGGTTCCTCGCCTACTTTCAAGCTAATGCGACCAGTGCTACCACCTAAGAAGTTGATGGCATTGTTAGCAAGGGGCTGAAAATAGAAAATTCGAGACGGGAAATAAATAATAATATAATAGGTTTTATTACAATTATGCTAGAAATAAAATTAGCGTTCTCCATTTTTATGTCCAATTAGAATGTCATAATAAAAAGTTATTATTATACGCCCATCAAAGGAGGAGCGAAAATTCCGCCAGAAAAGGGTGCGCAGGTGAACTTCTCAAAGGTGGAGACCATTTGACCTACCTAGACATCGAGAACGGAATGTAGGATTACGTAACAATGCATTGGGAATAAATAGAGGAACACGCTCCACATAATAAGTGGAATATTGAGGCAAAGCGTGACAACAAACTACCTTTGGTGGAAAAACTGGTGGGTGTTGCACGTTGACATAGCACTAGTATAAACAATGGTCCACTCAGTCATGACTGCATGAAAATGAGAAACAACTTTCCGCCAAAAGCAAATGCAGTTTAATCATTTCATCACAGGAGCAACAATGTCCCCACATTTTTATCACTTCGCCCCCTCCCTTTATTCCTGTCATCCTATATATATATATATATATATATATATATATATATATATATATATATATATATATATATATATATATATATATATATATATAGAGAGAGAGAGAGAGAGAGAGAGAGAAAGAGAGAGAGAGAGAATAAGGGTTGGCAGTCAAGAAAACCTTGCAAAGCAAAGCGGGGAATGCGGTAGGTCATAGAAACAGATTAACAATTTTTGGAGTCAGAAAGAAAGTGGTGTAAACATGCCCGCCGGGTCGGACCCGAACCCACGACCTCCAGATACCGGTCTGGTGCGATGACCACTACGCTACGGGCGGGGCTGTTTCCCCACCACTTTCTCGGGTATTTACGTTAAGGTATATTTTTTGTTTCCTGCACTTTCGGGCTGTAGCCAGCGCCACTCGGACTACTCGGGGTGAAGGGACCTTCTTTTTAACACCCGGGCCGTGCCTCGAATGTCTACGACATGTCGAGAGTGGTCGAGCAGCGTTGAACCCTCATAGCTACCTTGGGCACCAAGATTGCCAAAACAGAGGCCCTCGCTATGCATATAGCGAATCAGAAATGGGAAAATGAGGGGCTCGGTGAGTTAAGACAGAATAAGGGTTGGCAGTGAAGAAAACCTCGGAAAGCAAAGGGGGGAATGCGGTAGGTCATAGAAACAGATGAACAATTTTTTGAGTCTGAAAGGAAGTGGTGAAAAAATTTCCGCCGGGTGGGATCCAATTCCACTATCTTACTCAAAAAATTCTTCATCGGTTTCTTTGACTTACCGTATTGCCCCTTTGCTTTCCGAGGTTTTCTTGACTGCCAATCCCTCATTTTCCCATACAATTTTATATATATATATATATATATATATATATATATATATATATCAAAAAGTAGAGTCCGACGCAAGTTTTAAAAAACAAAAACAAACATGTTTACTAACGTTTCTCCGGTTACTCCGATTACTCCGGTTACTCCGATGAAGACTGGACCACCAGTCGAAACGTTAGTAAACATGTTTGTTTTTGTTTTTTGAGACTTGCGTCGGACTCTACTTTTTGATATTTTTTCTGGACCATTGGAAACTTCTTTTCTTCGACCGTATATATATATATATATATACATATATATATATATATATATATATATATATATATATATATATTTATATATATATATATATATATATATATATATATATATATATATATATATATATACATATATATACATATATATATGTATGTATGTATATATATATTTGTTTATAGCGAAAAAGAGTCCCCCCCATCCCGACGTATCTGGAATGGCGGCCGATTTGAACATGCGAGCCAGTGCAAGCTGATCTTGGAACGACGGCGCGATTTCGGTTATATAGAGCGAAACGCAAGTCTAAGATAAACATTAGGAAGTAGCCAAATTGTGCAGCAGACGAGCAGAAAATATCGATGGATTTGATTCAGTGTAGGGTTGAACGCGCCGACTCAACGCAGGCATATGAGGCGCGCCGTAGTGGAGTGCCGCGGATTAATTTTGACCACCTGAGGATGTTTAACGTGCGCCCAAATCTCGTACACACGGGAGTTCTTGGTTTTCGCCTTCATCAGAAAAGCAGCCGCTGCCGCCGGGAATCGAACCCGCGTCATCATGCTCAGCCACACATCGCCTCAGCCACTGAGCCACCACGGCGGGTTGATCAGAAAATGTCGTCTCTACTTTGCGATGATCACAAATACTTGCATAACCGCTGATACCAATCATAACATATTTTCACGGTTCATAGTTGCTAGTTAATGTTGAACTTGTTCGCTCACCGTCGTTCACATTTTCTGATCGTCTGCTAGCTTTAGCAGGTTAACCGAATCTGCGAAATCAGCCTCACGATTCTTGATTTGTCTTTGTTTGCTTGTTCTCATTTTGTTTCTGAAGCTTTGTTTGCGTGTTTGTGTGTGTGTGTGTGTGTGTGTCTGTCTGTATGTCTGTCTGTCTGTCTGTCTGTTATCGCAAAGCGTTGAGATGTGCGCTTTTTCTGAGGAAGAAAAGGCAGTTGCAGCGTGTTGTCTGGTAACGACGAAGTCGTACCCTCGAGTACGCACGCTCTTCAAGAAAAAATTCAGCAAGCGACCCACGAGCTACCCTTTGTGCTTCGGTGGAGGAAAGCATTTGAAGCGAAGGCATACTACAACGAATAGTGCACGAAGAAAAAGGGTTCCGGTGTTCGGTTGTTGCTGAGGCCATAGTAGGAACATTCGAAGGCATCCCGTGCTTATCATGCAGGCCTGCGGGGCTTATATTCGGGACGTCGGCGTAAACCTTCAGTCGTGCCTTGAAGGCAAAACGTTTCAGGCCTGATAAATTTCCAGCCCACCAGAGACTGACGGACGACGACAAGGGACTTTGTTTGAGCTTTCGCCGCTTATAGCTTAGGCGAATCGCGGCAGACCACGGGCACCTGTCGTTTCTAATAAACAGCGATGAGGCAGCTTTTCACTTATACGGGCGGGTGAACCGCAAATGTACGCGTTTTTGGTCAAATACAAATCCGAATTTTGTGACCCCAAGAGCAGTATATTCCCCCGTCGTCATCGTCTGGTACAGAATATGGTGAGAGGGGGTAATAGGGAAGTTTTTTTTTCGACAGTGCTGTCACAGCCGAATGGTACCTGAACCTCCTAGAAGAAGTCTTTTTGTGTGAACTGGTGCAATACCATATGCAGAAAGGGGTTAACGTTCTGCAGCAGGATGGAGCCCCCGCCCACTTGACTAAAGTCCGCCGCTGGCTGTATGCCAACCTTCCTAACCGCTGGATGAGGTGAGGTTCGGCCTCGATGCCCCGGCCTCCGAGCTCTCCCGACCTCCCACCCTGCGACTTTTTCGTGAGGGGTTACGTGAAATCCCTGGTGTACCGCAGCGGCCTAGCGGCAAATCTCGCGACCCTCGCAAGACTTATCCCGGCCGTCTTCACCGCCATCGACGACAAGATGAGGGAAGCAGACTTTTACGCCTACGTTCATAGGTTGCAGAAGTGCATCGACGCTGACGGCTGTCACTTCAAAAAATGAGGACTCGTGTACTTTGTTTTTTTTCTTCTTGTTTACTTTGACGACTGCGTGAACCACTGAAATAAACACATTCCTATTTTTTACTCCGACCACGGCGTGAATTGCCAAAAAAGGGTCCTTGTTAAGGCCAGCAAACGCTTCCTAGTAAAAACATCCGAACTGGTTCGCCCTCCAATGTCCTCTCTCTAATTCTTAACGTAGCAAAATTTAAAGACATGCCAGCGTAACTGAAAAATTATAACTGACACACTGACGTACACATTTGGTATGCGCTGTGAATGAAAACCTGTGAGGAAACAAATCCCACGTTAATTGGCAACGATAAACCGTGGGAATATTTTATTATGATTGGTACCAGCTGTTATGCAAGTATTCGTGATCATCGTAAACTAGGGATGAAGGCGATTTTCTGATCGTCTGCTGCACCATTTGGCGCCTTCCTATCATAAACCGCTTTTGGCGACTTCGCTGCCGCCCAAGCATCCACCAATGACTGACCTAATCAGAGCTTGAAATGGGGCTAGTCGGTGTTTTACTCGGAACATTTCTGGCGCTAGGCGGGACAAGGACGAAGATTTACACACAAGTGTTGGTAGTGTGTGCTTCACTTGTGTGTGTAAATCTTCGTCCTTTTCCCGTCTAGCGCAAGCAATGTTCGGGAAACCCTAATGACCTATAAGGTTTAGCGGAGGTGATGACAAAGGCGACGCGTGGCGCGTCCTTATCAGTGGCGGGCTAAGTGTTCGTGCCTTTTCGGGCGGCGTACCGCTTATCGTTGGAACCTTTGTGGGGTGTCTTAAGACGCCCTTCTTCGACGAGCCGCCCAATGCCCGATTAACAGAGGGGGTCGCACGCGTCCTCCTGACACTTCAGCCTCGGGGTCCGAAAGGCTGGGATCTTGGGCATGCAGATGCCTTGTCCGTAGCCAACATGATGTCCACCTGTGTAGCAGGGATAGCTGCCCTCTCTCGGTAAGCGTGTGGGCGTCAATTTCAGCGTCATGTATTTTTCTGATTATTTCGTTTCTGAAGACAGCGGAGAAAAATGTGTAAGGGGACGGACCCAGCTTGCTCATTTATTCTCTAGCACTTAAGAGCGCACTGCTCTGTTCACTCAGTATAAACTATGTAAAGTTCTGTGCATAATGTCTCGTTCCTCGCCACAATGTTTTTCCCAACTCAGGATTAACGTACGTCATCACCCGGCGCGCTAGCAGATCTGGAACACAGGCCACACAACCTGACCGGGGAGCCACTACCAGGGAGATCGCAACAGGGCCGCCGGATACCCAACGGTTTATTTAAAAGGGTAAAAGCGTCCCCGTACGGCCGCTTGTCTCGACTATGGAACGAACGCTTGGACCTTGACCACAAGCAGCCGTGGAAGGCGATGTGGGAGGTCCCTCTAACCCATACGCACGGGGTCAGGAACCGCAGGGCACCCACCAGTCAAAAGGGTAGAAGCGCCCCCTGTACTGCCTCGGCAGGGGATAAAGGGCTTTGGACCCGCTCTGCCACTGCGGCATACGTGGGAGGCTGCTGCTCCGCGACTTCAGCCGCTGGCCACCCACCAGTTAGAAAGTGGGAACAGGCGCCCATGTCGGGGGTTTCTGGAAAACCGTAATGCCACGCCGGACCGTATCACTGGGTTACAAGAAAGTGGTAGGTACTTCGGTACCGCTGGGCACCAACTAGTATAAAAATTGGGACAAGCATCTCCTGAACAGGGGATCTAGTGCTTGGGAAGTTACCCGACATCGCCGGAAATGCCCCAGTGGAAGGGGTCGTAGCTTTTTACCGACGGCGATGGTCGAGTGGTAAAACACTCGTATCGTAAGCGGGAGGTACCAGCTTTGAATCCTGAGCCGCCGGATACCCACCGGTTTCTTTAAAGGGTACAAGCGTCCCCGGAGACTCTGGACGCCTTGGACGTGGGAATAAACACTTGGAGCTTGACCACAATTAGCCGTGGAAGGCTATGCGGGATGTCCCTCAAACACCATTCGGGCGGGGTCAGGGGCCGCTGGGCAATCACCAGTCAAAAGGGCACAAGCACCCCGTGCACTGCCTTGGCAGGGGATAAAGGGCTTCGACCCGCTCTACCACTGCGGCATACGTGGGAGGCTGCTGCTCTCCGACTTCAGCCGCTGGCCACCCACCAGTTTGGAAGTGGGAAGAGGCGCCTACCTTGCAGAGTTCCTGGAAACCATATTACCACGGCGGACCGTATCATTGGTTTCAAGAAAGTGGTAGGTACTTCGGTACCGCTGGGCAACAACCAGTAACAAAATCGGTACAAGCACCCCCTGAACTCGGGATCCAGTGCTTGGGAAGCTACCCGACTTCGTCGGGAAATGCCCCAGTGGAAGGGGGCGTAACTTTTCCCAATGGCAATGGTCGAGTGGTAACTCGTATCGTAAGCGGGAGGTACCAGGCTCGAATCCTGGGCCACCGAATACCCACTGGTTTCTTTAAAGGGTACAAGCGTCCCCGTACCGTAGCTCGTCTCGACGGTGGAAGAAACACTTGGAGCATGACCACAAGCAGCCATGAGAGGCCATGTGGCAGGTCCCTCAAACCCCTTCGGGCCGGGTCTGGGACCGCTGGGCACCCACCAGTTCAAAGAGTACAAGCGCCCCCTGTCTCGGCAGGAGATGAAGGGTTTGGACGCGCACTACCACTGCGGCAGACGTGGTAGGTTCCTCTGGAGCCGCTGGTCACCCACCAGAATAAAAATGGTCACAGGCACCCCCCGTACGGGGGATCCAGTGTACATCATCGTTTCACCACGTTCCACCACGTCGGTTAGTACCATGGGGTACGAGAATGTGGGAGGTACTTCGGTACCGCTGGGCACCAACCAGTGAAAAATTGGTACAGGCACCCCCTGCACAGGGGATCTCGTTCTTGGGAAGTTACCCGACTTTGTCCGGAAATGCCCCGGTGGAAGGGGTCGTAACTTTTACCGACGGTGATGGTCGAGTGGTAAAACACTGGTATCGTAAGCGGGAGGTACCAGGTTTGAATCCTGGGCCGCCGGATACCCACCGGTTTCTTTAAAGGGTACAGGAGTCCCTGTACCGTAGCTTGTCTCGACGGTGCAACAAAGGCTTGGAGCTTGACCACAAGCAGCCATGGGAGGCGATGCGGTAGGTCCTTCGAACCCCTTCGGGCGGGGTCTGGGACCTCTGGGCACCCACCAGTTCAAAGGGTACAAGCGCCCCCTCTCGCTGCTGGAGATGAAGGGCTTGGACACCCACTAGCATTGCGGCAGACGTGGTAGGTTCCTCTGGAGCCGCTGGTCACACACCAGAATCAAAATGGGGACAGGCCCCCCCGTACGGGGGATCCAGTGTAGTGGAAACCGTTCCACCACGTCGGTTTGTACCATGGGGTACGAAAATGTGGGAGGTACGTCGGTACCGATCGGCACCAACAAGTGAAAAATTGGTACAGGCACCCCCTGCACAGGGGATCTCGTGCTTTGGAAGTTACCCGACTTTGTCGGGAAATGCCCCGGTGGAAGGAGTCGTAACTTTTAACCGCAGCGATGGCTCAGAGGTACAGCACTCGCCTCGTATGCGGGAGGTACTGGGTTAGAATCCTGGTACCGCCGGACACCCACCGGTTCCTTTAATGGGTACAGGCGTCCCTGGTCGAGTGCGGACCCTTGAAAGGGGATTTCACGTCTCGAAAGCTGTTTTTACCCTATCGAGGGGCCCCTGACCCTTGTCCATCTGGCGGGGCCCCCGGCCATCATGCCGCGTTGCGCCATTGCCGGGGGTGAAAGAGTCTGGCGGCATGTCCTGCCACAGGCGGTTGCGAGTTGAGTGTCCATCATGGCTGTGGGAGGCACCATGTGAATTCGTGTTCCTTGGACTTCCCGGCCTGGCGCTCTGCCCTAGTGTGGGACTACAACGCTTGGGAAGTTCACCCGGCTTGCACGGGAAATCGCCCCTATGGAAAGGGGCGGCTGCAAAAACGCAGGAACTTTTTTTTAGCCGTGGTTGCAGGGCTAACTTGGCAGGCAAAAGAAAATTTCTCGATGCGTTATTGCCGCTGGGCCCAGAGGCAAATAAATCGGCCCCTGAAGCGGGAAAGTCTGTTCACAAGGAAAAGCTATAGGGAGGGTTGGAAAGCAGCGGGGAAACATCAGTGAATCACCCCGATTTGGTGGGCGTAGAAAAACCACATGGATCAGGCAAGCATTTTTTGTCTTTATCTCTTATACTGTCTTGGCGGAAAAGGAGAGAAATTTTTAGGATCTTCTGCCGCGTGCATTCAAAACTGCCAATCAGAAGGATCACTTATTCTGTTCACCGGTGAAAGCCGCCGTTCCTCCAATTAGTTTTCGTTTAACAAATTTGTTGAATTATAGCCTGGTTTTGTGACCATGACTAAGCACAAGAGAACTTCACAAAAGTCAGCGTTTTACGTGAAGTAAACGACTGTGAATTCGCTTCTTGAAGAACTTTATTATCTCGTTCGACCGCAAAATCTAGCCTGTAGTATTTTTCTGCGAAATACTTGTTTTTCAGTATCCGAAGTTTTTCACTTCGTAGGGTTTTGAACTGCCTTTAGAAAGCCCATGCGCAGAGCTATTGAACACCTGATTTTGAAGTATTCCATCCATATCGCTCGATACAGCCTGTTCGCCTTTTCGGGAGGAAATTTGGGTTGGGAAAATAAATTAAATGAGCTTTATGTACCCGCATGCTGCAGCGCCGTTACTGCATACTGACCCTCCGTTCGCGGTATTTCCACGGCCGCATCGACGCTCCGACACCGCTTCTCGTGTTAGAGCCGTATACGCTGCTGGAACGTTTGTGTCTTTGCCTGCTTTATGTTCCTCTTTCACTCACTCCTCTCGTGACCCACTCGCATACAACCTATTTGGCATTCTTTGCTCTAATAAAGTCTTACCTTGGACTCCGGCTCCATAACACCTATATCAACTAGGAATGTTTCTGCGCATTTTTTTCTAGAGCACCTTTACTCACCCTCTGATGAAATTGTGTGTAATGGTTCCTTTATTTTATAACGGCTACGTCGGTTCTTGGCAAAAGGATGTCGTAATGATAAAAAAGGAACCATGAAAGTATAACGCAGATTTCGCGTCGTGGAGACAACGGTGTTTCAGCGAAGCTGTTATCCGTGTTTGCGCTGATTATTACTGCTTTTGACTCCATGTATTGACGCCGTTCATGTGCAATGCAACACTAGTGATGTTTCGGCGCATTCCATTACCGCGACTGTTCACTACCGCGTCGCTTACCCTGGTATACTTAATTCTTCCTTCACTCGAGCCTCCAGTGGAGGAGATCCTTGTAATCGATTTCCCCATGCGTAAACATTCTGGACTCCCCCCCCTCAGCCGAGTGGATGGAGCAGATGGAGTGGAGGAGGGACTCAGAATACGGCCCTTAGACATTTCTCCACTTCGGTATTATGACACAGTAGGGAATCGCCTTCAAAGCTATCGTTTGCGACGTATCGAATCTGTTCCTCTTTATGTTAACGGGAGTGGAATTGATGATGATATTAACTTTGCGTGTCATCAACATAAGACGGCCTGTCATCCATCTTCCGTCACAAGCAATGCGTTGAGACTACGGGACTTCGACGTATGCTTCCATCACGATAATGCAATAGCAATGCCACTGCCTAAAAAACACGAAAATAAAGAAAACAACCGCAGTGCTATATAAAGGGCGCCTACTATGCCCTAGTTAGTGTGTCTTAATCGCAATATACTTTTAAATTTTCACGTTTCCAGATATAGGTGTGATATTGTTTCTTTAGATTTCTGTCGTGTGGGTCCACCTCCCCCCCCCCCCTCTTCTCCCGGAACGAACTTCTGTCTACGGCACACATTGGATGTACCAATCAGGAAATTTATATTTTATTACAAAATTTGACGTTTTCGTCAATTGTAACATCCGCTCGTCTGTACGTAACTGTACGCACGCACATACCCAGTTATGCTCATTTGGGTTATCCTCTCATTCGTCTCTCCAATTAAGAATGGATGGTTCGCTCCTCACTTAAGGCTGCAATACTGCCCCACTACAATGCAAGAAAAAAATTCCTGGTTACATGAGGAGAAAAACCAGGAAGAGAGCAACTCTTCCCGTATCATGCTCGTAAGCGATGAACGAGGCGACGGCAGTGTTTAACAAAACGCAGTGATATTTTTCCTAAGAGAGGAATAAGCATGTCTGCCCTCGTCAGAATGTCACCTGTCATCAGTAGAATGACTAGCGACATCGACAATTTTTAGATGCGGAGCATCTTATAGTCTGGGCATGTCCCGCGTCGGCGTCCGCACTCACACTGCGCATGCGAAACTCTCCTCCTTCCCTCTCTCCCAGAGATGCGCGATACTCCCGCCACTTCTCTCCTCTCGTACCATCTGCGTGCACTTAATTCGATTTCGCTCCTCTCGCGTTCTTGCTTCTGCTTTCGTGGCGCATGCTCAGCGCTTGCGCATCTCTCCTCCTCTCGTCTCCTCTCCTTCAACCTTGAATGTAAATCGGGTAGCGCGCTGCGCGCGTTCAGTTCAGCGCTTGCTGCGGTTGACTCCACTTCACTCCGTTCTTCCGATGAAGTGTCATGGAAGCAACTGTCCCGTCAGTTAGTGGGCTGGCGCAAGCAAGCGTCAGCACCACCCCACAAACTAACAGCAACGCTACGTTCACTGAAGACAAAGCTACGCAGCGAAGGGCACGCGACGCTGAGCGCAAACCCTTGAAGCGAGCGGCGGACCCTGAGCTTCATCGGCGCGAATGCTCGGCGCTTGCGCATCTCTTCTCCTCTCGTCTCCTCTCCTTCAACCTTGAATGTAAATCGGGTCTCCTCTCGTCTCCTCTCCTTCAACCTTGAATGTAAATCGGGTAGCGCGCTGCGCGCGTTCAGTTCAGCGCTTGCTGCGGTTGACTCCACTTCCCTCCGTTCTTCCGATGTAGTTCTACAAACACAACGGTAACACAACCTTAACCCCGAGATACTCCGCATCTACTCAGCGTTCCCTTCGGGAAGATGGGGCTAATTTTTTCTTCTCCAACCGGACAGTCACGGACATTGCATAGGAATACACCCGTCTTCGGCTACTGTTTAGGTTATGAAGAGTTCCTTCTAAAGGAAAACTGACATTGAAATTATTGAAAACTGGCAGAGATTGCCCTTTATCCTATAAAGGCAACATAACTTCTAATTTCAATCCTGACGAAGGTGTTAGCGCTATACCGAAGAGTTGAATACTGGAAAAATTAGACCCCATATTTGATACAAACACATAAGCCATTCTGCCTGCTTTTGGTTCAGTGTACCATTCAGATATCCAACGGTACTACCGGTCGTTCTATGACGATGAAACGTAACGAATATCCACTCTGACAGTTTGCAGAAAGACAGTAGAAATATTTCGCTGCCTAAGACACTTCGCTTGGCAAATAAACGCACAAAATTAGACGTTTTTTAGAGATGTTATCTAGATAAACATTGCTCCGCGATCTAAAAGGTTTTGCGGACCAGTTTGGGGCTTTTTTGCATCATTCTAGCCAAATAGAAACAAACGGAATATATAAGCATCTTCACTTTACGGAAGTGTCTTTGTTTATGTAGAAAACGTCTGTCGTTGTAAATACACACAATGACACAGCGCGCATTGCTTCCATGCATTGCTAAGCAGGGCCAATGTTTTTCATTTAAAACTACTCACGTGAAGGCGGCTTTCTATTGCTCGGTGCATCGGTGGTGCCCTCCCGCAGCCAGAAACGGCTCTCTCGATACTCCCGCTGGTACATATACCCGACGGATCTGGTTGCTCTTTTGATGCGCTTGGCGCGAATTGCATTCATGCGGTGTAAAAAAGCAAACGATTGTGGTAGTGTCCTTAGTGACGTTGGGGTAGCGGCTTGGCTTACACTCCGAAATGTTCCTACATCCTTGTCTGTGTCTTTCTCTAACGAAGAATTGATGAATTCCCCAGGGACGTTGTATGCATTCTATGTGAGAAAGGAGTAGAACAGCGATGGTAATAACACCGGCTACGCTCTGGACGCTTCCAAATATGGGCGCCTTCGGGAGACAGACACGATCACAGGAAGCCGGTCTTGGATGAGCGGAGACACGTGCATGAGCCATCCGTCAATTTCCCTTACAGATGATGAGGTTGTCTTTCTAGACAAGTCGTGTGTTTAAGTGGGTGCGTGAGTTAAGTTTTTTGAGACGTTTAGTGTTATTTATCTCACTTTTTTGCGTATATACCACGTGTTTTTTTCTAATAAAAGTTCGGTTGATAGACAGCGCTAGTGTCGTCCTTACTCTTCTTGTCCGGTTTTCGTATGCGCTGACGGTTATGATCGAAAGAACGCGCTGTGCGATATGCGGAGAAACCACTAGTTCCTCGGGTGCAGGCAACACTGAAACGTTCCGAACCAGGGTGCCCCGAAGACCAGCCACAAGTTGTAAGCGTGCAGAGACTTGGTCTTTCTTATATGTGCGAAAAAGAAGGAATGCTTCTAGGCTCAGGTTCTTCACTGATGATCGCTTCTACGAAAGAGTATTAGTTGTGCACCTCAGAATATCGGTGTGGTTTGGTGCCCGAACGAGAAAACGGCCCTATATTACAGTTCTGAAACTCCCACCTTTCTTCTGTTGTACCTTATCTTACGCACACGTGGAATTTAGTTGTAATGTTTGACAATCATTCAAGGTAAACGCGGCAGTCTCTAAAATCGACATCGCCTCTAAACATCGAAAGCCTCTAAAAATTCCCATCTATTTGTGCTTTGAGGTACAGGTTCCTATGACAGAACAGTAGTTTGTATACCACGCCAAGCTACGTTGTAGCGTAGAAACCAGACAGAGACGGGCGGTAAAATTCTGCCCGGTAAAATACTAGTTCAACGGAGTAAGACAAATCGTATCAAAGAAATGTAAAATATCAGAACTAAGCGGTTTCACGTTCCCTTCAGTAACCTAAGTAGTACTAGTGGCTCTCCTATTAGTCATTATTTCAGATTTTGTACGCCACCTTTTTTTGGTGGTAGCAGCAGCAGCGTTGTCGGCACACTGCGAAAGGTTAAAAGTCAGATTACAGGACGAATTTACTTCTTCAGGTTTCATATTGTGTTTTTTCCTCAATTTACCCTTTCCTCTAATACATCTTTTTTTAGTCCCCTGTTGCTTTCTACTTGCCATCCCCCCATTTAATCCGAACTATTTTTTTCCGTCTTTAAATTTTCTTAGCCTTCAGGCCTCTTCTCTGATGACGTCAAATGTGCGACTCTATCTCAAAGCGTGTATGGTTCCTGCACTTGAGTTCATCATTCTTCTTGACTTCCTGAAGGAGTCGGCGGTGCGCCCTTTCGGTTTTAACAGGAATCTTGTTTCCCTTCCTGGTGGCCCCGGTGCTTCAGAATGCAGCTTAGAAGCCTGTCGCGGGGAGCAAAATTACAGTGACTGATTTGGTGCTGCTCCCTTTCTTGTCTATCAGAAGTCTTGTTTTCCTTTTTATTGTCCGATGAGCCCCGTATCGAATATCCCCTCAATCCCACCATGGCGACGAGGGTGACGACGACACTTTGACAATTTTTATCTTGTATTGACGTTATGCGCTACTATCAAGGCACCACAATAATGCATAAAAATCATCAAATTCTTTTAAAAATTTCACTTGCCGAAAGTTTGTTTAAGGCTTATTGTACGAATAATACGAACTGTATGCACGCCTAACCTAATAATTGTTATATTTCTATTGGGTTAAACCGTAACTCACTCGCTCAAGGACAACGCGCTATCTCATACACCTAGGTGTTTGCAACTGACTTTATTTGAATGGTGACTTTTTTCCTGCAAACGTAATATTCGTATAGTTTGCCAAAAGGAGTATTTACTACGATCGGCATATTAAGAAACTAACAATAAACTAGAGTGGTCTAAAGGCATCGTAAAGGGTAACACAAGTTCGGATTCAAAATGAACATTTTTCTGTGATATCAAGGAGTTATGCTTTTGAGAACACATTAACCAAATGCTCAGTGAGTGCCCTCAATTCTACGATACGCATGTTGCCTTGAAAAGGGGTCACCCTTTTGGATTGCTCTGTTTTAATGCAAATAGAATCAAATCAAATCAAATGAAGTGCATTATTTCAACAAAAGAATACAGGGGGTTATGTTTTCCAGACAAGGGTGCCAAAGTTCAGGGACTACGACGGGACCCTCGATAAGTAAATGGAACAAAAGTAGCAGTCAATATGCAGGGTAGCAGCAGAGGTGATTGCGGAAAATAAAACACTCTTTAGATATAATTAAAAAAAAAAGTGTCTAAGAATTCACAAAGAAAACGCCAATAAAATATACAAAAAAACGTTATAAGGGCACAGGCGCTCAGTGAATTCCAGCTAAACAAGCAAATAAACAAAGTTCAACGGCTGGGGTGAATGATAAAAAATAATACAAGGCATGGAAACCGAAAAAAAACCAATCAACAGTCGGGTGATTGCCAGCAAAAAACAGCAGAACAACAACAAAAACGAAGGGAAGCAAAAAAAGGGAACCACACAGTTAACACGGTTGGGGCGAGCGCGGGGAAAGAATTGGAACAATGCAAGCCATAGTAACACTAATGTTAATAACAGGATGAAAAGTACAAAGCAACACCCTTGTGTTCTGAATATTAGTGTTACCTTAAAAGGAACTTATTAACAGATCTTTTAAAAGAAGAGAAGTGCGAAGCGAATTTGACAGTTGGGGGTAAAGAATTCCAGAATGTAACAGCAGCCAAGTGCGACGTTTGCTTTCCGTAATTAGAGTTATCAGGGGCAATAGAACATTTCGGTTAGGCAGAAAGGGTGAATCAATAAAACTAATCCGCAAATGAGCACTAAGCAACTTGAAAAACAGAAGTGATAAATTGCAATTAAACATTTTCTCTACGCATAAGATGTTATGTTCATGTAGCAGAACTGACGCAGTATTATTTATTTATGGATTATTTAGTAATTAATATTTAGCAAGAAATAATATTCTAATTATTATTGTTCTCGCATTAATTCATATTTTTCTTGCGTAGTGGTGTGTACACGGCGAATTAAGCAGAAAAAAGGCGTTCAAGTAAGTACTACAATTCTGAAGAGCGGAGAAAACTTGGTGCACTAAGGTGATGTTTTGCCGTGTCGTATGTTCTCTCGTAGTAGTGGGAATCAAGGAGAAATTTGAATTTTTATAGTCACTTATTGTTGTCAGTAACAAAATGACACTGTATGACCTCCCGAATATTCTTCAAAAGATTCCAGAATAAAGATTGTAGGAAGTCAATTGACGTTATAAAATAAACCAGCCGTGCTCTGCTGTTCGGCAGTATGTTTGCTGCTTTCAGAAAAGCCCGAATTTAGGTCACTAATCTTAAAAAGTGCATAAAATTCGAAGGGGCAAGCGTTTTTGTCAGTGAGCGACGAGCGATAAAGAGGAGCTGTTCCTTTTGTAACCTGCAAACAACAAACCTCCTTCCCAAATAACCAGAATGACTATTAGTGTCGCATGACAGATCCAAGTATTACCATGGCTTAGCGAATTCCGCCGTGCGTTAAGAGATACCAGAGCCTTAGTCCGCTCCTAGCATGGCCGACTTATTTTTCAGGCTTGCGAATGTTATCTATTTTGAATTGATGCTCTCTTTAGGAAGCTCTTTGCCGGAGAATGCGCTAGAATGCCTTGCTTTCAACCCCAAGTTTGAAATCTCTTCGGCCTCGTAATTCTCTGCAGCACTCCATATGTGCCAACAAAACCAAAACAACAAGTAATGAAAGGATCCTTCTCGTCAAAGCATGGTTTTATGGCGGCTGAGTAGTTAATACACGCATGTTAAGCGCATAGGAAACCAGCATATGGAAGTTTCTGGTAATCTGTATTTACTGAGAGGATATTTTACTGTCACTTGATAAAACGTTCTCTCACCGGAAGATATTCCCGGATAAGTTTGTGCCTTTATGCCAAGAGTCCATGAAATGGGTTTTTCTCGCTGAAGTAATCTTTCACACTTCGCTTCTCGAAGCACAAAAAATATTCCAGTGTCATTTGGAGCAAACTGAACTGCCCTGAATTGGCGTAACGAAACCAATAAAATTGAAAATGCAACCACAATGTGGGGAGTGAAGTCAAATTCCCGGTTTGACTGATGCTTTTATTGAGCATTCCCTCACTTTGCAATGCCATTCCTAACGATAATAACTTTTTATTAAGCTTCAAAAAGTATGTTCATATCATCATTTCCGCTACAAGATTGAGGCATTACGCTCTTTGATGCGAGTCATCAGCGAAGCGCTATATACTACGTTAATCACATGGTTGGCAAACGTGCACGTATTTACTTTTTCCGTCATTAGGGAGGGTAGTGAGTATGAGTTCGTGATTCAATAATCAAACTTCGAAGGACTAGAATTTCTCCTTGGGAGTAAAACATTTCCATTTCTCTTCTGCAGTAATCAATGCATTGAAATGGTGAGAGAGGGAAATAACTTTCTTGCGTGACAGCCAATAATTCGGGACGTTGGCCAAGATCCCTCGGACTCTAGCAGCATCTTAGGCCAGCTGAATGGCCCAGACTTCATCCGCTACGTAGTAGCTGAGCAACAAGGTTTCCTATTGCTCTACACTTTACGCAACCGGATTTGGGTACGAGTTCCTTTGCAGAATTCGCAAAGCCAGAGATTGTCATTTCTGAGGGTGGAATGAGCTGGGGGAAAGCGCCCTTGTAGCTGCCGAGAGGAAGATGGGCTCAGTTGGAAGAAGGCACGTTCTCGCGCCAGTTCTAGCCTGTAGTGATGAATGATGTCCCTGTAGGACATCAGCCGATCCCTGCCCGAACAACTAAGCTTAGCGAATGAGTGCTGTGGTTGACACCAGCGCGGCAAAAAAATCCTTGAGTGGTACCGTGCGCTCATTGAGACAAGACGGGAAACCCACAACCGTTGCTACGTCACTGGGAACTTGACTGTAACTCATTGCAAGTCAGGGAAAGTGGGCGTAACGATAGTGCCGTCTTAGTGGCTAAATTTCATAAGCTGTGTTGCGGGATTGTGTTGGTGAAACAAGGATTACAGCCGTTTCAGTAAACATTTTCGCCCTCCTTTCCCTCGCAAATACCCATGTGTTGACAGCAGACTGGAATTCGGTAAAGTTTAAACTTCACTGTGAATAAGCTATTAATGTCACGTAAACAAAACTCGGGATAATACGGCTATCGTGGTAACCAATGCTCATAAGTTATTACAGGGAAAGGTTTGATGAAACAATACTTGCACGCACTTTCATTTGAGCATTCATGATAAAGCTGGAGGTGCCGCAAGGCGTTCTTGGTGCGCACAAAAAAAAAATAAAGGAAGCCCTAACCATGTAACGCTTCTTTTTAAAAGCTGGTACATGGACGGCTGTTTATCCCGTGCAATGAACGCACTGAAGGGCGGTGTAGAAGCTCACGCAGTAAACGCTCCCCGTTTGCCCTGCCTTCTTTTTATTGGTTGAACTCCTAATACTCCGAAAGGCCAACCTTTACTTGAATTCCTGTAGTTATTATAAATTTTGCGCCATTTATTGTTTATTTACTCGGTCCTTCCTTATTATGTGGGCCTCCTTGCGTTTAATTTATTATTTCTACATTCTCTTTTTCACATGTGGTTTATTTGTTTCCCTTTTGTATTCAATTTTTGAGCACTCTGCCGACCCACCGGGGCGCATAAACGTTTAAAACAATTGTGTTAGCAGATGCGGCTTCCAGTCTACCGCGAATGATTTTCTTGAGGGAAGGAAACTTTCACTGGTATCTCCGAGGTCCAAGTTCATGCGTCTTGATCCCCAATTCTCGCTACAAGAATTCTCCAAGTGGTTTTCTAATTTGTGAATCATCAATAAATCTTATGACACCTTGAATTCGCGTGGTGCTTGATTAACCGACGATGGTAAGGAAGTGGGTCTCTAAAGGACTGTTCAGAAAAGAATCTCGGCATGGTAGAGCTGTGCGGACGTGAAAATGTTCACTTCAACGGTAGTTTCACGGTAAGGATGTTTACCCAACTCCGGATCCCCCCCCCCAGTACTGCTTCGAAGCGGACCGAAACGTTTGATATTCTCTATGACACAAGGCCTAAATGTGGAAGCATCAAATACTTGTCATTGCAAATCGAAGGCACGAAAAGAATGCATCTTCGGCAGTTGTTTCCAGCCATGGTACTCCTACACTGAGCCTTCCTACAACGTCTAGGGCATATGGTTTTCTTCTAACTGAAATTAATGCCAATACAAATTATGCTTCTTGAGGGCAGGCTCGACGGCGCTTACCCAAACTATCGGCACGACCCTATCAACCAGGTTACTAGGTTACTTCCACTGCACACTTACCCACCCATGGATGTTGGAAGCAGGAGCACCGACGGTTCCTATAGATTGTAGGTGGACCCAAATTGCATCAGGATTTGTCCGGAAACTGTGTAAAGCCGCAGCACCATTCAAGCTAGGAACATTGCCGAAGCTGAGGTTATTGCTGGGACGAAGCTGTCTAGTTCGGATTTAACCATATTGATATATTTTTCCGATGATGCCTTAGTGGTGACCCTCTTATTTAGTATGATGGGACGCCCCATCCTCTCATTAGTAACCTGTATTTCACTATATCTAAAGAGAAAGTAATATTGTAATGTAGTTCCAGGCAAATTATGTGTAAGTATTTGTTTTCTGTGCACGATAAACGTGAACCTTGTGTGCATTTTATCGCTCAGCGTTTCAAACATTTGGCGTCCCTTTAGAGATTTTTGAATTCGTCAACCATGAAAGCTACCATTTCTTTCTCTCAAATTGGTTCCAATAAAGGAAAATATCGCGGAAAGGGTTTTGGCGCAGCTGGCAAAGGCAAAAAAGTGATTACATGGTTATTGACGTAACCGGCGGTCGTTAAAGTATATAGGCGAGCCCTCACGCCTCATCCCAAAATGGGGGACGCCTGTGTGGAGCAGCTGTCAGCAGATACCGGGCTCTTCCGCAACAGCGGTGACCGGGAGATTCGAGGCGCCAAGAATATTTATCATATTTATTACCCACTTGACAGGTTTTATTAAGGATGAAAGGCAGAAGAGGAAAATTATGGCGCTTTCACTGCGAAGTTCAGGCTAGAAACTCAAGTACAGACGAGTCAGGGGGCCAGTCTTATTAGGCGGGTAAACGTCCCGCATAGGCGTGATCCACGGAGCCTTGCGATTGCATGTCACCCCGACTGACTTCCTGCGCGGCTGCATCTGACAGGGGCGTGAGGCTTCGCAGCGTAGTAGAGGCTAAGCCTTTTCATCGGGAAGTTGCTCCCACGGCGACTCCAGCGGTGATTATGCCGCGCGAGAAAAGAGCGACCTTCCGCCGGCCGTATGTTATGCTCCGTGTGCTAGTGGGTTTTTTTGTACTAGGTTTTTGTATGTCGAGTGGAGGACCCAGAGTAAGCGAGTTGGCTCATCTTGGTACTGGCTCAGTGTCACCTCCCTGAACCCTCGCTTATGGAACGTTTAAGCCATGTAGGGGTTAGTCGCCGGACGTTTAGTCAAAGGGAAAATTATTTACTGCTGTTACATGTATTTTCTTGGTGCTGTTTAGTAGCCTCATAATATTTCGTGTACAAGCAGTCTCGAGCATCGAAACCGCTATTACAAACTACGTAAATTTTAAAAGAATAAGAGCGATTACTTTCGAACTATATACCAGAATTACCGTTTTTATTCAGCGCTATTTACTGCATTTTTGCGCTAAAACCCATACTTGTGCGTAAGACCGGGGTAAAGTTTGGAATGGAAACATACCTTTGCAAATTTACGGCCTTACAGCTGGCCTGTAACAAATGAAATTATTTTAACATTAGCCGCGGCACCCGCCTAATAATTGAAAAAGACGTAATATACGCTGAAAGAATAGCGTACAATGGCACAATCTGCTTATTAGAAAATATCCTGCTTGTATGTCGCTTTAGTACCATCACGCCTGTAATGTACAATGACAACGATGCGGTGTGTAACCCCATTTTTGGGTGGATGTTGCAAAAGAATTTCCACTACGTTCTGGTTAGGCAATTTTTGGAGGCCAGTCAATAAAACAAAACAGGTGCTCAGAGCGTCGTCCTTAAGCTGCATCGAAAGAAAAAAGGCACAGAAACGAAGCCTTTTTGACCCATTTTAAATAGGAAGCAAATAAAGATTTCCTACCTAGGAATATTCCTAACACTGGCGTTTAATATTCTGACCAGGGGAAGACAGGAGCCGACCTGTGTTTACAATATGTGCATAAATCTTTGAAAGCAGACAACACCAGCATCGCAACGTTCAGTACAAGACGGGGACGATTTCTCTGCTATGGCGCTCGTGAACGTCTTCTCCATCACGTGTCCTCGAGCAGCATCGTGACAACATAACATGGTGACTTAGACAATTCCGCCGTAAAGTACCATGGTGCACACCAGGGGGCAAATGTTTACAGGACACGATTTTGCAACCGAAGTTGCCTGATGGGTAATAGCCTGATGCGCATATGACGAGGTTGCACCGAAGCATGATGCGTCTTTTACCAGTACAAATCGAGTGGTTAGCCTGCAGACAGCAGAAAAATGAGACTGAACGTCTTAATCGCATGATTTAAATGTTTGGTGCCGGGTGCACTAAGATCTTCTATCCCTGCAGGATAATTCCTTATGTATATTTCTTATTTCGTACGTCATTCGCATGTTTATTTTCTACGCAGGATAATTTCTTAGGTACACCTAACGGCCACCCTCTCAGCCAATAACCTAAACAACTAAGCAGGTTCAAAATTTTAAGAGCGCAGCACATCTAGGGACCCACTATAGACTTTCTTGTGGATTTTCTGACATGTACTTGGAGCTCCTGCATGAAGCTCATTGCGAATGTATAGTTCCAAAAACCATTCGGTCGTAAGTCTATTGGTAAACAAGTCAGGTGTTTTGTTGCACACTGCTTCGCTGCTAGCTCTGGTGAACATATCTAAGAATGTCAACATGTTTGAACTCAAGAGAACTCTTGCAGACCTGAAGGAATATATAGCGAAACAGGGCTGACAGTATTCGAAACATTCTCAGGCATGTTAACATTATCTGGTGGGAAAAATCAGTAAGCCCATTTTAAATGGGAGTACATATACATCTACCAGTCGATACATTATAAAACACACATTTAATTTGAAATACAACCTTTAAATCATGATTTCCACATCGGGACCACCCGTATCGTTCCCCTTCTTACCTGGAGCGCTTGAGATGCCAGTAAATCTGGGAACGGAATCACGTGATGTTATTGTTAGTCCTTTGAAGCCTCCTTTAAAACTTCACTACCTGCATAACAAGGTAGATGAAATTTCTAAAGGCAAGGTACAAAAGTAAGGCATAATTTCGGTCCATATTTTATGTTTTCGAGGTGGGAGAGTGCAGTTTCTGGTAATCGGGCATTGATTACTCCGCTACAATACTAGCGTATCTTCGATCTACTAAAAAATATGGTGCTGCACGCCAGAGGCATAGCTAGGAGCGGGGTGTTTCGGTGTGAGAACACCCCCCGGAATGTTCAGCTTTTCTACTGTGTAACTAGTATACGTTTTCGGCTTAGGTTCTCTTCCTATTTTGTTAGCGGTGGCGTATAATTCCCCTCCCCCCAAAAAAATGGCCGCGTATATGCTCACTTTGCTGCAAATGTCGTTGAAAGACGATAGTCTTCTTCCGCCACTGTCACGTAAATGCCTGTTCTCTATTTCCCGCCAGCTCTAGCGCTATACCTTCCTTTTTCGTTCCTCCGACAATAAATTCAGTAGAGGTTTGCTCATTTCACTTCAAGTTTAAGACATTCCTCTACTCGCACCATCTACTGGAACTTTTTAGTACTCTTCAACTTGAAACGCTGCCACAAGGAGGCGCCGAGAGCGCTTGCTGCATTTTGAATTAAAAGCATTTTTAAGGAGTTTCTCATTTGTTATCGTAAAGAGCAAGCGATCCTGTAGTTTGATTTCAAGACACATTTGGAATTTCACTTATATATGAATGCCGTACCTCAAATACTCATAATTATATTCTTTTTGATAAACAATGTTGACTGGTAGGAACCTTGTCACCAGGTTTGATGGTTAGGAAATGTTTTGCCCGTATAAATGTCTCATTCAAGAATTTCTTTATCTTTTGGCCAGGTGGCTGAATTGAGGGAACGACAGACAGAAAGACGTACACACAGACCAAACTTTTCACAGTTCAGCAGCCCAAGAAGGACTATCGTCTTCAAAATCACTGCTGCTACCATAGTATACAAACTCGGTTTGTCCTAAATTAGCAAAATATACGGCTCCTCCAAGGTATTCACGTAATCCGACTGAACAACGCGGCGTGTCTCATGGGTAACCCCCGGTGGGTTTCCTTCATATAACGAAACGTACAGGTTCGAATTATTGCTGAATAGCAAAAGGTGGAATTAAAACTCTAATATCTAGCTTCTTTTCTCAATTGAAGAGCGCGCCTGATACAATTTAAAGTGATTGTTGAAATATGATTCAGGCAAGAAATATCGCCTAAATTAATACTCGCACATGCTGTTTTTGTGTGGATGTGTTTCCTTTCACCTACCTCGGCTTAAATGTTTTTCTTATTAGAAGCCTGAATTTCGACCAAGAGTAAAATCTTAATTTCTCAGCACTATTTTCCCCACGAGAACCTAAAAACCACCGCCACCAGCCTTTAAAATGCATTACCATGGCAACTTGTTTCATGGGAATGCAACAATAGGTCATGGTAAAAAATATTCTGCGGAATTTATCGGCATGTAAAACAATTCTGCCCGATATACTATAGATGTGGTAAAATGTCTTTTTTCTTATGAAGTAGTTATACAGCCACGTTTGTACAATGTCTATATAATTACCAAAAATTATTCTTTCTTAATTTTTTCAATGCATGTATCAAAACAGGATACCTTCCATCACGGTGGAAGGAATCAAATGTAATCCTAATACCAAAATCAGGAGATAACCAAGGAGCCAACAAATATAGACCCATAGCGGTAAACTCTATACTAGGAAAAATACTTGAAAAAATAATTAAAGACAGAATATATTACTTCTTAACCAAGAAAAAACTCCATAGTAAAAAAACAGTTCGGATTGACCCATAACACGTTGGCAACCATCACCTTAAACGAGTTAAAAAAGAAAATTGATCAAGCAAGATTAGATAAAGCGGTATGTGTTGCCATTTCTTTAGACATAAAAAACGCATTTAGCTGTATCAAATCATCTGTCATTGTAAACTTTCTAAAAAAATTAGGGTGTGCGAAAAATCTGATCATTTTGACTCATAACTTTTTTAAATATAGCAAAATTATCCATAACATAGAGAAATCAAGAATTCAACTCTATCTTAAGTCAGGCTCTGCGCAGGGGTCACCTTTAAGTCCATTACTCTGGAACATAACGATTTTAGATCTTCTAAACAGCAAATTTCCTAGCGATGTATATATTCAGGCTTTTGCCGACGACATAACCTTAGTAATGAGAGGCAATTCAAGAAATAATATCGAACAAAAGGCAACCGAAGCGCTCCAAATAGTAGAAAACTGGGGAATAGACAAAGAACTTACATTTAACACAACAAAATCAAAATTCACTGTAATAGGGGACAAGTACATAAAAGACCTCCCATTATCAAACTAGGAAACAAAAATCTTAAAGTCTGTAAAGAAATTGAAATATTAGGCGTCTATATAGACAACAAGCTCAGTTTTATCCCTCATATTAACTATGTAAAGGAAAAAGTAAACCAAATAATAAACAGCCTAGGAAAATTTACAGCATACAACTGGGGGCTTACCAGCAAACACCTACAACAAATTTATATCAGAGCTATAGAGAGAATCATAGTTTATGCCGCTCCAATTTGTATAAAAAACAGGTACTAATAAGAAAAAGCTAAGAAGTATTCAAAGAACAAGCCTCCTTAAAGTTACCAAAGCATTTAAAACAGTAGCCAAACTAGCCTTAAACATCATAGCTATTGTCCCACCAATTCATCTGACGATCGAAAAAGAAATCGAAACATTGAACATACTCTTCGCCGGAAAAATGTTCATCTGCACGAACCGCGCTTTTACGGCAGACCAAATAAGTAACAAAGTAGATACATGGCAGCTGCATCCAGCAGAGAAGATATCTTTTACCTATCTTACCCAACCAATTTCGCGGACAGATTTTGTAGTATTTACAGACGGCTCGAAGATAAAACCGACATAGGAGCAGCTTTTATAATTCTCGACAAATCCGCCAAAATAGTAGAAACCAAACAATACAAACTTCCGGAGTACAGCAATAACTTTGAGGCAGAAGGAATCGCGATTTTAAAAGCACTTGAATACCTCCAAATTAGCTTCAAAGGTAACGTACAGTTGTATACTGATAGCCTATCAACCCTAAAAGCAATTAGCAATCCAAATAATCCGAACCCAAATATATTTAGAATTAATGAAATGCTAAACAAAATAGCAAAACAGGTCAAAATAATGTTAACTTACATTAAAGGTCACAGTGGCAATGTCGGTAACGAAATAGCGGACGAAATGGCTAAAAAAGCAGCAAAATATGGCGAAAAAATTGACTGGCCTATTTCACTACAATTTATCAAAAAACAGCTCAATACTAACCTAAGAAAATATTGGAATGTTGGGTGGCAACAAGAAGGAAATGAAAGCTACACATTCCAATGGATAAAGAATATTTACAAAATTCCGGACCACTTTTCCACCAATTATTACACGTCGCAGTTTATCACTGGACACGGTAGATTTCCGTTTTATTTTCATAGGTTCGCCATTGCAAATAATAACGTATGTAAATGTAACCTACCAGCAGACAGTTTTGATCACTATTTACAGGACTGCCCAATAACAAACAAACACAGAGAACAACGTCTTGATATCCATAGAAATTATCTCGTAAGAAGGAAACTGGAGCTAATAAAACATACAAAAACATTAAAAATTTTAGAAGAAATGACAATTCTAGTTAACGCTAATATTCAACAATACTAACCCATCAAATATTTTGTCACAATTTTACTCACACGCAGAAACAAAGTCAGCGGCAAATAACGCGATAATAGCCTTTAGATCTTTTGTATTTACCATTGTTATTTAGTAAGTCATTTTCTGCGTAATTATCTTGTTTAATTACCCTTTTACGTTTTTTTTTTATTTTAAATCCATACATCTATTTTCAATGTATTTAATTTACCCGTTATACCTCGGTGGAACGGGAAGGGTTTCAGTTCTTGAGCCCGTTTTAATAAAGTTCCTCGGCGTAGTGTGAGACGCACCGGGTCATAAAGAATATTACTTCGTCGACGACGTCGTCGACACAGAGCGAAGAATCCCCTAGGGCCGTCTTGCGGCGCCAACTGTTAAAGGCCAACTGCATTAAAGAAACTCCCAAGCATTTCCCCGAGGGTGAACATGGTTAAGTGCGAATGCACGGGGTGATGCTATGAGGGGGAGTAAAGTTAAAATCCGTTGGCATTCGCCCGTGAGCGCGCGCGAGCCGACCCACGGAGGTCTGGCAGTTTATCGCTGCATATATAGGGGGGTACGCCGCGCCGAGCGCGCCGAGCCAGGTGGCTGAGAGAGGAGGCGAGCGCAAGGGGAGAGGGACAGCGGCGCACGGCAGCTGCAGCCGAGCGAGGGGGAGAGGAGAGAGTGTGACGTCACGGTGGAGAGAGAGGCGCGCGGCAGCTGCTGGGAAGAGGCGGCGCGCTGTGACGTCATACCATGACGTCACGGCGCGAGGAGCGGTGCGGGGAGCGGCGCGGGGAGCGGCGCGCACCCGCGCAGCCACGGCGAGGAGGCGGAGCGAGCGCGGTCACGTGGTGAAGTGACGTCACCGCGCCGTTGCTACCGACGCTCCTGTCCACTCCACGCCGTTGCTAGGGAGAGGAGGACTGCGGACGCCGCCGCCGCCGCCGCCGCCGGCGGTGGAAGGTTTGGGGTCGCTTATAAAGTGCATTCGCACTTAAAAATTTTGACCTCTTGAAAACACTATTTCCGTATAGTCTGCTCAAAAAGAAAGCAAGATGCAAAGTACCACAGCTGAAATACGCACGTGGACGCCGCAAGCGGTCAAGAAAAGACAGCGATTTTGAAACCGAAATCGAGAAAAGCGCGGCCATTGAAGTGACGTTGCAGCCGTCCAGCGAGCAGCCGGATGGTCAGCAGCTCGGAAGCAAGCCTGCGGACGAGCTGTACGCACACGCAGGGCAGCGAATGGGTGAAGCGTCCGCAGCAGAGCTGGACCGGTTGTTCAACTGCGTGGCTGGCCAGAGGAAGAAGCCCCCGCCGGCTGGAGCGTCACAGGCGCGTCATGGCTGTTTACGCCATCCACCGGAAGGTGCAGCGGGGACTGCGGCGGAGCTTTTTTAAACGCTTCTTACTTATTAACGAGGCGTTTCCCGGGGCTGCCACTCGTGACCCATCTCATTAGGAGGTACTTACTACTCATTCAAAATAAATTTTCTCGATGGGAAATTTGAGTGCAGTTGGCCTTTAAGGGCGCTGGCACAACACAGGGCGTGCAAACAGGGGCAGAGAGTTTTCCACCGCTCCAGGCGTCCGCTTCGAATGCGTGACATCAGCGTTAGCGTGTAGTGGGCAGTAGCATGCGCTGGCTCTTGATGCATGTGTGATAGATGCGTTTCCGCATACGTGTGCTAGAAGCTACACACACCATGGCTGAGTTCGATAAGGCTATCCCGTCCCACGCTCGAAGCAGAAGCCTATAACCACCCTGAAACATTTGGAAATAATAAAACAAAGATGCTTGACCAATAACACGTGCTTCCTCTCTGAAGCGGCCGTTTATCTGTAAATTAGACGGAACATGTTGGCCTTGGCATATTTTGGTTCATGGTAGCAAGTTAATTCCATGGATTAGTTACAATACGTGGGGTAGGCTATTTTTGAACGTCGTGAATACAATACGAACCAATATGAACAAGGCAAGCAGAAAACGCTACACCGATATTCTCTCAAAGAAGAAAGGCTTCCGCTTGATACGAAGCATGTACTGATGCCCACAACAACATCGCGGGCCAACTGCCAGGAGGGATTACCGATACGAGTCTCAGACCGAAACAAACGTCCTTAGGGAACGCCTGATCGCCCGCCGCAATAATTCTTTTCGGGTGAGCCACAGACCACCGCTTTGCCACCGCGGTGATTGTCAATCAGGCGTAAGAGCCTCTTCGGTATAGATCATGGTGTAAGAGTATTCTTACACCGTGGTATAGATGCCACCCGCAAGAAACTACAAGATAAGACGTTCGTAGGTTTATTACGGTACGCAATCAATAAAGGGTAACGCTGTCTTAATACCGTCCATACAGGGCATTGGGTGTGTCGCTCGTATTGATGCGTGACATTTCGTATGCGTGTAAATTCTTGACTTCAACTCGCCCTGTTAGAGTTTGGGGCTGAGTTGAATAAGCCACGCTTTTTGTCTTGTGCGGTAACGCTCTGTTAGTTATTTTCATTTATATCTGCCTTTCTTCAAGTGCCGGGCGGTGATTTCGCATACGTTGTAAAACCTTTCTGTGGAGCCACAATACCCATTTGATACTGCTTGATGTCCAAAGGTGTGCATGCGGGCCAGATAACTTGCTCAACAGACGCAAGCAAGCAAGCCGGTACTCGTGAGCGGGAGTTAACCTTCGACGGCCCCACGCGGCGGCAGTACGCCAAGGCGCCAACCGCGAAAAGTTGAAGTTCAGGTGACAGTTGGACCGTGAATTAGAAACAACCTTTGAGCCGCCGACGAATGCGAAAACACGTATAGGATGCAAGCCCACGGCAATGAACGAACACCCGCTTTTCCCGCCCGCTCGATCCACGTTCTTCCTCTCACGACGCTCTCTCTCCCTATATCTCTGCCCTCTGCTTACGAGTGTCTTTCAAAGACGCGTTGTAACTCCGCTCGTTTCTTTGGAAAGGCGCCTCGATTCACGTGCGTCCGCCGCAAGGGTGGCGACGAGTGTACGGTGGCACCGCTATTTTGGGTCACTCGCTGGCCACCGCAGCAAGTCACTGTAGCAAGACCGCGCTATAATTTTCGCCGCTGCACGGTTTACTCGTGAAGTTTAAATCATCTTATCAATTTGGGCTGTCTGGGTCTTGTGGAGAACGAAAGGAGCTATGTGTTGAGTACTTTGACCCAATAGCGACGGCACGTGAATGCCGTATTTTTTCATCTCTGCCTTTCGCTTAGCCTTGGAAGTTTCACGCTCACTTTTTCCTCTCTCAATTTGCTCGACCACGTCGGCCTTATTTCGCTAGCGCAAGGCGCGGGGCTGGCGGGATATAATAAGTGCGAGACTGCATGGGTAACTAGGCTGCACGGGTGTAGCGTAGCCCGCGGCGCTTGGCTGGCGGGCTAGCTGGGACGCCGTGGCGAAGAGAGGGCACAACCTAGGTGTTTCTTTGTTTGTAAAACTTGGGAGTTCAGCTAAAGGTTCCAACATCAAGCGAGAACAAGCTAAATAATTTTAACTACGTTCTAAGTTAAGTTTAACAAAGTTCTAAGTTATTTAAACAAGTTTAAATAAGTTATTCGCCCACCTGTCGCGTAAGAGCGTCTACTAGGCCGGCAGTTACCCGCACCTCGGTCGTACGACACCCCGGTCACATGACGCTTTCTTGCGGTCTTTTGAAAGTCGTATTATCGAGGTTCCAGTGTATCTTACTCTTCATTATTTCCGAATGCTTGCCGAATTCACCCCATCCCAGTCCTATTCTGCGTCTGATTTCTTTCTCGTGGTTTGAGACCGCACTGAGCATCTGACCAAGGTAGTTATATTCTTGTACTTGTTCCAGTGTTTCGCCTCTTAGGCTGAACAGGCACGTTCAGCATGTTTATTTATGATCACTTTAGTTTTATTCATATTTATCTTTAGCCCCACCGTGAAGGTATCTGATTGTAGTTCCTCAATCATGTTTTGGAGTGGCGCTGCACATTCACTGAGCAAGAATAAGTCGTTCCAGCGGCGTAGATGGCTCTAACACGAGACGTGGAGTCGGTCCGACCGCGGAACTAACGCGAAAGGGTGTCAGTAAGCAAGAACGCCGCTGCAGCATGCGGTTACATGACACTCATTTAATTTCTTTCTCCCAACACCAATTTCCTCCCGAAAAGACACGTGCTGTATCTACCGATATGGACGAAATGCTACAAATTAAGTGTTGAATAGCTCGGCGCATAGGTATTCTAGACGAAGTCCTAAACCTTGCGAAGCTGAACCCTTCGGATATTGAAAAATATCCTTAATAATAACCTTAAAAATAACCTTAATAATAACCTTAAATAACCTTAAAAACAATACCTGCTAGGTTTAGCTCTTGAAGAAGCAAAGTGACAGTCGTTTACTTTGCGTAAATCGCTGACTTTTGTGAAGCTCGCATGTGCTTGGTAATGGTTACGCAACCAGGCCACCATTCAAGACATTTTTTAAACGAAAACAATTCAAAGAAATGGGAAAGCGCTAAGGGGCAGAAGAATGCGCGGGGGAAAGCGTTGCCGCTCTCCTTGCGAACTCACTGCACCTTCCATGGTACGCAAAACCTCCCAATGAATATGCAACCACACTATCGGCCTTCAGCCACTTGACAGGCGCGACCGCCGATCTTTCGGAGAGGCCTTCGTCCTGCAGTGGACATAACGAGGCTTAAGAAAAAAAAAAAAAAGATAATGAAAGCAATGACGGCTTTTACCGGCGAACACAGGAAATTATAGTTCTGATTGGAAGTTTACAATGCACGCGGCAGAAGATTATAAAAAAATTCCCTCCTCTTCCGCCCAGACAATGTAGCAGATAAAGACAAAAATGCCTTCCGGATCCGTGTGGTTTTTTTGCACCCACCAGTTCGGGGTGATCGACTGATGCTTTCCCGCTGCTTTCCAACACTTCCGATAGCTTTTCCTTGTGAGCAGCTGCCTTTTTCGATTCACGGGCGATTGCTTTGCCTCCGGGCCCCGCCCCAAACACGCATCAAAACAGTTTGTTTTGCCTGCCACGTTAGACGTGTTACCAGGGCTAACGCTGGCTCTGTTGCGATCTCCTTGGTAGTGGCTCTTCGGTCGGATCATGTGGCCGGTGTTGCAGATCTTCTAGCGTGTCCTGTAATGGCGTCGGTTAGTCCTGAGTTGGGCAAGCATTGTGGCCAAGTAGAGCGCGGAAAGAGACATCTACACAAATCTACGTTATAAACAGAGCGCTGCGCACCTGCACGCGAGAGATTAATTAAGCAAGTTGGGTTTGTCGCCTTTCACCCTTTTTCTCCGCTGTGTTCAGAAAAGCAACGATCAGAAAAAAAAAACTATGGAGCTAAAATTGACGCCCTCATACTCACAGACACAGGGAAACTTTCCCTCTTACCCAGGTGAACATCACGATGGCTTCGGACATGAAATCTGCCTAAAGTCGAAACCCTTCGGACCACTGAGGCTGAAGCGTCAGGAAGACATCTGGGACCCTTCTGGTAATCCGGCGTTGAGCGGCTTGTTGAAGAGCGGCATCTCGAACACGCCGCAAAGGTTCCCACGATGAGCGGCACCGCGCCGAAGAAGACAGGAACACTTATCCTGCAACTGATAGGGGCGGAGCGCGTGGGGCCATGATCACCACCTCCGCTAAAAGTTATCGGTAATTAGGGCAGCCTTCTTTGGTAGGCGCTTAAAGGAGCCATGAAGAGAAAACAAAAGTTTGTTTTATTCGAAAGATTAGGTGTTTCATAGTACCCCAAGCGCTTTCCCGGAAGCAAATGATGCTTTATTCACTGAGAAATAAGGCAATTTAAGCCAAAATTTTAAATCTCCCGCTAAAATTGAACATTCCGTGACGTGTACAATGGCGTCATATAGCCGGTCCATGAAACAGATACTTAGTATGTCGACTCCATATAGCACCCACACGCGGGAGTCGATCGAGACGGCGGCCATTTTAAAAATACTAGTAAAACCTAGTGCACCCGCAGCCCTAGTCATGGAATCGCCTGATCCGGAGAACAAAACTCTCACCGAGGAGCTCGGGCTTGCATTTAACAACCTCACACCACAAAAACGCTCAATGCTTCTAAGTGCACGAGCGGCAAGAGTTGTGGGATACGCGGTGGACGGGAAAGCGACCATTCCGCGATAACCACAACAGACGAACGCCCAGCCGTCGGCACCGCTGCCTCGTCAGCCCCGTCGCGACGGACGAATATAGACTGGTACGTGCCGTATTTTGATTACGGTTAATAATAGTTCAATTTCAGTAGCAGTATCACTAAATGCCAGTTGGCCGGTGTCGTGTATGAAAAGCCGTTCGCGCGAGCTCTCTGCTTCGACCAGAAAGATACGAGCGTCAATGCGCGGTGTTTACGGCATTTTTTTCCCCAAGGTCAGAGCGATTTGACGAAGTCGGCGACGAGCGCCAGCATGTCCCAGGAGTGAGCTAACGTAAGGGTCCCTGCCGTAACTGAACAAACTGAAGTTTTCAGTGGTTGTAAACTGGAAACGAGCTCGTAACGACAGCAGCAAGCCAACACCATTCGAAACTTACGCGACGACTGGCACTATCTCGTCGCTTCTTGCTGTTCCTTACTCCCCTCGTTTCTATTTTTACCTTTGCTGGTTGGCGATATGACGGCCAACCTCCTGTGAAGGGATTACGATACGAAGAAAGGTCGCGGCTGTGCGTGCTGGAACGGTTCGTTGGCCCCGAAGAGCCTCGAACCCGAAAATTCGTCTGCGCGACAGCGAGATGTCGAGCTCGGCCGGCGCGCTAGTTTCGTACGCATTGGCGCACACGCTTGCGAGTTCGTTCGGACCTTCAACCGTTTACTCCACCGTTCTTTGTCATAAAAAGAATGTGCAGTATGTTTCACGGGCATTTAGCTCGCTATGCAAGCTGTAAGCCCTGCCTAACATGCGTTTGCTTTTGCCGGCCTCCGCCAATCGCAGAGCATTCCCAAGTGACATCACAGGTTCTGTTGCGGAAAATGAGCTGGTGGGTCGCATGGTCATTTCCTTTTTTCCTAATTATGTAGCTTATTTGAGCGAAGTTTGCGTTATAAGTGGTGTCGTTATGGTTCTAACGAGGCAATCTTTCGAATGAACCAAACTTGTGTTTTCTCTTCATGGCTCCTTTAAGGGTCACCGTGCAGTCGCCGAAAGCGCCTTATTTCCAGCAGCAGCATGGGTCACCGTGGCGTCATTGTGTGTTCGCCGGGTCGTATCCCTGGTTCGAGGGGGGCCCCGGGGGGCACCTGGACGACGGAAGGCTTGCGTGGTCGAATCCGAGAATTTCAAAGACGGATTTCGCAACACCGTACGCCGATCTTAACACCGACCTTAACATCGGTATACTCAGAAGAAAGAGCTACAGCCGCTTATTGCGAGTGGAGAGCTCGAAAGTCGACCTCTCCAGTCGCAATTGATTGATTGTAGGGTTTAACGCGCGAGGTAACGCAGGCGATGAGGGGCGTCGTAGTGGACGCCTCCGGATTAATTTTGACCTCCTGGGGATCTTTAACGCGCGCCGAAATGTCGTACACACGGGCGTTTTTGCTTTTCTCCTCCATTATAAAAGCGGCCGAGGCGGCCCTCCTCGTGCTCAGCAATCTCTCCACTCGCAATACGATCCTATGAGGAGGATAGGGTATGGTTAAAGTAGGGACGAGGGAGAAGAAAGACTTTGGAAGAAAGAATCATTCACAACACGACAGAAAAACGGCTTGCAGGAGGCTGCCAACATAATCCGTCGCGGGGTTCGTCTCACCGAGGTTCCACGAACAGACGCGGGGTCCGCGGCGTCGCTATGCCTGGAAGGGTTGTCGGCACCACCGCGGTGTCAGTGGGCTGGCTTAAAGTCGCCTTCGAATAAAATAAATGGCTCAGATACAGCACACAGGCGTGGGCTCGGCACCCGTCAGGATGCCCCTACCCAGTGGCCACTGAAACCGACCTCCACTGAAGCGCCCGTCCCTCCACTCAGGAAAGCCAGCTGTCAGACAAATGGGCCGAAGTAAGGCAGGCAAGATTCGATGCCCATTGGCTGCTGCATTCAATGCCCGCACAGCTCCAATCCTTTCGCCGAAAGTAGGAACGCCAGACTCCCAAATTTGTTGCTGTTGGGAAAGTAACAAGAGATCTCGGGCAGCGAAATGATTTTCAACATGTGCGGCTAAAGTGAGTTCCGTCAATGGGAACCGCAGTAACATCAGTCGTCGCCGGTAAACAAAATGAGCGAAGTTGAGTTTCCATTGGTTCTGCCGGAGACGCATGATGCGGTCTGTTTCTGCGCCACACAAATTATGTGTCACACAATATGAAAGCCATGAGCAACAACGGGAGAAGTAAAGCCAAATACAAAATGGATAACAGCAAGTTTATGTATTGAAGGTTTATATAATGGGGGTCCCGCTTTAAGAGTCACCGCCATTACAAAATTTTTCACTCGTTAATTACACTCGCAATATTATCGTCTCGAGTGGAAGACACTACCTCCTGCGGATCCGCAGCTGTGTAGAAAAGAGGAGATTTACTGGAGTCGTTTGCAGACGGGAGTTTTCCAGAACCCAGTCCTATATAGTAAGTGGCATCCCAAAGTCGTCCATCCAAGTTGTAAGGGATGTAAGGGTCGGGCGGACCTCGTCCACGTGGTGTGAACTTGTCCTTCGTAGAAGAAACCGCAACGACAAGTAGTATCCTGGGAGGCACTACTCCTCAGCCGAACCTCCGAAGCACAGCGCAAGATCATCGGTCTCGCCCTAGAAGCCGCAAGCCCCAAGGGATACCGGCCGACTGATGGGGAGACTCCCACAAAGAGGAGGCACCTAACGCTCTCCCTCTTTGACTGGTGTGTAATAAGGTTTTCACTGACTGAATGACTCGGAGGGTAGGGGGGGGGGAGGGGGGGGCTGCTCCGTTGCACCCCCTCCCCTGCGTAATCCACTGCATTGAATCCACTTAAGGTGAGGCTTTGAAGTGACATTTAAGTAACATAAAAAGACCGTCCTTAAATATTTTATGCGCTTCACGACCAGCCGGAAAGTGCAGGCCCTGTTTTATTTTTTCCTTGCAGTTTTTGAAATAAATCAAGACAATCGCAGTCCACAGCGCACAACGAAAACGCTTATAATAAAACGCGATATCGTTAATCATCATCCGACATGGTTTTGAAGCCATAAATAACAATCACACGCTTTTCCGAAATGAAGGCCATCCGGAACAGGATGATGTTGACAGAGTAGCTGCCTAAGGGCCGAGTTTTCTGATACTTTTTACTTTGGGGGCCGGAAGCAAATTAAAGCCCGCCAGCATTTCAGTTTTTTGACGTTCTCAATGTTCTGGCTCCCACTGGAATCAAGTTGTGGGGAGCTCCGCCATGCAACGAACTCATCGCTCATCTTCCAACTCGCCCGCCTCTCATCTTCCCCGTTTCTGCACAATAAATCGAACGAGCACGCCCGGACGCCCACATAGCAGTGAAAAATTTCTTGAAGAACATATCTCTATGAAAACGTGGTCGTTCTCCTCGGAATTTCTTATTTTCCGTAAGCGAATGTAAACGATAACAGCATGCGGATGAGTTTGCGGGACGCCGTGGAACCCCGGGCTTTCTGGTCTGAAAAATGGTAAGGTCGCGCGTTGCTCGTTAATCATTCCCGGTTCTACCAGAAAAACGCCCCAATGCGAGTCTGCACACGCAGATCGGTAAACATCGAGCAGGTTGGAAATACGAAATCTTATCCAAGCTTTGCTCTTCATTCATCCACTTCACTCCCAGTATCAGATGTCGGGTGTGGAGGAACCATAAATATGAAGAAGTGTCGGTTGGAAGGTATCGCGATTTGAAAAAAAAATGCTGTTCATGTGGGCCCAAAGAGCGAAACATACAGAGCCATGCGCCTACGTGGCACCTGAGTAAAAGGCAAGCAATAAAAGGAAACTCACGATCTGTTTCATTGCGAAGGTGGAAGCGTGTGGCATTGCGGAAACAGGACTATTTTGCTGTACGTATATGACCGCAATAAATCTTAACTTATTTTCAAGTCAGCCTAGCGAGGTGCTGCAAAATTCCAGATCATGCTGAGTGCTTTCAGAGTCTAAACAATAATGTCAGGACAAAATGATATATCCCCGTCGCCTGTGTGGCCTCCATAGACTTCTGGCAGCAATACTCCACGATGCCCCTCACTTCTGAGCCAAAGTTAAACAGCTCAAGTTAGGGTTTCACGCAACTCAACAGCGCCTGAGAAGGAAGGGCATTGCAGCGGAGGGCTTGAGAATAATTTACGTCGCCCGGGGCTCTTTCACTAGGACTAAATGGAGACGTGTTCTTCTTTTCTACCGCCCTCATCGCCGTCAAGCAGAGTGAAGCTGACCAAGCTACGGATGCACGATGGCGCCGAGAAGGAAGTTGTATAAGGGAAACCCGAAACAGGCAGACAGGGAAGAGCCGCAGGCAGTTGAAGATAGAAGCAGCGTAGCCACTCATTGCAAACTTACCTCGTAAAAGGGAGCGAAAGGGCGAGTGGGGTTGTCCTCAAATCTATGAGCGATTTAAGGTCAAACGAGGTTGGTGTCTTGAGCGAGGGGTGGCATAGTGAATTTATGTTAGTAGGTGTGATAAATAAAAACCAGATAGATGGGGAGGGGGGCTTGATGCCAGAAGGGCAAATTCTTGATTGCACGATGTAAAATTTTTGGCCGTGTTGTGAGGCGGTGTGCACATAAAGGGGGAAGTCATAGAAAGATCGACATACGCGTTTAGCAATTCGGTTTAACGTAACGAATTTACGCAGAGTTGTGCGGGCCGATGTCAACTAGGTTGGTGCGTTTCACCCGGCATATCTATATTACAAAAACATTGGCCGCTTCGGAAGAAGTTTAGCATTTGTCTGTACAATTCAATAAACGTACGAAAACAGAAAAAATGGATCATGAAAAGGCTGTACCATCATTATTATCTTACACAACAACATCATCACCAAACATCGCCCTCATCCCTGTCCTGTTGATGTTGACTGAAGGATAGAGGCTTTCGCTCTGATCCTGCACCCCTCATTCCGTTCTATAGCTCCAAACTCCCCCATTTTGTACGTACACCTACCTATCTGGATGTACCCGCCTCTTTCTTCAGTCGTTGTGTGGCCGTTCGTAGTCGGGTGACCAGCTGTTTTTTGGTGATCGACAACATTTCCGGTGCAAATTCACATTTCTCACCCAATTTGATATATGATGTCTCGTTGCAATGTCTGTATACTAATCAATGAGGCCCGTATTTTTCGATAAGCGTTACACTATTCTTTTGTGCGTTGCTCTATTAGCCAACCTCGATTTTATTGAAGGTGTGCACTAGGACCCCGTAGTCTGTTCTATATCTTATTGTGGGAACTATGCGCTGGTCGCATACCGTTTACTTTGCGCTAAAGATATCCTACAGGTTAGTGCCTGGTAAGGCAGCTAAAAGGCAGTCTAGGCCATGCTGTTTCTAAGCCTACCATTTTTGTTTTTATGGTCAACACCGATCATTTCTCTAAACTAAATGCATTCGTTCACCACTTGTAGTACCTCATTACGTAAATCGCGGGTGGGTGTAATTTGCGGCCTTTTAACATTAGTTTCGGTTTTTTTTTTCACATTTATCATCGATCCTGCGACTGACCTTTTCTCTCGTAGATTTTGAACCATTGCGACGGTGACCTTGCCTTGCCCACTGAGCAAGACGATGTTAATCTTAAACCGGCTGGCACCCATAAGACTGCCAAATGATGGCCTGAATCCGACTAACAGGTCCTGACGAAGCAAGGTAACTCCGCGATATTGTCCGCTAAACCACTTCTGCTAAATGGGATACTCAAGATTTCTCGAACGCTCGTCTATACTCACTCGACGCCGATCTGCAGCTCCACCTACCGGCTAACATGCCGTGTTCGGACGTCACCTTACTTTTTCGCCTGGAGCTAGATGCTGCCGCCACCAGTCCGTAATCTTTTTCTATAGGCATAGCCCAAAGCCATGATTGTGATGTGTGCGCCACGGAAGGGAGGGACAACTTTTGTGCCACTGCGACTGATTTAGAACGCCGAGACCGCAGCTCTGAACTGCACTCCGCAAACTCCGCGAGTACCCGTTTACAGAACAGACTACTTGGGGTTACAGGCACTGCCCCTCAAATTATCAAAAAGCTATAAACGCCTTACTTCTATTTTTGAAGGACCCAGATCTACCTGAACGGTTGTAGGGAGGTGCCTTGCTTGCATCTATCGTTCGCCCATTTAGCCGGTTTAATTGCTAGGTTTATTCATTTTCTCTTTTTAAGTGCGAATGCACTTCTTAAGCGAGCCTGAAGCGTCCGCCGCCGTCCGCATTCCGCCGCCGTCCGCATAGCAACAGCAGCGGGTGCGCGCGCTCCTCGTCTTCCTTGGCAACTGGGGGAGATGGGCGCGCGCTGCCTGGCCGCAGACATGGCACATACCCACGTGGGGGATTGGCCAGGAATCTCCTCTTCTTCCTTGGCAACGGGGGGAGATGGGCGCGCGCTGCCTGGCCGCTGACATGGCACATCACCACGTGGGGGTTAGCCAGGAATCGGGCGTGAGAAGGGCTAATGCACCCGCTTAAAGGAGTACTGACACGAAATTTCAAAGCTGAGATCCGCTCTAGCAATCAAGTACAACGACAACACAAATAGGTGTCTGTGAATAAATGCATCTTTCTTTCTTTGTAGTTGTGTGTGTGTGTGTGATCTCTCTTTCGCGAACATTACCGAACCGCGCAAATTCAACTCGTGCATTCGCACTTTCACATTCTTCCCCTCGGGGAAATGCGGGGAATTTTTTTTAGTTGATGCTGTTGTTTTGTACTTACCGTTTATACTTTTTGTTTCCTTTTCTGATTTTCTCCCCATTTTTTTCTTTTGGTATATAGCGCAGTCTTTTTGTTTTCAATACCCGTATCCCCAACCCGATGTGTAGGGCAGCCTGCCACATGTTTCCCTAGTTAGCCTCCCCACTTTTGCGGTTCTGGTTCTTCCTTCTTCCGTCTTCCTGCTGATTACTGGGTAGTAAGGCCAAATACTTTAAGTGGTTAGACAACTGTTACTGCAGTAAACTTTCCGAGTTACCTGGAATCAGTTACCTGGAATGGTAACTGCAAGTCAAACAATTTTCACGAGTGAGGAAGGATTCCTGCTATCCTCTGAAACAATAAAAACTGCTGAGTATGTACGCAGCTCTTAAGCCATGCCATGCTACGGGCTACACCCGGAGTGGGAGCGGGCTGGCGTGATATCGGTACCAGATGGTGCAGTGTAAGCGGCAGCAATAAAAAATACCAGACCTTATATGCTCGGGTTCAAGAACTCACAACTCAATCTCAAAACATAAAAATACCCCTGCTCAGCCCAACGTCATCGCCAGGTACCTCTGTATAAGCCCAGATTTTATATTTCCTTTACCTTTTCTCCTGTTCCACCGAGACATCGCGTATTTGGTTTTAGCGGAAGAATTTATTCTGCTTGAACAACCATTGCTTTGTGTTTGTTTTTTTCTCATCAATGTAAAGAGTTTATTTCCTTTTGTGTTCCTAGTTTTCTAGCTCAGTTTTTTATGTTCATTACGATTTCTCTTTTTTGTTATACACACAGCGTAGCAAAAAGTTAAGCTCAGACGTGCGGAGAACACGTCGCCCCCGGATGAAGTGGTTGGATCGCCTGCGAGCTCGACCAGGTTCTGCCGGAGCATGCATATCGGAATTCTGACGCTACAATGCACACCGCTCTAAGCCCGAATATTTCCGGTCGGGAAAGGATCAAAACCAAAAACCATATCATGTCGGCCATCTGTATAAAACAGCCATAACGGCGATCTGGTGCGGGTTAACGTATCACAGCGTCTTTGAAACCCTTGTAAAAGTTCATTTAGTATAACTATATTGACATGGACTGCCTCGAGGCAGAAGGATTTTTTTTGTATTGTTTAGCAAAAGCGCGTTTTTAAAGCATTGCCAAATGTTGTTGTATGCTAGCGCGGTATGCTTTAGTCGCTTTTGTAAGGTCTGCATAGGAGATACCTAGCGCCGATAGCTTCGCCTGTTAACCCAAACAAAGAATTCGAATGATTCAACTACGTCAACCACAGTATTGTTGTTTCACGCATTCAATAAGTCACTTAGATGAATTGTGTCTTTTTTTCACATATATGCACAACCTGTAGCGTCGCCGGCTTATCAAAACTTCAGTTCTGGCAGTTCCAGGCGGAAGCCATTATTTATGGTGGCGGCCTACATCGATTGAAGAAGCCCTGAGTAAGTTAATCTCCGACCGGCCACATTGCGTTCACTGTACCCAATGTTTTAGTTTTGGTTGAAAAACAGGTTATACACGCACTTTAAACTATGAATATATTAATTCTAGGATCTTATGTCTATCCCCTTTCCCCACCACCGCTCCGGAGATGAGACTCACATGAAAGTGTCATTCGTTTATTTGTTCTAAAAACAGCGTTATTTGTTCTTCGATTTTCTTACGGGTGCGATTCATTATTTTTCTCCGCCCTTTTTGCAATTGACTGCCAGTTTGAATTAAGTTTAAGATATTTTTAGTTACTGCTACAGCAATGCCTTTTTTACTGTGAAGGACAAATGATTGACGAACTTTAAAAGTCACCATGACTAAATACCAAGCTTTACTTTGCCAGCTGTAGCCGAGAAGTCACTTCTATTTTTGTTAATTTAAAATAGGATTTTTCCAAAATGAAGAGGGCTTGGTTGTGATAACTTTTCTACAAGAACCACTATTTCAGTGAAGTGTGTACTCATAGACTACGAGATATAACATGCCTGAAGACTGGAATATCTTCGGTGTGAAGGCCAGAGCCTTAAGTGCCCCATTCAGCGAAAAAGCGCCGTTGTTGTTGACCGCCAAGTATAATGGTCACCACGGGAACGAGTAAATATATGTATGATCCGATGGGCTTTTAATCCCTGTCGGCGCAGTAGCAGCGGAGCGCTACCGCCCCTTGTCAGCGTAGAACAAAAGTAGTTGTTGTTCCTTATATGCAAAAATTCTACTGTCAACACAACCGCCCCAAGACATAATACCAACCAATCCCACAACTGAAAGCGCCCCCCTTCCAGCTGTCGTTTCACCCATGATTGAGGACCTCAAACGCTACATCCATGGACTTGTTTTGGACCTGAACGCGAACATTCAAGCGGTTGACACACGCGTTGCCGCACTCGAAATTACCCAGAGGAAAAAGCGCGTTGCCGCACTGGAAATTACAAAGAGGGAAAAACGCAAGAAACCCAAACAAGGCACTCGCCCACATCCCACCGGGAGAACAGTACCGCTCAAAGATGATGGGGACACCCCCTTCCTCTCCGCCTAAAGTCGCCACCCCACCTACCACCATCGTATGGCAATGGAATTGTCGCTCATACCGTAGCAAGAAATCATCACTCCTTCATTTCACTCAACAACACCGACCCGATATAATCGCTCTACATGAAACAGACACCACCAAACGTCACCCTCAGAGATTATACCACATACACTGCAGACACCCTTGCCGCACCGCCATCCTCGTCCGCACCGATCAAACGGCCCAACAACACACCCTCCCCACCAGCTTCGATTACACCTTTGTGGAGGTCATCCCCCAAAAAAGACGCACTCAAGTCTATTCGTCCTGAATATCTACAGCCCACTCGCTGCTCTCCTGTCAGAAATTGACAAGCTCTTCCGAGAAGTGAAACTGCGCACTAAGGGACATAAATGATTAATATTAGGGGATTTTAATGCCCATCACATGATGTGGGGCTACCATCGAAACGATCAAAAAGGCATTCAACTTCATGACGCAATTCAACAGCATCGTCTTCATTTGTAAAACAACCCAGACACACCCACGCGCATTGGAAACAGCGTCTCCCGCGATACTTCACCCCACCTAACCCTAACTTATAACATCAAGAATGACGAATGGACGTGCCTAGACGAAACACCAGGAAGCGATCATCACATTATAGAACTCCGAATCAGTCATCACAGAAACGCCAGGCAAAGAATTGGTACAGCCAGGCTTACTGATTGGAAGGCCTTCAGAGAAGACTCGCCTACTGAGTGAATCCAAAATATTGAGGATTGGGCCGCTGAGATTATCACGACATTCGCCAAGCACACAAAAGAGTTTCCTCTTACCGAAGACAATCCAGCCATAGACAATCACCTCAAGCACTTATGGGACGCCAGAAACAGCCTTCTGAAGAGGTGGAAAAGGCGCAAGACCAACCGGAAACTACGCACTCGTATAGCCTTACTCACACAAGGAGCAGAATAATATGATCGACAACTAAGCCAGCAAAATTGGACCCAATTCTGCAATACGCTCCAGGGAACCCTCAGCACCCGGAGAACTTGGCACCTTCTCCGTTCCCTCATGGGCTCCAAAGAATCAAAAGCCACGACTGCACACAAGCTTAAAATATTAATCCACAACCACCCCGGAACAGATGAAGACCTGCTGCAAGAGCTGCAGAAATAATTCGAAGCTCAGCCCACTACACAGGTACAGCCGCCACTGTAGTACACTGGTCAACCGAACCTAAAACTGGATACGCCTTTCACCATTCAGGAAATCGAAGCCGCGATACACGGCCTAACAAGGAACACTACTCCTGGACAGGATAAGATCCCAACAAACTTCTGCGCAATCTGGACCCCATCGCCCTTGAAAATCTGCTCACATATATGAATGAACTCTGCATGAAAGGAACTCTCCCGCCACAGTGGAAACATGCTGATATCACGCTAATCCCCAAGCCCGGAAAACCCCCCACACTCAAAAACCTCCGTCCCATTAGTCTCACATCGTGCGTGGGCAATCTCCTTGAGCATATGGTTCACACTCGTCTGGCCCATCACATAGAGGACAATAACTACTTCGCAACCACCACGTATGGATTTCGGCCCCATCTCTCTACCCAAGACATCCTGCTGCAGCTTAAAGAAGACATAATATTGAAACTCTCAAACAATCACAAATATTCTATTGTCGCACTTGATATAGAAGGGGCATTCGACAATGTCACGCACCAAGCCATCCTACAAGGGCTAGCTACTACCAACTGCGGGCCCATACTCTACAACTACGTCGCGGCATTTCTTAGCAACGGAACCGCCACTGTACGCATCGGCCATCTGCGATCCGACACTTTTTCAGCAATTCCTCAAGGAACACCTCAAGGCTCGGTTATTCACCCCTACTCTTTAACCTAGCCATGAAGGACCTCCCACCCCTGCTCCAAGATATTCCGCATCTCCGACACGTTTTCTATGCGGACGACCTCACGCTATGGACACCCACTGGGTCAATCGGAGATCAGGAAGAGGCACTTCAAATGGCAATTGACACCTCCCAACGATATCTCCAATCCAGAGGACTGGAGTGCGCCGCCGAAAAGTCCGTTGTACTTACGCTCAGCAAGAGATCTACCCGCAAGACCGCACACAGAATACCAGAACCAGAATTATACATAAATAATCACCTTGTCTCTAATGTCCCTTACCTTTGGATATTGGGCCTCATTATACCTAGAGACGGATCTGGCTTACAAGCCCTACCACCATTACAGCGTACACTCAACCAGCTCATGCACATCATCCGCCGCGTCTCCAATCGTCGCTTCGGACTTCGTGAACACGACACCCTACGCATGGTCTAAGCCATTCTCATCAGCAGGATAGCGTATGGCACGCCATACCTGGCCCTCAGACCACAAGAAGTACGGAAACTCGACGCCACCATACGCCAGGCCTACAAGACCGCTATTGTGCTCCCAATCAGCACGGCAACCAAAAACATTTTGCAGCTAGGGGTCCACAACACCTGGGAGGAAATACAAGAGGCCCACCACGCATCTCAAATACGCCGACTACGGATAACGCCCACGGGAAGAGCAACACTTCTCCGTCTACACTACGACGTCCCACCACGAAAAGATGAGAAAATTCGAATCCCAGCAGACATTCAGCAACACATCCGCGTAGCCCCCATACCCCGAAATACGCACCCGGTTTTCAACAAACAGCGGCGCACTGCACGAGCTCGCTTGATTCATAAGGACAATCACCATTTACCATGCACTCGGTACACAGATGCATCGCCGTACCCTCATCAGAAAGCACATGCAGCCTGTGTCGTTAGTACGCAAGGCACAGAACTGGCAGCAGCGACCGTTCTCACCACTTCCATCGAGACTGCTGAGGATTGTGCCATCGCCCTTGCTGCTACAACAGGCGAGGAAGTTCTTACAGTTATAACCAATTCACAGACAGCCTGCAGAAACTTTATAATTAGCCGCATCTCTCAACCAGCACACTGCGCCTTCTTCGCCAACTAAAAAGACTACCAGAAATTAACATCATCTGGTCACCCGGCCACCAGTCCCTCGAAGGGAACGAGGCGGCACACTCCTCTGCCCGAGCTCATACACACCGGGCCGTTATCTCAGAGGGAGAAAAGCACGACCGAAGCGCCTCAAAGCCAGCACCAATCCATACATACACCGAAATCTTATCCCACTACAAAAACGACCGCCGTCGCTTCCCGCAACCTCATGCACAATTAACACGCGACGAAGAAACCACTTTCCGGCGCCTCCAAACCAATTGTTATCCCCATAACACCCTACTGAACGCTATGTACCCCACCCAATACCCTGCCACCTGTAGCTTTTGCCCTGTTGCTGGCACCCTGTACCACGTGGTATGGGAGTGCCAACGGACTCCCACTCTAACCCCACATACCAAGCCTACATATGAGCAGTGGCAGTGGGTGGAGCAGCTGACCAGCTCCGAGCTCTCGGACCAGCGCCGATTGGTGGAACGGGCCCGGACGGCCAGCCAGCTCCAAGGCATCTTGGAATAAGTATGCCTCTCACTGGGTGGAGGCCCTAAAAACATGCTCCTGCTCATTACTAACATAAATGTTTGTCTCTTAGTGCATGGGAGATATGCGCATGAGAGATTGGCCCCAAATCGCGAGCTTTGAGGGGCAAGTTCACGCTTCATAAAATCAAGAAATATATGAATTTAAAACGTAAAAGTTGCCAAATAGTGCGCGCCGCGTGACACGTGAACGTGATGGAACGTGAGTAGAACAGGTGCACCTAAGCAATTCAGTGCCTAAGGTCCAACCATACGAAAGATCCAACGAGATGAAACGTCGAACAGTGGATCTTTCGTCCCGGTGGATGTTTCAACTCGTTGGACAATCAGGCTCGACTGGGCCTTACGTCTCGGTGGATATTCTGGATCGATTAGACCATCCGTCTCGGAGAATCTTTCGTCTCACTGGATATTCAGGCTCGATACGATCCTCCGTCTCGTTGGAACTTTCATCTCGGTGGATATTCAGACTCTTCTGTATTATATCAACGTCCGAAGCACTCTACAATCACCTTTACCTAATTCAGCAAAATAATAGCGAGAACGGCTGCGTTTCAGATGTGAATATATAACTTCACTAAATACTAGTTTAAATTGAATTGTACTCCCGTCATTTGCCTTTCGACGTTGACAGGAACGCTATTTCCAAATAACAGCTTCAGCAAGATGAAATGACTAGTTTACGAAATATATGCTATCACTGTCGTATCGACTGAAGAACGAACAAAACAAATATTTTTGCAGATGTGTGATAAAAACAAACATTTTTATGGGTGTGTGGGCCTAGTGCGTGTTGGCGAGATTTGTTGAATTACTCTTAGCAAGAAGGCGCCAACCACCTATCTAAAAATAATATCTTCTTACGAATGAACTCAAGTTCCTTCACGCCGCATGGACACGTGCAGCACATAGGCGAGCGTAAACGAAATTTGCGAATATTCACTTGGTAATTTGCGGATTTTGCTATTTCCATTTATAATTTAGGTGTGTTTCTGGGAGCGCACAAGTCCCCTCTATACCATTCACATAATTTCACACTTTCTACCAGGGAGCCTAACTATTAATTAATATAAGAAATTGCCCCGTTTTACTGTGCCGTCTGTTGATTCCGCGCAAGACTGTGTGCTATACCGGCCTCGCCACAGTGAATGGATAAAGTCTGGAAGTCTGAGTTTGGTTCTTTGGTAGTTGTTCAACTGTTTTAAGAAACTGAGTATATTAAATAAGGGTGGGATAGTGACCTGAAGGGTGCCAGTGCAGTGGATTTGTGCCACCCTTCTAAGAAGTGTTGCTCTTCCACCGCAACTTTCCGGCCACCAACCTTTACGCTGTTGGGACGGCGGCTCAGGAAAGCGTATCGCGTTCTTTATCGCAGCTCCAAGACGGAGCTTCGCGATTAATTTTTGTCTACTTTTTTTAAAAGGCAAAGGCGCATATTTGTGGTAGGATGGAAGCGGTACCATTAAAGCGGTCTGTGGAAATTCTCAGCAGGATGGAGAGTAGGGCGAGTTGGTAATGCGACATGGTTATTTGATTTAATTGTGGGGGTTTAACGCGCCGACGCAACGCAGGCGATGAGGCGCGCCGTAGTGGAGGGCTCCGGATTAATTTTGACCACCTGGGGACCTTTAACGTGCGCCGAAATCTCGTACACACGGGTGTTTTTGCTTTTCGCCTCCATCAGAAAAGCGGCCGCCGCGGCCGGGAATCGAACCCGCGACCTCGTGCTCAGCAGCGCAACGCCTTAGCCACTGAGCCACCGCGGCGGGTGACATGGTTATTTGGAAACAGCGCGTTCAAACACGACCACAAAGGAAAGAACCAGACAGAACGAGCGCAGACTATCAACTTCTCAGCACGTATTCGATGGTTTAGCAGATGGGAATACCTGCGTGATTTGTGTTGGCCATGGGATTGGCCGAGGGTTGCTAATACGCGCCAAATTCTTCAAGCATTCGAATGTGACGGAGACCAGATTGTTTTCTCGGAAAGTAGGAATATGCACCCTAAACACAAGGAATGACCATAAATATACGCGGACCACCTGTTACGTGGTGCCATACACATCACCTTGTGTATAGAAGTCGAACTACCTTAAGGGAAAAGTGAAGTGATTTGTAAACATGGCGAGATTACTTGCGCAAATTGTAGTCCCTAGGTCACGTTTCCACCACTCAGGGTGCGTTAACGCGACTTTGTGTACTATAACAATGCATTTCAAAGTGCTGTCCTCGTCTCTGCATACTCGTTGCCGATTTTCTAAGACGTTTCGAATGACGCTTAGTCTCGTAGCCTCAGTTTGACTGCGTCTTCTGCGCGGCTCGCCTACCCTTCGACAGGCAGGAGACCGGCACCAGGCAGGCCCTCGAAAATCGTCCGCTCAGTTAAAATTAAGCCATTACAAGATTTGTAATCGGAGGAATGTGGCGTAGTTTTGTTAGTTTGTAAAAACTCGAAGTCAAAAGTCGAAGTCTACACTCGCGCACATGCAACACGTTTATTGGCTTACGACGTTTTGCTGAGTTTGCTTCTCTGGAGCTGCAAGCTGCATTTGCTGGTACGCTAGTAGAAAACTAAGGCCGATAAGAAGTGGGAGAAGATCAGCTAATTTAATGTAGGTAACGAGCAGAAAAATAAACTAATACTTTTTTGTAGAGTAAAACCAAGGTACGAACACTTTTGGCTAGAGATGATCTAGTAGAGAGGTCAGCCGAACAACCTCACATTGGCGATATCTTTTTTCCCGCCTAAAGAGCATAGTAACAAGTGATTAGGTATTTGTTTGGATGTGATGGACGCAAAAAAGTTTTTCTTTGGGATGCCTACATGATAACTGCATGCGCAAACAGGAAACATGCTTTCGCGAAAAAGAAATGTCTAACTCTTGGCAGGACTATCAATTAGAAACCATTAATTGTTTCTTGGTTTTGGGCCGGGGTGCGGTGTTTTTCTGGGATGATTTGCGACGAACTGTTAATAGGGACATTTTACACAATGCGATTCTTGCCTCTTCGAGATACTACAGGAGTGCCATACGATACATTTTTTGGGATGGAATTATACAGCTTGTAGTAGTGCCGCAAGACTGACCGTCATTCAGCACCATCCCCGCCCATAGAAGTCTTTTTTGGGGACCAAGCTTCGTTGGTGCAGAGCCTGTATGAGGCGAAAAGTGACGCACAAGAATGGCTGCACCTGTTGGATGCGCTTGTCTGCTTGCTGAAGTTTTGACAACCGCTTTATTGTAGCTTTTTAGGGGTTATTCTTCTTGGATAACTGCTAACTTTGGTATTGTATAATAACGTCATGTTTTTCATGCAGTAAAGAAGAAAATGGGGCATGAAGGAGTAGTCTCAAGCCCTAGATGCAGCGCATCGTAGCAGCAGGCTCGAATCTGAGGTTGAATTTTTTGGCAGTTGATTTCTTCTTGTATAGGTTATGTTTTCTGTACTGCATTCACCATTTTGCGCCGCGATAATCATTGCATTATGAGCGAGTTTGGAGACTGCGTGCAGACAGACGGCGAGTTCCAGTTGGCGTTGACGTATCACCAACGGCTTGCAAACACAGTGCCTATTCCACGGACTGTCGGCCTCGTGCGAACGTTCCTCTTACGACCCAGAGACGAGCCAGGCCAGCTCCGAAGTTTAGGGAGAGGCGCATCACAGTTGAGCGTCTCCGATGGCGCGGAGGGCGTACAACCACTGCGTACGCCTCATCTAATGAACGTTACGACTTAAAGCGGGGCTGGCAGCCTTATGTGACTGATCATGCAGCCGACAACTACAGCCAACCAGCGATAACGTTGGACGCCAAGCGGGTTGTTGTGGGGAACCAAAACAGAAGCTGGTTTGAATAACTCTGCAAAAATAAGCGGCAACAGCAACATTCCGATACATATGGCTTTTACCAATGGTACTAAATTTTTTCTCTAGAAAATTACATTGAAAAAGAATCAACTGTACATGAAGTTAAAATCTTGGGCCTCGACCAGTCCCATCGCAAGACGTGTCCTCGTGAGTGCTGAAGTGGTTACGCCCGCCGCTAACGCCACATGCCTATTTTTTTGTTTTATAAATGAGATGCTGCTTTATCGACAGGGTGAACGATAGTCTATGCCATGCAAATACAAACAGAAGTTCGAAGCATTTACTTCAAGGGCCCTTTAAAGGAACACTGAAGTAATATTGAGAGATTGTGCGATTAATTGCGCGGATAAAAGTCTGCCATCCCACAGACGAGGCTTAGACTACTCTGAGTGCGTTTGCGCAAACCTATTGAGTACGAAAATGAATTCCAGAGCAATGTGATTTCTGAAAACTCCTTACAATTACGTGTGACATTTCCCATGAGGCGTACTTCTCTTGCAATACTATTGGACGATTTCAACGCTTTAAATTTCTTGCATACACTATTGCGTTTTCGTCAATGCTTCTTTTTTTAGTGAAACGTTCAGTGCTATTGGCATCAAGTGAAATTGTGAGCATGTACTTTTGTGGTTTAGTTTTGAGGAGTTAGAGCTTATTTCGGTTTCGGTTCACCCTGCAATTCGTCCATGGTTTATGACGTTGTCGGTGATCGCGAATAAGTCGTACTTCAGAAATCGTCATGGCCCGCTATTGACATGTTGTTGAATGCAGAAGTGGACAGGATAAACCTCCTTGCACCCCTTGAAGTTAACAAGTATTGTTTTATGTAGCAATGAACGCCGAGGCGAGGTGGATGTCGTGGCTGAACTCCGGTGCTCCTGTTCATTGGAGATGGTGAACCGCGGAATGTTCTCTCCCACGCCTACGAATCTGACCTACATGTCTTTTTCCTGTGTTATCCGCCGCGGCGTCGGCCAATCGGCCAAATAAAAACAGTCGGCCAATATAAACCAGTCCCATACCCCTAGATTTGAACCCACACAGTAGACGCCACTCCCATTGTGGTTCATGATATTAGGCTACGGGAACATGGAAATATGCTTACAAACAACAAGTATCTATATGTCGAGGCCCACCTCCGCCATATCGGATATAGCTGTTTACTTGTTGGATTGCAGCACTTTGAGCTGCAAAGCTGAACATTGCTTGAATAAGGTTTGTGCCGTAGGCTTTACTCTAGCACCCTCAAATATCTGATCAGCAGGTACTACGTTTCTTCGAGCAGTAGTAATCGAACGGGAATGTGTGGTAGTGCTGAAGACCGGTCCGCCTTTTCACCCAGTGAAAAGGTTTTACAGTTTTCGGTAAAAAAGATAAGTTGGTTTTATTTTCTTATTACATACATTACTTAGTTTTTAATTGTGCCAAAATTTTTTACATGCGTACCCGTCGCACAGGCATATGTAGTTACCGGCGAAGCGTCGTACGTCAATTCTATAAAACGATACTTGCTCGCTACAAACTGTGACAGAAGGCTTATCCGGCCCGTCTATGAAGTCAAAAACATGTGACCAGGGGTCATTGCGACCCCTGAAGTATGGCTAATGCGCGATCACAGATATCGGTGGAAGCCATGGGCGTGCTGCACGGCGAAACCGGAACCGAAACTAGTTCAAATTTTCCCAAAATAAACCACAGTAACTATATTCCGACCGATACTTCTTCTGAAGTGCACTACAGTATTTTCGAAAAAAACATCCTTTACACAAAAACAGGTTCGTATGACTGAAATGTAAAATCTTGGTCGTCGTCCATTACATCGCATGATGAGTTTGCGTCATTTCGCGTCCCAGCTGCAGTTGTTGAAGCTGCCGCAGACCGCACCTGGTATTTTTCTTTCTTTGGCGATTTAAAACGTATATACGGCGTTAGTGGCTGCACAAACGTCGAAAAGCATGTTTATTTGGGCCCATCTGTGCAAAGCAAACACGATCAGAAGTTAAACAAATTCAAAAAGGTTGTTTGTTACGACTTAGCATCCTATTAACTAGGTTGTTTAGTATTCTTAAAATCCTAGTGCGCTTTTTTTTCGCGTGTGCAATGTATCCGGGACTTTTCATGGGCTCCACTTTCACGAAACAGTTCAATGACTCACCGAAAATGAAGACACGGATTGGTATGACTCCTTCGGCGGGGAGCTTAGAATAGTGTACCGGCATGGCTACCTTTCAAAACATTCATATAATAAATGCATTTTTATAACCCGCCGCGGCGGCTGGGTGGCTGAGGCGTTGTCCAGCTGAGGCAAGGATGCGGGTTGGATTCCCGTCCGCGGCGGTCGCTTTTCTGATTGAGACAAAAGGCGAAAAATTCAGTGTATTCGACATTTCGGCGCACGTTCGAGATCCCCAGGTGTTTAAATTCATCCTGAGCCCTCCACTACGGCGCGCCTCATCGCTTGTGTAGCGTCGGCGTGGTAAACCTCATACTCAATCACAAATCTCACCTATCACCCGTCAAAGAGGCTAGACAGACTTGGAAGCAATCACTACATCATAAGCACATCACTTACTGTCCGGGAACCTACAGGCTTCAAGTACGTAATATAGTTTCAGTCATCTGTTTTATTGGGAAAAAGACCATAAAGTATACATACATAAGATAAGTTCACAAATTTTAGAGCATCCTAGCCATCTTAAAACACTGAAAATAAGTGGTAACAATACTGCGTATATTTGCCTGATATTTTTTCATCATTAATGCACTAACGGTGGTTGGGCAGGGACAATGCGGTTTAAATTCCGCATTCTATGGGAATGGTCGTTTAGGTGACTGACTGGACGCGGCTCCTTACTAACAATGTCAAAAAAGGAACACAAGATCACACACGCATTTGAAGGAAGAATGAAAAATAAACAAATGTGTATCAAACTGGTGTGTGTTTCAACTACAGCCGGTAACCTTCACACGGCTGCTAATTTCCAGAGCACGTTTTATTCTCTAGTTTTCAGCCGATCGATTCTCCCCAGGGATAAAACAGTTGTCTGTAAGTAATTGCATAGCTCAACGGGCACCCAAAAAAACGAAGAATCATTGTTCTCTTAGCCAGAAAACCAAACAGGGAATGTTTCCCGAGTCCTCGTTTTCCAGTCGTTACGCTTCTCATTTCGCCGGCGTAGATCCTGTGATCTTTGGTCCCTAAGCGGGCAGCTGCCCCGGGTTGTTTTGTTACACGCGTTCTTTTCGAAGACACTCGCGAAAGAGAACGAAGTCTGAAGGGGGCTGAACTTTCGCAGGCCGAGGCGGTAAATTACCCCGATTTTCTTGGTGTCGGTATCTATAGCCATGGGGACCTCGGTTGTGGAAGCAAATTACCAAGGCTCTAATGGTTTATTTGGCAGCTCTAGACATAGCACGGGTCCTTTATGTAAATGGCTTCAAGACTGTTCTCAGATCATCCGAAGTGCCGCTCCCCGCAGTTGGCAAACCACAAGACCATCAAGAGCTCCCCGCTAAATGAGGCGGAAAAAGAATGCAGTTTTGTACCGTAATGGGTACTGGTTAGGCGGCGCTAAAATGCGACCAGCCGATGGAGATTTTAAAGTAAAATGAGAGTGTGAACGGAAGGTCACACGAGGAGCCTGCGTATAACTGTTTTAAGAAAAAAATGTTTGGGTATACCACAGTTTGTACAATGAAAAATTTGCAAGGGTTCTGTAAAAAGTACACATTTGACAACATAAAGCTATGTTTTCTCCTTAACGTGCAACTGTTTGAGTAGTTAAAAATATAACATTTTTCTACTTAATGTGGCGATACAGAAATTGTTTAATTTTTGACTGTAGTATTTGCGTTCGGAACGACGGAAGCGAAAATAAACACTTTGCCAAGCTGTGAGTACAAGGTATATTAAATTTAGCAGCATATGACTCACTAAGAACACAGAAATACCTATATGAAATCTGACATTTGCATAGGAAACTAACAGCGTAGTAATGTTTTCGATCGGTTGTAGGGTGAATGCAGTCAATTTATTCCGGTCGTTTGTGGCAAGCAAAAAATACGTGTTTTCTGCATTTTTGCTCAATTTTAACACATCCACAACAACAGCAATGTAATTCCGAACATAACGATACCCTAAGCATCAAAATTCTGGCTTAAATAACAATTTCACACCCAATTTTGTCAAAAGCTGGCCTAAGCCACTAGCCCTAAAATTAACTTGACGCTACAACTTCCAAATAAAGAAAACTACCGCAGAAAGAAACGAAGGACATAATTGCAATCCTCCCACAACCGCGCACCTAACTGCAGCAAGCGCGCCTTCGTCAACTCTGTTTTTCGCCCGAGTACTCGAGAGTTCGAACCACAGAAAAACACGCGACCATAAAACGTGGTCGGCTAAAGCCTAATCGCAAAAACTCGCTAAGTAACAGTTTGAAAAACGCATTCGTTCTCATGTAACCTGAACGCCGAAGCCCCAAGCACTAAAAGCGACCCCTACAAAACGTAGGTATTCATTTCTGGCCGTAGTATGAAATTTGAGAAAGTCACAGCACCCAGAGTATTGCGGACCCATCTCGGGGTACTAACGCGTAACCGCAATAACTCAGCTCAAACACCGGGGCACAGCAGTAACTGCGAGACCATGCCGAATACACAGACACGCTAACCACCAAAATTGCACTGTAAATGAACAAATCAGAGATATTTTTTTGTAATTTCAACTTGTGGACTACGCCTTCAAAACCTTCTTGACCTGGAATGCTCTGGTAGGACATCCTCTAGTTCGCTCTAAGCCAAAAAGAACATCACTTCCTGGCACCACAGCCGTCCTACAAGGCCCACATCCCCTCACCTGTCCACTAGAGACCATGGATCCATCCACCATTCAAGACAGCAACCCCGAAACCACCAGTCAGCACTTTGGCAAGCACGGTTTTCAGCCATTTTGCGAAAACATGACCAAACAAACGCTGAGAAAAAACCACATTGTAACACGCAAACAACGCCGAAACATCTTTCCCACAGCCTTTTCCCCAGCTCCTTGACCACTGAACCTCCTTCTCCAACCACCATAACCACCAAACTTGAACCATGGTCTCGTTAGAAGCGCACAAAACCCGCGACCTTTGAGTTGACCATTCACCGAGCGCCCAGAGCACAGGCTATGTCCTCCGTCTGAGGCCAGAGTGGGATTTAGAGCTTACCTACTGGAGAGCTCGGAAAGGAATGTAGACCCTGACCAAGCGGGCTCTAACACCAATTCTTCCTCAGGACACGCAACTGAGCCTGGCCCCCCAAAAAAGATCTCGAAAATTCTGTCATCCTCTTCATCAAATTTGCCTAACGTTCACCAACCCCACACACCATTTTGAACACCACCTCTCCTCTTCCCGCATTCAACCAGCCGGAAATTGAAAACCCTAGTCACACACCATGACCTACCACACCGTCGGCCCTTCCAACAAAGCCAAAGGTGCCCACCTGTATTCTTGACTCAGGTCGAAACAACCATTTTCCTACACCCTCCCCTAGGACACGGGATCTATTCCCTGCCGCGGCGGCCGCTTTTCTGATGGAGGCGAAAAACGAAAACGCCCGTGTTTTCGAGATTTCGGTGCACGGTAGGGATCTCCAGGTGTTCCAATTCATCCGGAGCCCTCCACTACGGCGCACGTCATCGCCTGTGTAGTGTCGGCACGTTAAACCCCAAAATCAATCAATCATTTATATAACAGTCTCAATTGAAACCCTTTTATCTCTATAATATAGCAGCTCGGTGCATGAATAAAGTACTGCGCTTGTGAACACGAAGTTTCGGCTTGATTCCTGGCAATGACAGTGGCTTTTTCCATCAGGTGAAAACAAGCAGCAGAACGATAAAGTAGCATAAGTAAAAACGTTTACGTACTTCGAGTGTTGTGCAGGTTCTAATCAATTAGGCGCCATAAATTGCTCTGTAGCGCCTCTTCCCTCTCTCACGGCTGCACGTAAATGATCCCATAATCTTTTACTCGGAAATTTCTAGTTTCAACTGAATGTTAACAATTTTAACGTGTTTGTGATGCTCGGATCACGTTTTGCCCTCCGCCTATGTAATACACTACAACTGCAAAATAATGAACAGCTCTATTTGAAACAAACAAACCTAAAGAGCGACAGGGCTGGTTGGTGATGCGGCACCGATTCAATTATGTATCCCGCTATCTCTCGAGCTGCTGTTGTCTGTACGTTTATTCCCGTCAAGCTGAACTTGAATGAAGTATTAGCAGGGCATCGGCCAGCTCAATAGGAAAGATCATGGGTTGATTTCAAATAAAATGAAAAGTGCGGGAAGCCCGTTTTTCTAGCATATGAGTAATTATCGAAATTTGGTGATTTTCTAAAGCCAATCATCAGGTGTATTTAGTGCCGCGGCCACACTGTGTGAGGAACCCAACGAATCTGGCCCTGACGGATTGCAGAACTGAAAACTAAACTTAATTGTTTTCTTTACAAATGATGTTGCTGAAATTGAGATGAACATCGCGGAAAATACGCTCACGTTACATAGACGCAAAACTGAGTCCTGCATGCAAAAAACCAACAAAGTTGCCAGAACGGTCAGTTGCGTTTGATGGGGTAAACGTTTACACAACTGATTCAAACCCATTGCTATCCGCTTTATCCGAATGAGCACACTAAACCGGTCTTATATTGTTGGACCTATAGTCCCAATGTATCTTTCATCTCGATGGACATTCAGGCTCGATTGGACTTTTCATCGCAGTAGAACTTTCGTCTCGGTGGATATTCAGGCTCGATGGGACCTTCGTCTCGCTGGATCTTTCGTCTCGGTAGACATTCAGGCTCGATTGGACCTAGCGTCTCGGTGGATATTTATCCTCGCTCATCACGTGACCGATTGGACCTTACGTCTCAGTGGATCTTTCGTTTCGGACATTGAGGGGCAAGCGCATCACTGCCTAGAATAATCTAGGGGTGTTGTGGCGTGCTCCACACTTCTTGATGCCTTAATTCTTCCCGTAAGACGAAGAAAAGCAACAGATGTAAGAGATGCATACACGGTGTTGCAGAAGAGAAGCCGGTCGAAGTAATTCGTGCCTATGGACAGTGAACGAAGACCGAGACGCAAATGCGATAAGCATCACCAGACTTTCGTATTCAAAGCACGCAAGCAGGGTTAAGTGCCCTGATGAATTTTTTTTAAAACGAGAATGTTTGCAATTATGAATTCTCCCCTTCATCCAAAAACGTCCGTTATGTGTTAATAGGAACAATCAACGATTCCGGTGAGCACGAACGCTGTATGCATAGACACCTTTTGCCTTTGCGTTCTCTAAACACGGTTTGCCCTGCCCTGGGAACATTGTTCACCTCAGGATATAGCCTCAATGCATTGGTTCATTTCAACCTTCCCTTCCTCACATAGGTAGTACGCGCAGGTTGCTTCTCATCTTGATGTTGCGTTCTACAACCAGTGAAGCATGACTACATCGACACCACCTGTTATCGACACGTGTCAAAGGGAATTGCCTCAGTTAAACGATACGCGGAAGCAGCACCTGGACAGATAGCTCGTGAACGTCATTTGCATTTCAATGGGCGGTGCTAAAGGTTCTCTGAACAATCGATCGACTACAAATAGTTTTGAATGCCTGAGTGCAGTATTTTTTATTGAAAAAACGCATCGTGACAACCCTGCCCGCGACGTTTTTTAAAGTGCACTTCATCCGCCTCCCCAGCACACCGTTTTTATTCGCCATTCCTTGTGGAGCCGTATTTTTCTTTAAAACTTACTAGTGTCCTGTTTATTGAAGCGTTCTTTATTGGTCTGGTTCGCTACAGCCTGCCTACCCTCGGTTCACTGTCCAAGAGCAACGTCAAGCAGCTAGAGGTACTACAAGCGCAAGCTCTGCGTATTTGCCTGAGACTCCCTAAGCGCACTTCAACGACCGGGTCACTTTATAAAGCGAGATGCCTCTCAGCCAGGGTATTATTAGGACAAGAAAATATCCGTGTCTGCCTCCGCCATGTTAGCGGTTCGTTTCCCCAGCCTTTAGCTGACTGATTGATTGATTGTAGGGTTTAACGCGCCGACGCAACGCAGGCGATGAGGCGCGCCGTAGTGGAGGGCTCCGGATTTATTTTGACCACCTGGGGATCTTTATCGTGCGCCGAAATCTCGTACACACGGGCGTTTTTGCTTTTCGCCTCCATCAGAAAAGCGGCCGCCGCGGCCGGGAATCGAACCCGCGACCTCGTGCTCAGCAGCGCAACGCCTTAGCCACTGAGCCACCGCGGCGGGTCCCCAGCCTTTAGCTGGTAGCTCCAGAAATCATGTGAAGGAATTCTTGCCGGCTTACTATACACGTCCTATTATACCCGAGTCGCCACCTTGGCAGTTTTCTACGTGGTTAATACCACCAACAGTGCCTGGAATCGCCAAACAGTCAGCGATGCCTCCACCGGCCTTAACATACTACACACTTCAGCATATATCTCGCTGCTATAGGCGGGTATACCCACGTATATGCTGATGGGTACGTGACTTCCGAATCTTCCGCCATAGGTGTGTGGGTGTCATTTTTGGGGGCTTCTGTGAGCCAAACGCTCAGCCACAAGACATCGGCTACAAATACCGAGCTGGCAGCAGCAAGAGCTGCGCTGCAGAATGTCAAGGACTGCCCTCCAAAACCATGTGTAATTTTCCTGGACTCCCGCTCTGCGCTACAAGCGCTTCTCAAGCGAGGAAGTAATCACGGCCAACTGATACAGGAAATCAATGTCATACACACAAAGGCACTCCGCCACGGGCGCACTATTTCTTTGCAGTGGTTGCAGGACCCTGTGGAATTACGGGCAATGTGATATCTGATCAGCTCGCGCGCGAGGGCCATTTCACGAGCGCACCAGCACAACTCCCTTTATCCAAGGAGGACGCCAACGGAATAGCCACAACTGTCGGATGGCGCATGCAATTGCAGCCCTGACGGAACCCGGGCCTGCAATACGCCCCCCTTTACGCTCTCGACCCGCAGTGTAGGTTTTGTATACCTCAAGGTTTATCGAGGCAAAAAAAGTGTGTTATACATCGCCTGCGCCTCAAAGTAGCCTATACCAAAACCTTTCTTAACAATATGGGTCTGATGACATCACCTCTGTGTCCGCTTTGCGGTGCACGAAAAGCCACTGAACGCCTGTTCTGTGTTTGTCCACCCTTCAACTTGGCGCAAATGACAGCGCGATGTTTATTACGGGCAAGAACTCTCAGCATGAAGGTCTGTTTATGCCCCTTGAATAGCGAAGACAGTGCGGCGAGGGGTTTTGAAGCTCCTGGACTCGACTCCAGCCTGTGACTGCCTCTGCCTTTTCTTATTTTTTTTATGTGTGTGTGCGTGTGTTCGTCTGATGGAGTTTCTTTCGTTTTTCCTTTTTTTATTTGTATTATTCATGTAAGCATATAACCCTCATCAGATGTTCTCCAACCATCTAACTTAGCAAGCCCAGCATTATGCAGGGCTTACCTCTTCGGTCTCATTAAAGAACTTTCTCTCTATATATACGGATTTGGCCGCCTTATCATTCCGTGGTTTCTATCACTGCTTTGGTCCGGACCTGACACAATGAATTCAGTGACGCCTATAGATATAAACCACACTTTTGGGCCGGGGACAAACCATGCGGTGGTTCATTTCTACTACTAGCATTCACGTGCATAGCGGTGATGGATGGAACCCTTCGGGCTCCCAGCTACGTCACCTGACATAACAAAACCAGCTTTTCATCTCACTTTACGTCCTGGCCCAACCAGGTAGAAGCAACGTAGCCTGTTGTGATTAAGCTCAGGAACATCCTCAATTTTGTACAGCGACTAGTGGGATCCCGTCTGTAGGCCGTCCCGTCTCGCGGAGAAAAATAACAATAGCGAGAACCACAACAACAATAGCAACGACAACAGTGCTTTTTCGCAGAATGGCGCACGTCAGGCTTTCGATTTAAAACGTTAATCCTCCCCAAACGTAGTGAGGGCCCATTGTTAACCGAAAGAAAAGTAACTTGGGGGAACCACGCATCGACTACAATAAGCGCTAAGAGAAGTATTTATCGTAGCATAGCTGAGTTGAAATTAACTTTCGTGTGCCATTTTGGCGTGGTATATTGCGTGGCGTAATTGCTGATTTTTTTAAGCGCTGATAAGTGGCAAGTACAGCGAAAGATATGAGACGTAGCGAAAGACTTAGAACGTACCAATCTCCCTGGCAAAGAAGTCAACAGTTCTAAGCGCGTCATGAATGTATGAATTGGGGGCCAAAGTGACTGGGGGCATACTACCCCCGGGCAATATGCTCAGTCGCCTGCCTTCCCGCTGGCCCCGCGGCAGTGGTTCGGACAGGCCAGCGTTATCTAGTGCTACTTCGCAGGGTGCCTCTTCCACTCCCCCCCCCCTTCCCCCCCCCTTCCCCCCCCCCCCCCCTTTGCCCCTTCCCTGCCCGTAGCTTTTCCGGCGCTGCGGGAGCGACGGGCAGCGGTCAGCTTTATGTGGTGAAAAAAAAAACGCATTCGGCAAGGTTCCAACACAAAAACTCAGTTTTGCAGTATGGCGGTGATGGAAGTGGCGACACGAAAATGAATGTGCGTTTTCTCGAGCAGCCCAGCCAGCTGGAGATGCACCACAGAAAGTTTTGCTATAATAACTTCGCTCAGAAACTTCATTACAGCTTCCTTCCTCACTTCCCGAAACCCGAAAGAACTGCAGAAGTGTTCATTGACAAGAATGTAGTTAACGCCATTTGCACACCAGACACCCTACGCAAATTGTACGCACCTGAAACCACAGCTCGATGCCCACAGTGCCTCTCCCCTAACAAAGCTGATCTACGTCACCTATTTGGTTATGCCTTAAATTCACTATTTCTATGAGTTTTTCACTGGTACCAACGCCCACACGACGGGCACAAACCCACATTTAGAGGCCATTTCCAACTTTAATAAAAGTGCCCCATCCGCGCTCTCAAGCGGTCAGGCACGAACAGTTCAGGGCGACGGGCCTTCTCCACTCTCGGTAACGCGATCTCTTCAAGAGTCCTCCCATTTCTAGAAGACCCACGACAAGTGTATTCCTCCTCATTTAGGAGCTCGCTTCACCGTAGCTTATCCCCATCCTTAACCTACTTTAACCCACTACCCTGAACAGGGCTAGAGTCTACCCTGCCACAATAAAGACTTTTCTCTCTCTCTTTAAAATACCGCCGCGAGACGACGATGGAGATGGTAGTGGAGCGTAGCTCTATGGTCACAGCCTCCGAGGACGACGAAGCTCTGTGAGGCACGCAGCCGGCCGGACTCTCTGATGGCCACCATGTACATAGTGTATATAATTCGCTCTTCATCTACCATGGTTCGTCTCATTTGTTCTGCCGCCACGTAACAATATCATTGTTGCCGTAGGCGTTTTCGTTCATGAGGGATGCGTCAAGAAGCACCATTACCATTGCCATCGACACCTATGTCAGCACATTATTGGTGAGACACCAAATGGCGTTTTACAGAATCAACTCATAATGGAAAATTCCTGCAAATACAGCTATCCGCGGTCTAAGGAGGTTAGCCCTTCAATTTACGTGTCAGAATGCGGTCTCAAACCATCTTAGTTAGATAGATAGATAGAAGCAACTTTATTGTAGTCGCCTGCAGAGCGACACCACCATTAAATGGCGCCGCGACGCGGGCCCCTACGTCTTCTCAGCGGGTGGTCTTTACTTGACTACGGCGCGTGCTACTCCCGCGTTCGGTCGCCCTTGGGGCAACGTCCCGGCGGTTTCGCTCGGCCTTTGTCTTTCAAGAGCCGCCGAGACCTGCTGGACGGCCCAGGTTTGGATTTCTTGGTCGTAGCACTTCGCCGCAGCCGCGAGCCGCGGTGGAATCGTTGTACTTGTCGACGCTTCGTCGGGGAACTTGGTGCAGTCCCATAGGATGTGCGTCAGGGTGGCCCTCTCCCGCTGGCACACGCGGCACACATAACTCACATACACTTGCGGGTACACATACTTCATCAACACTGGGGTGGGCAAGGACCCAGTCTGCAGTTGTCTGAGCAGCACCGCCTCCGCTCGGCTCAGCCCCGGGTGCGGGGGTGGGAGAGTCCTTCGAGCCAAGCGGTAGAACTGTGTAAGTTCGTTGAACGTCGTCAAACGGTCCTTGGCGCTACACCACAGTGGACGGTCGGTTGCAGCGGCGCGGTTGGTTAGCGCTCGCGCCACTGCGTGTGCCGTCTCGTTGTGGTTGTCGTGCTTGTCCGACGCATCGTTGCCCGCGTGCGCCGGGAACCACTTGAGTTTTACACACCTGTTCTCGCGTTCGAGGTCGGCCGAGCACAGAACGCGCACAGCCTCACCGCACACTTTGCCCTTGGCATAATTCCGCACTGCACTCCTCGAATCACATAACACTGTCTGGCACCTGGGGTCGGCAATGGCCAGGGCAATGGCCACCTCCTCCGCCTGGCACGCCTCTCGGACCCGAACGCTCGCCGCCGCCCTCGTCGCGCCGGACGACGCCTCGATGACGGTAGCCACGAATGCCTCGCTGTCTCCCTGGTATTCGGCCGCGTCCACGAACCTTGCGTGCTCGTCCTTGGCGTACAAGTCGATGAGGGCCTTGGCCCTCGCCGCTCTTCTCTCCTTGTTGTACTCCGGATTCATGTTCCTCGGGATGAGGTCTACCCGAATCCGACGACGGGTCTCGTCCGGGACACGAGCGTCGCTGCTCGCCTTCCTCGCCGCAGGCGTGAAGGCCAAGTCTTGTAGTATGCGCCTACCGGTCTCGGTCGTAGACAGCCGCTCCAGCTGGGCGGACCGTTGCGCCTCAGCAATTTCCTCGAGGGTATTGTGTACCCCCAGGCTCAGGAGCTTGTCGCTGCTTGTGCATTCGAACAGCCCGAGCGCCGCCTTGTACGCTCGGCGTATCAGGGCGTTGATCTTATTCTTTTCGCACTGCATCCAATTGTGGAAGGCTGCAACGTAGGCGACGTGACTGATTACGAAGGAGTGCACAAGCCGAATCAAGCTCTCCTCCTTCATCCCGGCGTTGCGGTTGGCGACCCGTCTGATGAGACGCACTGCGTTGGTGATCTTGGCTGTAAGGCGGGCAACGGTCTCGCCGTTGCCGCGACGCTTGTCTATAATCATGCCGAGCACCCGTATCTTGTCAACCTCCGGGATCACGTGGCCGCTACTCGTCACGATCTTTATCACCTCGTAGTCCCTGGGTTCGCTCTTGTTTCGCCTGACGTATTTCGGTGGTAATACCAGCAGCTCCGACTTGCTCGGCGAGCAGATCAAGCCGGATCCATTTAGCTGGTCTTCGATAGTGTCGACGGCCTCTTGCAGCGTGCTCTCGATGTGACCATCGCTGCCTCCCGTAACCCACAGAGTGATATCATCAGCGTAGATGGTGTTCCGGAACCCCTCAACTCGAGAGAGCCGCTCGGCCACCCCGATCATAACGAGGTTGAATAACAACGGCGAGATAACCGAGCCCTGGGGGGTCCCGACACTGCCGAGCCTCTTCTCTTGGAGTCGCAGATCGCCGGCGCAGAGCTCGGTGGTCCGACCTGTCAGAAAGTCCTTGATGTAGTTATAGGTTCTTGCGCCCATGTTGAGTCTGGACACCTGGGCTAGGATCGCAGAGTGCTTCACTTAGTCGAAGGCGCTCTGCAGGTCCAGCCCCAGGATGGCCTTGGTGTCTTTCGTTAGGTTGTCGTCAATGATCTCATTCTTCAACAGAATCATCGCGTCTTGGGTGCCAAGGCGACGCCTAAACCCGATGATCGTGGCGGGGTACAGTCCCGACTCCTCCAAGTAGTCCTGCCACCTACACATGAGGACGTGTTCCAACAGCTTGCCCACGCAGGACGTCAGCGAGATGGGCCGGAGGTTGTCCGTGTTCGGTGGCTTGCCCGGCTTGGGGATTAGGATAGTCTTGGCAGCCTTCCACTGCTGGGGAAGTGACCCCGCCCTCCAGCACTTGTTGTAGTAACCGGTGAGGTTCTTGATGGCCGCATCGCTGAGGTTCTTGAGCGCTCTGTTCGAGATGTGATCCGGGCCGGCCGCCGACTTGCTGTTCAGGTCATGCAGGGCCGCTCGCACCTCCTCGACGCTGATGTCGCGGTCGAGCTTCTCGTTGGCTTGACCCTCGTACTCGGGATGCCTGTCCGTGGGGGTGACCGGGAGGTACTTGCTGTCGATTTGTCTGATTACTTCTGGTTCCCCGTGTTCCTTTACTGCTCTGTAAATGATCTTTGCGAGGCGGTCGCGTTGATGGGATTTGGTTTTTGTCTCGTCGAGCAGATGCCGCATCAAGTTCCAGGTCTTGCCGCAATGCATCTGCCCGTCCGCAGCGCTACAGATTTCATTCCATTGTTGCGTGCATAGCACGCGACAGTGGGCTTCGATGGCGCGATTCAGCTCTGCTACCTTCTTTCTCAGTCGCCGATTCAACCGTTGTTTCTTCCACCTGTTTAAGATGGATTCTTTCGCTTCTATTAAGTGCGCCAGGCGGCTGTCTATCTTGTTGACCTGCGCGTCCGTTTCTATGATCTTGGTCGCTTCCGTGATCTTCTCCGCGATGAGGGCCGACCATTCTTCTATGTTCTCGATGTCCTCCTCCTCCGTGGGTAACAGGCTACGGAAGGCATCCCAATCAGTAAATTTGTGCTTTCTGGTGTCCTCCGACGCGTTGACCTTCTCCGGTATGATGACCTCCACGATGTAGTGGTCGCTGCCGAGCTCGGATCCCGTGTTGCGCCAGGTGATCTTGCCCTTCTCGTCATTCTTCACGAACGTGAGGTCGGGCGTCGTGTCCCTGGCCACGGAGTTTCCGATCCTCGTAGGATCCGTCGGGTCCGTGATGAGGGTGAAGCCCAGGTCTATTGTGTCTTGAAACAGATCTCGCCCCTTGGCCAATTGCTTGCTATATCCCCATGCCGGGTGCGCCGCGTTGAAGTCCCCGCAGGCGACGAGCCTGTGGGTCCCCGCCGTGGTGCTGGCTTTGTGCAGGAGTGTCTTGAACTTTTGTTTTCTGTGCGAAGGGCTACTGTAGACGTTAAGAAGAAAGGTGCTGTTCTTGTGTTTCTTGCCCGAAACGACCTCGATGAGAGTGTATTCTATTTTACTCTTGTGCAATTCGTGTTCGATGAAGGTGACTCCCTCGCGAACCAATGTACATACTCCTCTACCGCCGGTGACCTCCGGAGACTTGGTGTAAGCCCTGTAACCGGGGAGAGATACCGCGTCGGTGCGAGTCTCTTGTATCATGATTATATCAGGCTTGCGTGCTACTTGTGTAATGTGTTGCTGCAAGACTGCCCTCTTGCTAGCGAAACCGTTACAGTTCCAGTGCCAGGTCACCAGACCCTTCACTGCTGCTGTTGTTGCTGTTGATGGAGCGGCCATGATTGTTGCTGATTGTACTGCTGCGTTGTGATTTGCTGTATGGCGTTCGCTAGCTGCTGATATGTCTGCTCGATGTCGGCGAACTTGTCGAAAATCATTTTAGTGAAGGTTGTCTTAATATAGTCCTCGAGGCCGTTAAGGTGTTTTTCGATTCGATCGACCTTGTCTTCCAGGTTGTCCACCCTATCGTTGAGCTTGCGCTCCTTCAGGTTCTCGAGCGCTCGTCTCTTGGGCGCCGGTTCCTTCGCTGCGGATGTTGGTGGTACAGCACCGCTGTTGCTGGGTGTGGGTTCACATGGCACCACTTGGGGCGTTTCGTTATTGGTGGAACGGGTCGTCAAAAGCTTCTTAATTTCCGCGATCTCTTTTGCCATCTTGCTGATTGTCGCCTCTTGCCTAATGACTGTCGTCTCGAGCTTGTTGTTCTTGCGCCGGAGTTCCTCGTTGGCTTCCTTCAACACCCTCATCGCCTCGTCTTCCTTCATCTTGCTGTTGTTTCTGCCTACGGTCTTGGTGGTTGCGGTGGCATTGGAGGTGGTGGCGGTGGTACCCCCCTGTGCTTTCATAGCATAATTTCTTGCTGCATCGGCCCAACTCACGCGGTCACGTGATTGTGATCGCTTACGGCTAACGCTACGCCGTCTGCTCTCGCTGCCCCTGCTCTTCGAGGCGGAACGCGATGCACGGCGATTAGCTGGGCCGGTAGCTGTTGCGGCTGCTGATTTCAGCGTTGGAAATTCCTCAGCTTCGAGCGCCGCTTGTTGCTGCTGCATCGCTTGCTGTTCGGCCATCCTGCGCTCCCACTGCCTCTTTCTAACTACGTATGGGGTCATGTACTTATTCTTGCAAACCTTGTCTCCGGTCAGATGTGGCCCGCCGCACAATTTGCAAGTGGGGGTACAGGTATGGTTGTCCTTGGGGTTTACGGCCCCGCAAGCGAAGCAAGTCTTCACGTGAGGGTTCGGACAAACGTCGCTACGGTGGCCCACCTTTCCGCACTGTTTACACACATCGAATTGCTTTCGGTATAGGCTGCACTTGGTGAGAACGGGACCGTAGCACACGTAATTCGGGACCTTCAGGCCCTCGAAAGCAACGATGACTGTGGTCAAGCTACCAATCCTCTTCGCTCCAAGTGCCAGGGGATTTCTCGAGTTTACAATGTTCCGGTCGATCGCGGCAGGGGAGTCCTCAATCGGGATACCTCTAATCACTCCTTTCACGGTGCCATATGGCGCGGTTTGGTATGCGCCAACCACATGTTCCTTGCCACCAATGCAGATCGATTGTATCTTGGAGTAAAGTAAAGCACGTGCATCGTCGGGGGTACTCACCACCATGATGTTTTGTTGCAAATTGGGGCAGAAGGTGTCCGCTGCCCCGTCCTCTCTTGATACATTCGCCGCCTCCATGATTGCCGATGCCACGATGGCGGTCTGAGTCCTCGCGATGTTAAGGGCTCCCCGAGGCCGCACCACCACCTTGGTCTCCTCCCTAGGTAGAACGTCCGGCATCCTTGCTGCCCTCGTCACCGAAGCTTTCACATTCCTGGCGAAGTTCTTCGTCGTAGGCCTCGACTGGCGAGGGGCAGTGACCTCGCCGCTTGGGGCTTTTATACGCTGGCCCACGTGCGACCAGCCCGCACCGTCGTTGAATTCCTCGGAAGAAATTTCTTCCCCTTCAACTTCAATACACATCTGGCTAACGCCGGAATTCGCCGGTTCCCGAACAATGGACGTCTCCATTTCGGTCGTCATGTTTGTACAGCCGCCGCCCGAGGACGATGGCCCTCCCTCACCAAGGTTAGGCCTAGCTAGCTGTGGACTCCAGCTGTTCGATTAGGCTTGGCGGAACGCCGCCGGGCCTCACCAGAAAAGTCCCGAAAAATTGGCGAAAAGCGTACCTTTTCTTAGCGACTGGTACTGGTTGATGACCCGCACCTTCACGGACACATTGGTAATAGTTATGCGGCGATAACTAATAAATAGCACTGCAATAATGGTCATAAAAGCCGGAGCCGATGTGAGCACGTCAGCTCTCGTCGACGACCGCAGCGCCATCCCCATCTTAGTTAAACCTACCGGAATTGGAGACGTGGCGTACCGTGTGGCCCCAAAATTAGCCTGGAATAGTCCGTTTGTTTTACCCTTACAAAACCTTCAACGCGAAGGAAATGTCACCTCCACCCACTGCTGAAACTGGTGTAAAGGTATGTTACCCGCTTCAGCAGTCCGAGCCCCCAGTTTGCTGCCTTGATAACATCAAATACAACCGCCATTCAGAGAGCAACACCACTCAATTATATCGTTTACGGCAATCTTGTAAGATAGCATTTAGTGATGACTTCACTGTAGCAAGGACAGGCAGTCACCTCCTACTGCAATATCTTTTCAAAAACCACTTAAATGCATGCGGGTGATTTATTAGCGAAATGAAATGGAGAATACACTTTTCATTGATTTTGAGGTGGTATTGTTAATAATTGGCCCGGAATGACATTTCTTAGAGCGAACCACCAGAATATGATCTGCGTGCCCATAAACATCATTCTAGGGCAGAAAATCTTCAGAAGAACACTCGCCAATATTGAGAGCGCAAGCATTCTTTAACTATCTTTGAAGATAAGGAAACCTTGCCGAGGCACCCACGTTTTTGTGACGTAACCAAGACACCAAAAGAAAAGAGCGTGGAAATAAACAGTGGCAATATTTGTGGCAACTCGCTATTCCCAGACAAATGAAATAATATTTTTTATTTCATTGGACATTAACAGCTTCGTAATTATTACATTGGTTAAAGAGAGCTATTACTTGTTTAGAGGTGTAAAGGTGTTGAACAGAAAACGCAGGTGCGACGCCACGCATTTTGCCTTGATAGCGCGCGCTACCTTACGAATGATCGCAATGCTATGAGGCACACTTTAGAAGGAAAAGTAGAGGCCGCTTGCTTTTATCGAGTCTCAGCCAAAATGTAACGCGAACTTGGAGGTAATCATAGCTACCGAGTAAAGTAATGTTATCCACCCACGCTGTATTTTAATGTTTTCTTCTGGGCAGCTTTGGTCCAGCGCCACATGCAATATTTGAATGAGTCGTAGTTTACCACAAACATTGTTGGGTACACAATCTCCCAGATCCAATGACCTCTCCTGGGAAAGGTCAGTGTAGAGAGGTCAGCCGAGAGATCAGATGACCTCTCCTATTAGCATTAAAGAGTTATTTCTCCCTCGCTCTCTCTCCCTCTCTCTATTTAGTTTCACACGTTGCGATATACCTTGCACATCAAAGGGAAGGACCGACCACGGGAAGATTTTACATTCTTGCGGATGAAATGTAGAAGTAATTTGCCGATCTTGGAAAGTAAGTACGCCTTTTGAGTAGCGCCATTTCCGTGACCGCTCACGAGACGCAATTAGCACAAATTCAGTAGAAACGTAGGTTTAATGCCAGGCCGTGTGCGTCGGACAGACAGCAAAGGCGTACTTTTTGCATCGTGATGCAACACTCCCTGTAAAGCTTTCAGCCGGCATCCACCTGCCTCGTGTTTCGTGTGGGCGGCATTGCATTGGACATATAATGTTATGCAATAATTTCATGCATTCGTGCCACTCTTGTATTCGACACTTTCATTCTTTGTTACCCAGTTATGATTGCAGCAGTCCGCCGATATCCCATTCGCTGGGGGGACAGCTGCTGGAAAGGCCTTACCGCGCCGATCGTGAAATTCTATTAATTCCCGAGAAAGCGGCAAGTGCAGATAAATATACCTCCTTGAGCGAAGGACGTCCTGCGATAAATGGTTAAAAAACCATTTGGCTTTTAATTGCAACAGCTACACCTCTGGTATGGGGAACGAGTAGTCGGAAATGCGGACTAATAATTTCTACAACCCGTTCACAAGAGTTCTTGTTTGTCACTCCCTGTCAGGAAAAAAGGTGCAGGAGCGGGAATCCAGCAATGTAGCCTAACTGCTTCTCCGCCGCATCTTCTAGTTTAATTTTGAGTAGCCATTTAAACTAAAATCACCAGTTAAAGACTTCAGCTTTCAAACGACGTTGTACTATATGACGTAATAACTCCGTTTATGTAAAGCTTAAGCTGTACTTTTGTTGAGCGGCTGCAATTGGCACGGAATGCTTATTACTTATTACCAGAATTTCAAACTCCTTAAAGAAATCCTGAACAGGCAGAACGCTCCCGCCGGCCTTACTGCTTTGATGGCTTTTGTTTACGGGTTACGTAACGTAAAACTCGAAATTGCAGCGATATCCACGTTGAGGCTCTTGTCAATCATCCATGTAGCTAATTTTCAGCTATTTCTGTCCATAGCAACGCCTGAAGGCAATCCTAAAAATCTTCATTTTTTTCGGCACATTCTGAAGCCATTTTGGGAGATTTCAATGTTCGAGAAGGATCTATTTGTTTCCTCCAGACTAAATTACACTCGCTGAATTAGACGGTGCCGTGCGCTGCCATGCTCGGAATGCGAACGTGACTTGAATCGTAGTGGCCCGGAGAAAGCCGCCTCGTTTGGGCGGGCAGCGTGATTCTCCATTCTAACAATCCCTCTGATAAACCAAGGGAAATCTACTAGCATCAACCAAATTACACCGTATTTGAAGGAAGCCTTCTAATATTATAGCAATACTCCATAGCAGCGCTCTTTTTTTCCGCCAAAATCTGTCTCTTAGGATTATAGCCTCACTCGGAATTGTAGGTTTTCTCCTAATACGCGTAATAAGCGGGCGCTTTCAGAAACCCGGTCATAATTGTACAAGAGTTTTCTAAAAATCGTGCTGCAATGTAAACTTTGGTTGGTGGAATTTATATGTGTAGGCACGAAAACTGGGCTAGACTCGAGTCCAGATACTGGTCTTGGCAGCTCGTTTAGTTTCGACAAAGCTGCACAACCGTGTGCGGCAATGTGGCTTGTGCGAACATTAGCATGTTGTTAAAATACGACTATGAGCCCTCGTGATGATAAAACATCAAAAAGCCGGATTGGCAGATGGTACAGAAACCCTCGTTACAAAAACGTTCTCGGCACAAAAGACTGGCTTCGTTAGAAGCTATATTTCGTTATAAGGGGGAATAATTTGCTATTCATGCACAGTACAGTAGCGACCATAAAACATTCAATAAATCCGGATTCTAAATAGGCGAATATAGTGATATCCTTATAACGAGTATTTAATGTAATTGCCTCCAGCTTGTAATCTTTCGGGCCATTGCTTTCCCCCTTTCTCCTCCCCCCGCCAAGGAGCATGTCGATGTCGAAATTTCGGCAGACATCTCGGCCTTTCTACTCTAACTCTCTCTCTCTCTCTCTCTCTCTCTCTCTCTCTCTCTCTCTCTCTCTCTCTCTCTCTCTCTCTCTCTCTCTCTCTCTCTCTATCTCTATCTCTCTCTCTCTCTCTCTCTCTCTCTCTATCTATCTATCTATCTATCTATCTATCTATCTATCTCTCTCTCTCCAGCTTATTCCAGCTTGTCTCCAGCTTATTAGCGACGAAGATAGTTGCTTAATTACAGATATTTTTGTGATTTCTTTATATCTTAGAGTACCTTCTGCCCCTCGGGCTTTACAGAAAGGAGTGATAGAATGTTTACAGGTACCCTGAAAAAAAGCATGAAATTGATTGATATAGAGCTGCTGCCTTTTTGCAGTCCAAAATATTAGATACGTATAACATAACGTCTTGTCTGTAACTTTACTCTCTGGGAAGTACTGACATAGGAGAAAAAACCCTTCGTCCTGATGTGTGAGATTTTCAATTTTATTTAACATGACTTACTGAGCACTGCGCAGATTACCAAATGGGGACATAGTATCTCCTTCACAATGTCACAACACAATAATACATGCGCGATAATTATGCTGCCAGTTGCAACATCACCTAGGATACAACTTTTTTGTGATTGAAAGAACTACAGAAAAAACATACTAAATGCCTTAAAGGTATTTTACGTGCTGAATGTAAGGTGATTTTATTTTAACGGCAAAATGCTTTTATTGCTGGCTGCCAGAGGATACTATTTCTGGAATCGGTGCATGGCGCCTGGGCCTGCTATTACGCATGCCATAAATTGTATTCTGATGTACAGTAATATTTAACTAACGGCAAAATTTGTGAGTAGCCCAAGTAGTTGGCTATTACGATGGCAGCAATGATGCCATTAGAGCACCACATTCGTAGTAAGAGGCACCACTCAAGGGGGCATGTGCCAATACATTGTGCTATACAGTCAAACCCGATTATAACGAACCCGGATAGAACGAATTATGCTATATAGAACAAAGAAAAATCAGTTAAGAAAGTACACGCGAAACATATTCCTTATACCGAAGTTCACATCTGATATATTGAACTCGGCGCACCTGGATTCGAACTCGGCGCACCTAGAAATGCATGCTCTCGGAGTGGCGATTGGGATGTTGATTGGCTTCAATGGAGATGTTGAGCCTCCCATGGAGCGACGTTACTCCCGGCACTTTCCGCAACTGTTTCCGACGCGCCTGACTCACGATTAAGCCCTCCCAGACAGCGAGTCCGGACCAAGATGGAAGTATCGACGAACTGTGAGAAAAGCTGCCCAACGTTCCCGATGTTGTGCTGAAAGGTGCGCCCTTCGAGCGCCCTTCCACGGCGACGTTGCCTTCACTGGGAGCCCCTCGGACGACGACACCGCCACCGATGTCATAGCTGCTGGCGCTTCTGGAGGCACCGAAGAGGCGGAGGATGTCGCGAGCGGTAGCCGTCCGATGCTAATGAAGCGCTTTTGGCAGTCAATGCGCTCCCCCAATATTGTTTTGATATTGAAGGACACGGACTGCAACTGATGCAAATGATGTCTCATGTAGAGAATGCTGTGCTAGTTGACGTTGCCAAAACGAAAGTGAAAACAAGAATCACCGCTTTATGGGAAAGTAAGTAGTTACAGCGGAAAATAGCTTCATTACTTGCAATAAATAGATAGTTTTGTGTATGGTGATGACATGAACACTTTATTGTGTTCGTCTCTGCATGCGGGGATGGCGGGAGGAGGGGTGGTGGGGGTGAGGTGGTCCCGCGTGTTGCGAACTCGTAACAAAAAATGGCGTCGTTGTTGTTGTTGTTGTTGTTCCACGTCCCATGGCGCATACCCACGCGAAGGATTGGCCAGGAATCAACCAAGAAGGGGGCTAATTCGCCCGCTTAGAGCTTAAAAGTAGATTCCTATCCATTGGCATCCAGTAGCAGCACGAGATTGGAAAAAAAAAATTGGCTACAAATTGAAAGTGGCAGTTGAATTTCAGAAAGCGCGTCATCCCTATTTCATATTTGCCGCGCTTTCGAGGCGCTTTTTCAAAAAAGTGCTACGAGTTGTGCCGCGCATCCGCCAGATGGCGCCACGGGTCCCGCGACCGAGAGAAGACGCAGTGAAACATCCCCCTCGCGAGGGGCACGATCAAATGCAGAGCATTTTGCGGGGGCGCACGACGTTAAGTAGTTTGCGTTACGTTAATGTTGTTGCACTTGTGGCAACTGCTGACGAGAGAGCGCTCGTCAGCAGTAATTTGAATGAGTCAACGATATAAGGCGCGTTCATAGCGTCCCATTCTGTGTCGGCTTTGTGGCGCAGTGGGTAGAGCACCATGTACATTGCGTTCCGCCCGCAGGGTCGAGGGATCGAAACCGGGCGCCGGATAGTATTTTTTTATATAGTAGGGAGGGGTGCGGTGCGGGCTACGGACGTCAACGCGGGTGACATCGTGAGTTACTGAAATGCTCTGCATTTAAAACCTGTTATAGGCGGGTTCGGCTATTTCAAAATATTGCATACATCGAACTAATCGTGGCGCACATTGCAGTTCGCTATAACCTGGTTTGACTGTATTCCCTATGTTGATTTTTGGGAGTGTCAACCAGCGTTTCCACATTTGAGAATACGCACTTGAACACCGTACTCAAAAAAAGTAATGTCGGTAACCGGGCATGCAGCTGTAGTGCAGTGTGTTTGCTGTGATGGTGGCATCAAAGAGGCGACAGCTCTTACATTTTTTTTTTGTTTCGCTACTTTTTCCGTTCCTCTGTAGAAGGGAGAAGAGTATCCCCATTACATGCCTATGCTTCTACGAAGCAACTGCTGTGGGTGCCTAATACCTCGGGCTATTACTAGGTCTTTGAGAGCGGGATTGTCCCGGCGTACAACCGCAAGAATTTACTGTCTGGCATGAGGGGGGTGTTGCGGATCGGATACCTCGTTGCGGGTGTGCCGCCAGGAAACGAAGCCGTGGGACCCCTGATCGAACGACCCTTTTAATGGCGATGACTTGGTTACAATGATGATGATACTGGTGCCCTCGAGCCAGGAGCCACATCTGTTTCCTCCTCTTTGCAATTCCCAACATTCTCCCGGCCACAAAAGAGTGAAACAACTTCCCCATCTAGCAAGCGGGTCACGGCCTAAACATAGCACCCTAGTTCTAGCTAGTCAAACACACAACATAGAGGACGGTTCAGAGCACATGGTCTTTTCGGCCCTCCTGCAGGTTTCTTCCTTTTTTTGGTCGTGCAACCTCGACCCTCATCTTTGAATGGTTCATGCAGCTTGACAGCTGGTTTCCTTGTCCAGGACCGTCGAGGTATGTGATCTTCCCGCTCGATGGATGCGAAGTCGTCTGACGTCCGTCGAAGGTTATGTGACGGTTCGCTTGATCTATTTCTTGCTTTGTTGTCACAGCAGTCATGATCGGGCCGCGTAGACGGTGGTTCCAAATGTCCACCCAGGGTTTCGTTGTGGGTCGTGTCGATGTTGTTCTTCGTTAGGCAGGCGTTGTGAATGTCAGCGTTCCTGTCCACTCTCTCAAGTACTTGCGCCTGAAGAACGCCGCACTTTGCTTGCTGGGGGAAAGGTGTCGGGGTCCGTTTCTCAGCTGGACCTTGCAGCGTCCATCCAAGCATAGTGTTTAGGGCCACTAAACCGTTAACCTTGTTGCACCGAATCGTGTCCCCCGTCGCTATTCTCCACAGTTGGTCGGAGCCTACCAGAAGGCTGATGCCTGGTTCCTCACATACCTCTGGAATCGTTCTTTCGTCTGCCAGCCGATGGTCTAACTTTCTCAGCCGTGTAGCGAAAGCGCCGTTAATGTCCGTATCCGCGATGTTTCGGCAGAGCGTGGGTACGGTGAACGCCTCGATCACTTGATGCGCATCGTCGAACTGGCTACGAAGCCGGAGCTCAACTATTTTGCACTTTCGTAGTTGATAAGGAACGGCCGATGCAAATGTATTGACGGCGAGGCTTCTCCCTCCCACGACTTTTAATTTTAACTTCGAAGCGAGGCCTTCCTTGATGAACGTGTGCTGGCTGCCACCGTCCAAAATGCCGCGTATGTAGCGCGCGTAGCTGTGACCGATGATCCACGACGGGAAGGTCTGGAGGTGAACATCTTCGCCCAGCTGGCAGCTAGTGAGCGCAGTAGATGCAGTCTTAGAGGCCAGCGTCTGCACCGGGAAATTGCACGTGGTTTCACTTTGGACTTCGTTTTCCTTTGACTTGTAGCCAGGGTCGCACATGACGGTTGCATGCCTTCCATTGCATGTCGTACACATGACCTTTCGTCGGCACTCCTTTGATCGGTGGCCCCTCCTCGTACATCGGTAGCACCGCATAGATTTTGCCAGTCGCTTCTTCTTTTCTAAGATGCTCAGAGAAGCGTCGCAAGCCTCGGTACTGTGCTTGGCCGATCCGCAAAAAAAGCACTCGTTTCGTTTGGGCATCGAAGTATGCGAGGCGTGAAGCACCGACGTTGACTGGCCGTTACGCTGGAGAGGGTCGCTCGATTCGGTAGGAGTCGACACTGGAGCGCATTGCTCTCTTGCCTCGAGCTCGATTTGCGTGTATCTCAAGAGCTGCTTTAGCTTCCGGCGAGGCGTTGTGACACTGGTTGCCTCTACTGAAGCAGAAGGCGCCGCTCCCTGCGTATCACCTTGAAGACGTCCGTGGAGGTAGAATGCCAAGACGATTTTCTTCGGCAACGCCTCCAGCAAAACGTCGTACAGCATTGCCGAGAAGCTGCTCGTGGGAACGTCCAGTACGTTTAGGCAGCGGACATTCAGCGTAACACAGTCGTAAAGCCTGCGGAGCTCCTTGTCCTCAGAGTGAGACGTCACGGGCCGCAGCTCTAGAAGGTTTCAAAAATGCCGCTGTATGATACGGTTCTTGTCACCGAACCTGTCTTTCAGCAGCTGGACGGCACTTTCATAACAGGCCTCCGTTGTTGGCAGCCCGGCGATGGCACCTGCTGCTTCACCCGACAAGTAGTTTCGGAGGTAATGAAACTTATTGGTAGCGGTGAGAGCCCGGTTGGTGTGGACTGCGCCGTTGAATTGCTCCCAAAACGACGTCCAGCTACACACGTCTCCATGAAAGGGCTGGATGGTGAGCATGGGCAGACGGGGTCCAGAGATCTGAGATGGAACCGTCGTTGGGGCCTGTGGCGTGCTAACCGCAGCCGAGGGGGCAGGTGGCGCCGTGTCGCTGACGAAGAGTTCCTCGAGCCGGTACGTAAGGCGAGTCAGAGCCTCGAGCGTCTGGTCGTTGTAACGGGCCGCTGACTCGTACTCCCTTTCCAGCTTCTCGACAGGAACCGCGTCCTCGACCTGGGCGTCGATCTTGCTAAGCTCCTCGCGGCTAGCCATGAGCTTGTCCAACACCTTCCGGAGCGCGAGCCGGTCGGAGCAGCCGCTCTCGATGAGTGCTGTCGCCTCTGTCGAAATTTTCGTCGCTTGGGCTCGCCTTGCAGCGCGTTTCGCCTTCAGCTGGTCCATCGTTCAGCGAAAAAGTCCGGCTTACTCGCTTGGTAGGCAGCCCGGTCCGCGCGTTGTCTCCCTGGGTGCGGTTCCGAGAAGGACGAAGCTTGCTTGGGCGACCATTTCTAGAAGAAACTCGTCGTCGCCGTCGCTCGTTGCCCACGTCGGTGGGAGCCGCTCGTTTTCCCGGGTTTCGGCCCCAAATGTTGCGGATCGGATACCTCGTTGCGGGTGTGCCGCCAGGAAACGAAGCCGTGGGACCCCTGATCGAACGACCCTTTTAATGGCGATGACTTGATTACAATGATGATGATACTGGTGCCCTCGAGCCAGGAGCCACAACTTTTCCCTCTTCTTCGCAATTCCCAACAGGGGGCGCAGAGGTAGCTAAGCACCAAGTTTTAGCAACATATAAAATATAGGGGAGGCAAACCTTATTTGGCAAACATCTAGATGTGGAGCCGTCAGCTCGCTGCGTCTTAATTGAGGGATGGCCTGCCACGAAGGCATCTGGCACACGCATCAGGGCTCGGCCTAGTAGTAGGGCGATGCCGGGGCTCTCGTGGATAAGCTGTGCGTGTTGCCCCAGAAAAACGGTTGTGTGCTGCGGCCGACCAATGCGGCCGGGGGGGGAGGGGGGGTTGGGCGCTACACCAGCCACGCCACCGTTTAAAGCAACATGGTTTGCGGGCCAACTTATCAGACGCTGCTGTGCCCCCGATAAATATACAAAGCACTCAATTGTGCTACCAAGCTTATTTCTCTTTGGCTATTTTTACTTTGTAAGGGAGCTGTTCTTGAACTTTAAAAAGAAGTACATAAGTTTTGGTTATTCACATTTCGATGTATATAGTGAACGACGTTACTCACGCTCGGTAGCACACAAATATGTACACCGGCAGTACACTGCGGGCAATACGCTGTATGCTACTGTGTTCTTCTAGCACACGCCGTTTTAGGTGTGCGTCCATTAGTACGCTGAAATTGGCGGGATGAAAAAAAATAAAACCGCGACACAGCGGGCGGGGACGAAATTGTTACTATACCGTCGTCAACCTGTCAAAGGGATAAAGGGAAATTTGCTTCAATGAAAAGTTTATCTGCCCCTTGTTTTTTATTCGTTGGCATCATATTTTGGGTTGAATATGGGGTTCAATATTGGAACGATTGTTCCTGCTGTAAATTGGTACACGTTTCTTTACAAGGCGAACTTGCGTCTATAAGCATTGCGCTGGTGCTAGTGCTGGTGGTGGTGGTGCCAGACAAATAGCTCTTTCCTGCTCCTGGAGACAGGCCAGGAAAAACGTGCTTACCAAGAGAAACTATACTTGAATTTTGGCAAAAAAACGTAAATATATTTATACACACAGGAATGCAAAAAAATGTAAGCGCCTGGGAACTGTAAACAGAAGTGAAAAATAAATATTGCAAAAGAAGTAGGAAAACGTGGAACTGAAAGAGAATATGGTGCAGACGAACCCGTGAGAAAAGAGGCAGTTAGAAAAAACGGGCGTAAGTTACAGAGGGAATCCAGCAGGGCCACTAGTCTCAGTGCTACACGTTCTACTTCCTTCTCTACTTCTTCCCACGTTACCGTAGCCTGTGCCGCAACTTTCTCTTCATTGCCTTCGTGTAATTGGCTAATGGCCGTGGCAGGCACTTAAAACTTAACAACTGGAGCTACTTCTACATGAGATCCACAAAAAACGTAATTTTTGCTCATTCTCGTGCGGTTCCATTCCGTGGTGTGCGCATGAGTTTACGTAGGGAGGGGGGCAAAAATATAAGGGGAAAGCGTAAAAGAGGAAGAAATAAAAATTGCAAAAGAACACAAAATCAAATAAAATGCTAATGCCATAAATCTACACAAGATGACAATACATCGACTTCCAGACGGAAGCCACTTCCCCCGTACCCGCGCCAGTGGTCCCAAGTACTTAGAGGGCAGTTTTGGTAGATAACCGGTCGCTACGTTCGGTCTGGAGAACTGTTTTTGCTTTTTGTAATCCACTATTAACGTCCATCTGTTCTTATGAACTGTATTCTTCTGGCTTCAAAATTGTTGACATTTTAACACAAACAAACAAACCAGAATACGCAATTTGTTTTTATTGTACGGGTAATTGGGAGCTCTAATATTTATTCTCCAGTACACATCATTGGCCAACCTATCCGCAAAAATCATGACTGTGAATATAAACTTGACACACGTATACGTAACGGTAACAGGAAAAAGGAAAAATCAAGACGGGTGAAGACCACCTGGAAAAGCTCACTGCTTTCCTACCTTACTTCAATTTCTACAGCCATTAGTGAATATTAAAGTTTTACTATATCTTACTTGTTAACCAAGAATCTGATAATCAACAAGTTAAGCGTAGTGGAAACAGCCTTAAGCACGGGCACGCAGTAAGCGAAATGTCGTGAACACACGCGGCTTGAAGCTATAATGATACGCGAAGGAAACTATGAGGGTTGGGGAATTCTCGCTGAAATTTCCCGATTAGTTATTTGTAAGTTTCTTATATAAATTGCTATGGTTCTCGTTGGGCTTAGGTTTAGTTAGCCGTTGCGTCGATTGGGCCGCACGCATTGTAATTACCTTTCGTAAATTTTACGAAGGACCATTATCAATAAATATCTTCAACTGCTCATTTGGCATGTGATGCCGCAGATTGTGCCTATATCTTCCTGGCCTTCTCTTTGAGGAGAATACTTATTGTCACAATCCATTGCTTAGAGATTGCGGCGGACCATGGCAGATCACCATGGGTAACGTTTAAAGACATAAAATAGGCTTGTAACAACAGAAACACAGGAATGTTGTGGTGCATTATAGAGCAACAGGATATTGATGTGGAGCTGATGCCACTGCTCAAGAGTCAAAACAATACACACAGAAAACATGAGGCCAGTTACGTAACAAGTTAGCCGAGGCTGAGAGGCAGTGCACATTATTACTAAAGGACTCAAACATAGATGTCTTCTTGCACTCTCATGGTACCCGACTCACGATAAAGTAATAAAATACCATTAAAAGTAAAACAAGTCTGGACTTTACCACAAGCACTGGGGAGGTGGCAGAGTAACAGATCTCGCATTGATGCACTCTGCCAACATGGTCTTACTAACGAATAAGCGAAAAACGTCCACAGACTTCCGGTTATCTGTTTATAAAAAGCAATGCATGTGGGTATAAATTTTAACTGGCACAAATCAGATGTCATGGTATTTAACGATTATGCCGGTACCACAGCAGCGAAAATCCAATAGAAAGTAACGTGCATTCCAAAGCGGTATCAGTACCGGGGATCCGCTTAGATGGAGGAAAGCGCTTTATAAAAATCCACGAACAAACGATAAACAGAAGGAGAGCAGAAAATGGCGGCACTAAAACATAGGAAACTGGGAAATACAATGTGTTTGCGCATGTTTATTCGAGGTGCCACCGCCTAAAGAAGGTTATCGCGAGAGTTGGTTAGCTCTGAGGGCAAGAAAGGCCATCATCAAGCGAGCGGGGGCCGATAAACACATAACAATGTGTAACAATTTGTTGCGGAAATACATTACAATTTTGAATAGCTGAAACGAAGGCACTTAACAGACAGAACGGTCAAGACAAACTATTGAAAAAGATGCTACATCGCGAAATAAAACACAGACACAGAAAGACGACGGGACGAGCGCTGACTTCCAAGTAAATTTAATACGATGAACCTTGCACCTTTTTTACACGTTCTTCACGTTAACATAACTACAAAAAATTCTATTCTCTAGTATTACACCACCATTTCAGCACGCGTTCAATGCACTTGGCACATTCTATACAAACAACAAAACACGTCATGCTCAAGCGCAGCACGTGTTCGAAAGGAAATCTCTCTTTTTTTGACAACGCAATAGACGCCCGGGTTACACATTTACGACCATGCCTAAAAATTTCGTGCGCATAAATAATTTCTCGAGTAGTTTTATTAGATCAAATAGTCTCGAGTACGCTTTGTTAAACAATTGAAATTTGATGGCGCAGGTTTTTATGGCCTTAAGCACTTTCCAGTCCGACACATGGTTCGAGTCAATCCCACAGGCGCAGCGAGCACAGGGTAGTTAAAGAGACCCTGCAACACTTTTCTCAACTTCTTTCTGAATATTGAATGCTTTCAGAGTGTCGCCAACGAACTCATACAACACGTAGAACAGGGGGTAAGAAAGAACCCCAGATAAAACTTAGTGCCATGTATCCATCAGATAATGTACAACCTTCCTGAAAATATCATTGTCTCTTTCTAGGTCTTGGGGTTTTAATTACCTTATTGAAGCGATTTAGCGGCTTGTATCCGCCTTCCTTTTAGCCGCAGGAATAAACACACTCGAATGCCGCTTGAAAAAATGAACGAAGCTCACACTTACGAGTAAGAAGACTTAAAGGTAGCGGAGCTGCACGCAACCTTCACGACCATGACGACGGTTTAAGTCCAAGTTTGCAGCCAATTGGCTGATTCTTGGCTGCCGCAACAACCTTTACCTCATTATTGTTGCTATAAGTTTGAGCTTGCCACATTTTTTTTGAAGTGATAATCATTGGACATCACCTTGGAGGGGCGTCCGCTATGACCGCTCTTTCTCTTTCCCAGCAAGTGTTGCCATGGTTACGGCGAATGCTGGAGTTTTTTTGGCCAATCTTGGCCAAGCTCAGTAAGTGCGTACGCCTTGCTAGTTAGTCAGCTACGTCATTCTCTTCAAAAATGTAATTTATTTCTGTTGGTATATATAAATGTATTTTGTGTGTATATGGCGTTCACAGTCAAAGCTTAAAAAATCAAATAAAAAAAAACGGAGAGCGGAACCACCCCTGGTGCGTCTACGTCCTTGTCCTCTAATTGTCAGGATTAGAAGAAAAAAATTGTATGCGTAATCCGCGTACGTCAGCGCCAACGATGATGCGGTAAGCTTTAAGCCACAATAAAATTTTAAATAAATATGTAGAGGCAACTTAAAGGAAACCTCAAATTGTACTGGCTCCGGTTATGGCACTTCGGAGTGCGTGTGGGGGGGGAGGCATGAGTCATCAGCCCTGGAGGGGGGGGGGTAGCTCAACGAACCATACACTCCGACTCGTACAGGCACAAGCACCTCAAGGGACACCACACTAGATTTATCATTCTTAGCTGTGACCCACGATGCTACATGGTAGAATTCGGGAGTGAACCTGGGCTCGGACCACGACGCACTACATATCACTATCAAAGGACCGGCGTTTAAGGCGAGGATCGGGACAGCACGGATCACGAACTGGGACAAGCTAAGAAAAGAGCAGTGGTGCTCTTGGAGCTGCCGCTTCCAGTGGAGCAGTGGTGGAGCAAATAAAATGACGAAGTTCTGCTATAAAGTGCGCTGAAATGAAATTAGTGCTCACACGGGCATACAGGAAAAACCGAAGGAAGCTCACACTAACGCGTGCTACTTGAAACTAGCGAAGATATACGCAACATTCACGACCATCCCGAAGGTTTCAGTCCACGATTGCAGCTGCAGCTACCCACGATTGTGGCTATAAGTGTGAGCTCCTTTCATTTTTTTAATTGATCATCATTGGACATAACCTTGGAGGGGCCCATGCTATGACGCATCTTTTCCGTTCCGAGCAAGTGTTGCCATGATTACGTGAGAACGCTGAAGTTTTTCTAGTTCCGAAGAAATGAAGCCATGATTACGGCGAACGCTGGAGTTTTTGTGCCAATCTTGGCCAATCTCCCTGAGTGGTTATGCTTGGCTTGACAAACGTGCATCCGGGGTGTTGGGCGGCCGCCGCGACCCACACTGACGAACACTCGCATTTCCTTGGCTTTTGTAACTGCCGGGCGGTCGCCGCTATCTTGGCCAATCTCCCTAATCGCGTAAGCTTGGCTTGACAAACGTGCGCAGGAAATGCTGCGCGGTGGTCGCGAGGCACGCACACACGAGCGCTAGGCATTTTCTTGGTTTTTTAACTCCCCGGGCGGTCGCCGCGAGGACCGCGTTCGCGTGTGCAGGCTCGGCAATTTCTTGGTATTTTTATCTGCGGACACGAAAAATTAAGATCTGCTACGCAGCTTCGCTGTTACAAAATATGACTACACTGCTCTATGCACTGAAGGTATAAATTTGAATTGAGCAACAACATGCAAAAGCAACACATTTGCAGCGCCTACAGCCCTCAAGTTGTCACGAACCCATGTGGAACAGCAATGGTCTTAACCACGATGTTGAGGTTCAATACAAGAAAGGGCTACTAACAACAAAATCTTCAATTTTTATTATAACAGTTTGTATGGTAATATCATAAAACATTTTCTGGATATATGGTTAGCAGGACATGTAGGCTATGGTAGGTAACAGAAAAAGGAACCAAATAGAATACAAAATGAAATGCCGAAATATATTTCCGGTATCAGCGACGTTTATCAGAATGCATATATAGTGAGTGATATTGCGCAGTGTTATGCGATTATGCCTGCTCCAGTCACAGCAGCAACAGCACCTTCAGAAGCTCTTAGACGTCGCTCTCGTAGGACGTGCCTAACGGTCTCGTTCGTTGCGCGGTTGCCCCTGGCAGCATGGCGCGCGACGTACTCCGACACACATCATCGGCAAAGAAACTAATTACCGGAAAGTGATAGCCTCCACTCCCTATTCCTTGCTAGCAGCGACGTCAACGGAGCGATTACCAGGGTGGCGGCAATTTTCACAGTCATGGTCATCTCGATGAGCGAAAGGGAGGCCTGCAGGCAGCGTTCTGTGGGACAGCAGGTTTCCGGAACGCGAAACCCGACTCGTCGCCGCGGACATCAACATCCACCAGTAGGGGATAACGAGGGACCACAGGAAGGTAAGACGAAGAAACATTTTCCACCAAATGTGCACGCCGCTACCTTCAGTTGCTATTTTCTTTCTTTTCGTCCCTCCTCGTGTTGGTTGGTGGTTGCGAAGAAATGAATGACGGGCACCGAGTCTGAGGGATTGGCCAAGTCACATTTGGAAAAATGGTTGTTCTGGTTGTTCCCGTTGTTCTTGGTCTGCACAAAAGGAGGTGCACCCACACAAGGGTGATTGGCCATACAATTGTTCAATTAGGAAACCTAGTTATTATACACCATAAGAGAACGAAATGTAAGGCTTGAAAGGTACAAAAGTAAAGGGCAACAGAGATAGAGCAAACGAAAGAACACTGACTAGGTGGCGTTAAGGACGCGGTTGTATCGGAGCTTCGTGTCCTTTTGTGTTTTGGGCTACTTCAGATGAGGGCGCATCAAGCGAGAGCTTAATTGCGTTGCTAGGTGGGTACCATCGTGACATTTCCTGTACAGACCCAGCGCCACCTACTGGTTAGCTTGGAACGTTCCTTGTATTTTTTTAAACAATAGCTTCTAACACAACTCTGCAGTTTCGTCTCACTACCCTTGTAGTGAGACCAGCTGCAGGTTAATGATGTGGTGATCACTCCCTAGTGTATCTGGGAGGCATCTCGAGATTTTGTCTGTTACATTATAAGTCCTAGACAAGTCCAAGCTCATGGGCCACCGTCAGTCAGTGCTGCCACAGTCACGTGGGTGTTCGATCCGAACGAATAGTTCGCTCTAGTCGGGATGGTAGGAGAGGCCAAGACAAGATGTCCCTATGAACGCCGTCTTCATACACAGTGAAAATACATTCGGTTACAGATGACACGACTGCAACGCCTAAAATGCACTCGTCAATGTTCCATCACACTCCTTGTACGCGGAATTCGGGCTATTTCTGATACTACGCCGGCCGTGCGCACGTAAACAAACTCGGCCATGTTGGAAACCGTCGGAAGAAGGTCGCGTTCTCTTCGCTGCAGGGAACTCCTTCGCTTATGTTTGGGCTTGCGCTGAGATGCACTGGAGCTACCCTCAAACCGCATAGCAAATACAATTCAGTTGAAGAACAGAACACCGGGCAAATTGGAGCCGGCCCGCGCTGCTTTTAGAAGGCGGAGCTTTGAAAGTATGCAGTAGCTAGGCTGGAGTTTAAAAAAAAATAGCGGGGTTATCCACTTTACACAACTTAGTGGATATTGCAACTCGATTCTAGACGGCGCTGGAGGCAGATATTTGCACAACCCGTGCGTTTTTAACATAAGCGTCCTCAACCGGGCGCGCTGAATATGCCAGGCGTGCTCCACGCAATTGCGCCGGTTTCGTTTGATTTTTATCGGATGCTCCAGTATCACTACTTTGTTAACTCCAGCAGCTGGAAAGTTAAGAGCGAACTATCTCGGGCCTTCTGGAATAGCGCCCACGGAGTGGAGTGACCACAACATTAAAAACCTGATAGAATATGACGCATTTATTTTAAACACATTCATAGTATTTGTAGAGCACTTGCAGGGCAGCTGTTGTTTTTACAAAAATGAACCATGTTCTATAGGATGTATTCACTCGCGTGGCACGCATGCGGGCAAGCATGTGTGTGTGCCGTAACCGGTTACATCGGGCTCCCCGACATTGCGGTACTTGTCCGTGCTAAGCTCACGACGTGCGTTTGATGTAACAAACTGTCCCCTACCGAACGCGAAGTAATGTCTCGCCTCCAATGTGAGTGTGATTAATAACATATCTCTTGTTACCACCGTTGAGAATCAGGTTGAAACTGGGCAGACAACGCACGCCGCTGTTGTTTCGTTTCTCCGAAGCGCGAGCGCAGTGGCACAAGCTGCGCCACGACTGTACTTAAGTGCCACGAACATGGCCATTCTTATTATTGCGAAGCGAAGAAATTCACCGCTAAACGTTTTAGCGAATTCCATCTATTGATCTTCTTGGGGTGACCTCCTCCAAACCCCTCCAAACTTGCGGTCATCCGAAGGTGACATGCCATCTTTCTCCACCCTGGTTGTGGTGGTGTTGATAATGTTTATTAACGGGTGGATCTAGCCATGCGTGATATGCCTGCAATTGCTCCGCCGATCAACACCTTCTAGCCGCTATTCGCGGGAAATCACCAGGAGTCACTGAGGCGTGTGTCACTTAAAAACCCGAGGATCAGGCGCAAAATATGTCTCCTGGCTATCTAATGTCCTATAGAAAAAATTATTTCATCCAAACAGTCATGCGGAGCGGCTCTCCTTCCAAGTTCCTTAAACAAAGCTAACGTCACCGTCGCATGCTCTCGGCAGTCCATAAGAGAATGTCCGAAATCATTTGTTACACAACACGTTCCCACAGAGGTGAGGAGGCAAGGTTCAGCTCATGAAGCCACGCCGGTGTCCCCGCAGAGTTGGTCCTGATGCGGAAGAGTACAAATGCCTCTGTCCTCCTGATTCCTTTGGTAACACGAGGTTGGTGTTGTGGTCGCCAAAGAGATGTGAAGTGTTCTTTAATGACGGTTTTTGCAATTCGCCGTTCGTCTGGGGCCACTTTCAGAAAACGAGTACAAGATGTCGCTTCACGGGCGAACATGTCCGAGGCTTTGTTTCCAAGCACTCAGACATGGGAAGGAACCCACTGGAATCGAACGCTAATCCTTAAACACAACTGCCATAATGATAGGCACGCAGCAAAGAATTCTCGATGAGGTGCACGATGGCGTTATTCTGAAAGGTCTAAGCTTATACAAGCAGTCCAGACGTCAGTGGGTTCATCTAGGGCATGACGCGACCGTGCGAACAGGGCTTCAAGAGCATCCGGCGCCTTTTGGCGTCAAGAAGCCCTTGAGTGGAAAAGGCAGCGATAATAGGAGGTGCTCTGGGGCTGTGAGATGGAAGCCCTACTTTCACGGTCGTTGCCGTCGTTAAGTCAACGAATGCTGCGAAATGCGAAAGAACAACCGTTATCCACAAAAGCATGAAACTTGGCTGTGTATCTTATTCACTTATTTCTAGCGTGTGCAGAATGCAGCCGTACTGTACAATGGCTTCGTTGCGTGAACATGTAATTACGAGAACACGCGTGAAGTGGCTGAGAATGCGTGTACGAGTCAGCGAATTCTGCAGGCGGTCATATACGCTAAACGTTTCATACAATAATCTTCTGAAGAAATTGTTAAATGGGTCGAATCAGCTGTGTTTCAAGGCGAACGGCTGTGTTTGAACGGCTTTGCATGGCAGTTAAGTAGCTCATTTTTTGAAGCGATGGCATGCCTCCATAACATTTAACATAAAAACAATACGAAAATAAAACTCCACTTTTGTAATATACTACTGCTCGATTTTGTTCGATGCTACAATAAACATTTACTCTGAAAGGTAAAAAATGTGTGAGAGTAGCGCGACGAAAACCGGCAGAAATATTTGTAAAGATCATGCGTATAACCTGGAGCAGTGTCGTGCTTCGGGGGTTGCGGGAGGAAGGCGCAGCAATAACAACACCAGGACGCCTTTAGCAGCACTGCTCATTAAGCCTTTGGTTGCGCCGTCACTGAACCGAACAAAATACGAAGAAATGTACAGGGAACATCACGAGTGCGTCTGGTGTTATTTCTAGTAACATGGCACGAACCCACGTCGGGGATTGGCTAAGAATCGAGCATAAGGAGAGCTAATGTGCCCGCTACACTAAACTGTAAGTTTAGTGTTTCCACAGGAAAACAAAACAAAAAATGTCCCACCAGGTGGCTATAAATTATTCCGCGCCGAATTACTACAGGAACGGTACCGGCTTTGTATTGGTGCCTTCAGCCATGAATTAGCAAAAAAGCAAAATGTTGCAATCGCTTTATAGACGTCTCTTCCTTTGTGCGCCCTTTAACATACCCAAGCGTGTCATCACGGCAAAAACAGCAAACACAGTGGTAGCTGCGGCAATAGCGTGTTTTTCAGGACGCGTAGAGCGGAAAACTGTTTGTTTGTTTTGTGGACACACGGAAATAATGACGATAGATATACCAGAGAAAACAGCGTACGACCCGCACTTTTTCATTTTGCTATAGAAACGGCATTCCCGTTCCTTGAAGGCGCTACTCTTGGATAGAAAAAGATGGCACATACGGGATGGCAGGCCGGTCCTGCACTATCCTATTTGCGCAGCGCTTACGCTCTGCGATTGTCCTGCGTTTCGTCTCTTTCAGGGTTGCGATATTTACTTTTTCTCATTAGTCTAAATTGCTACTCTGCTGCTACTGCAGTTTGTTTCGGAGGGGGAGTGGTGGTGTCGACAAATTCAAGAGCGTCTTCTCGAAAGAATTCCACCGCGTGCTTTGCGGGTCCAACACACTTCAATTTCTAATTGCATAATCTGGTATAAGATCCCGCAACATAGTGGACGCAACCACGGCGGTGGTCAGGCGAACCAAAGACGTATTCAAGGTTACGCCCAGAACACATCCGTATTGGCTATCGCAAAATACATTCCACACGTCAGAGCAATAAGTGCTTCTGCGTTAGGTAAAACGCACTTTTAAAGCAATCGTGCAACACTTTCGATAAGCGCTTTCACTCTTTCCTTTGTGTCTGGAACCACTCCGAAAGCTATAGTCATCGCCAGCACGGAGCGGCACTGCGTGATTTGGTCGTCGCACCAGATACGCCTTCCATTGCTGCTTTATTTTTGTGGCTTTTTTAACCATCCACCGCCGGCGGCGGCGGCGGCGTCGGCGTCGGCGGCGGCGTCCGCAGTGCTCCTCTATATTTAAAAAAGAAACAGCATCCGGCGCCAGGTTTCGATCCGAGGACTTTGCGGCCGCAGCGCGACGCTCTACCGACCAAGCCACGGACGCGACGCTGATATCAGTGTTAGTGACGCGCCTTACATCTTTAACGCATTCAAACTACGTCGTCAGCGGCGTGCGTTGGCGACTCAGCGGCGTTATAGCGGCTTGATAACTGCGTGGTGTACACGTGATACTACAAACCCGATGGAAGAGATGGAAGAGAAGGCGGCGAGGCGGTGGGCTGCGGGGGCCGAGCGCAAGCGCCGCAAGCGGGCCGACAACCGTGCATTCGCACTTTCACATTCTCCCCCTCGGGGAAATGCGGGGGAATTTTTTAAAAGTTGCTGTCGAGAAGCGTTCGTTGTTGCAACTGAAGTAAAACCAGCCAACAACCGCTACATGGCCTTAGTGACGTAATTCGAGCCGTCGAAAAACGTCAAGCACCGGAAAGAAAGAAAAAACTTTTGAGCGAGTGTACAAGTTATCTGATGGGCATTGAGCAGTAATTTTTGGCTGAGGTACTTTGCGACTTCCGAATCTCAGTACTGGATGTCTTAGATGACTACGCTCTGCAAGCATTTGAGATCTCAAAAAAAGTTGAAGAAAGTGCTGCAGGTTCCCTTTAAAATTTCAAAAAAAAGTTGATAATAGTGTTGCAGGGTCCCTTTAAGAAAATTTTGGCTCACACCCTCGTGAAGGTGACTGCTAGCAAATTATCCCAGGTGTCCAAACAATGGAATTTATACGTAGCATTTACGTGGATGTTGCAGGATTTTTTTGTTGTGCTATAGCTGATAAAAAAGATAACATAGCTGGACTTTCATTTCCCCGGCTAATGTACGGAGGTGATTCGCTGGTGCGTAGGCCTAACTCCAGCGGCTTAACATGGGGGGGGGGGGGAGCGGAGGGGGTGATGCGTGATTCCAGAGAAAGGCGTTGCGCTGCTGAGCACAAGGTCGCGGGTTCGATTCCCGGCCGCGGCGGCCGCTTTTCTGATGGAGGCGAAAAGCAAAAACGCCCGTGTGTACGAGATTTCGGCGCACGATAAAGATCCCCAGGTGGTCAAAATTAATCCGGAGCCCTCCACTACGGCGCGCCTCATCGCCTGTGTTGCGTCGGCGCGTTAAACCCTACAATCAATCAATTTTCCTTAATATGTGGACTTGTAGCGGCCACTTCCTTGTCAGTGGAATGCTCCCACCCTCATCAACATTGGCCACTCCTAAATCGTCAGCAGCGCGTGTCCTCGGCACGCAGGACGAGCCATGCGCCGAGAACTCCCAGGTTTCGGCGCTGCTCGGCCCAACCTATGGGCACTCCTTGGTTAGCGGGCTCCTGCTGCCACAGAATCTCGTCTGTCAATAAATGTAAGCCCTGCCAGACTACCACATGGGCGCCTACTTCAATTGGCCACCCGGAAGTCTGCAGAATGAATCCCCGCTCGATGAAATACGATCGACGGATTCGAATGGAATGGACGGGCGTCAATTCAGATAGAGGAAATCCACAAGTTTTTCCTTTATTATTATCAGTCTTTGCGTACCGACCGCGTAATGTGGAGCGCTTTCGAAAACAGTACCTCAGCTGTATGAAAGCCTTGAGGATGAAATAAGAGATATCTTAGAACAGCCCATATCTATCGCAGAAGTGAAGTTAGCAATTGATAATTTAAACCCAGGAAGGTCGCCCTACCCTGACGGGTTAAGTGCGGGCTTTTATACGTACTTCAAAGCGGAGGTATCACCGGTTTTAACAGCGATATTCTTGGAAGTATTTCGTCTGAAATCCCTTCCACCGTCGTTTTCGTGTTCCCACACGGTGCTGATACCGAAAACGGAAGAAACGGAAAAACTCGTCTGTAACGGCGTACTCGCCAATCGCTTTGTGGAACGTCGATTACAAAATATTTGTGAAGGTGCTGGCGCAGAGGTTACAAACTGTAATCACACTTCTTCTGGGGCCACACGAGACGTGCGGCATCGCAGGACGCACTTTGACAACAAATATACATACGGGGAGATGTGTGCTTGAGTGTTCTGACTCCGCTGGAGGCGCCATTGCACTTTTTCAGCTTGACCCTGAAAAGACATTTTATTGCGTGTCCCATGATATTCTGTTTTCTGTTATTGACCATGTAAATATGGGAGCTCTCATTAGCGAGGGCGTGAGCCTGGCGTACCAAAGGTGCACCACGCGCTTGATTGTACGTAATTCACTGGGAGCGCCCATTAGCGTGCAGCGTTCTGTGCGTAAGGGTTTCCCCGTCAGCCCTTTGACGTTTAAAGCAAAGCTTTCTACCTCTACCAGCCAACAATTCTTTCGTGGCGTGCGGGACAAGAAACTCCCCACGCGGCTGCGAAGGGAGGGTGAGTTTCACTCATGGATCACAGTGTAGAGGGCGCGGTGAATGGCGACCCAGCGTGCCTCGCCTGCTCACGCCGGCGGGCGCATCGGCGCGACCCGGCTTTGTCGTCTGCTTCAGCGACGGTTGTTTTGGGCCTGTTTTGGTGCAGCTTCGCGTCCATTGCGCACTTCCTTCGCACGGCATGATTAAATTGTTCCACAGCACCTTCCGGGTAACCCGGACAGGACTGAATTAAGTGGTTGTACGGCAAAGATACGTTAAAGATTGGTTTTAAGGGCACGAATACAATATATAGAAACCACATACCGACATCTGGACGCTAAGCAATCACTACCTTTTGCTCACTGCTTGGCACGAATGGGACTCCGTTTTCTAAATTAGTGAATACGAATTCGGTTGTGTATTAAACGGTATTACAAAAGGCGAAAGGAGCAACTGATTCTGATAAATAGCGATTATAAGAGTTTACTCGGCTTTCTAGCAATTCTCAAAATTACTGAACTAAGTAGTTCAAATCGGTATAAATGGGAATCACTAAGCTCATATGCCGAATCGTTTCGGTGTACGCGCTTGTGTCGCGCGTGGATGTAGCCCCGAGCTAGCACATCAGGATGGTTAGGTTCCGCTGTCTCACTCTTCAAATGACGCTCCCCGCCATTTTTTTTTTCTGGCGTCGCACGTCCGGGATAGAGGGGCGACGTCCACCGATCTAGTCTAGCCGTGGCCGACGCTGCGGCGTTCGGGCGCCGCCCCCATAAATTCCAGGTAATGGCTGGCAGAATCTCTGGTTTTACTCTTTGTAGAGCCACATGTGTGAATTCAAGTGACGTGGCGTTGGCTAGTGTTGTGGGTGTCATTAAGCTCTGCTTTTAAACTACTTTCCCAGCGTGAATAGGACCCACTTTTTTATATCTACATAGAAACGTTTTGTTTAGCCATTATACAAAACAACTATATTCGAGGATGCCATGTATAGGCTTCTGAAGTCAAGCTTCTGGCTTATGCTGTTAACGTTGGAGTTTTCGCTACAGACAAGGAAAGTGTCATTCTTGTCGTTGAAATCGTGAAATGGTTCGGTGTTGCAACAGGTAGCCTTGTAAACTGGGGAAATTGTGTGGGATTCTGGTTGATGATGGGTATGGGTCACCCATCTAGTGAAATACTTCGGTATTCGATTGCAGTTTTATAGAAACAATAAGCTTTTATAGAAACAATGAACAATCGACAATTGTCTGTCTATCAAATTTTGGTTTGTTATGCAAGAGCTGCATTGTTCCTGAGTGAATATACAGCGACGTTACCGCGTGATCGCTGTATTTGTATGGGCGTTTACTTGGGAGAGGACCAGTATAATGAATTTGTTTCCACGAACCGGGATGGTGGTTTAAGGCTGACGCACCCGTTTGTAAGACAACTCGTGATTCGTTTACGTTTTTGTTGGACTTTCAAGACCCTTTCTGCGCACAGTGGTTCAAGTGCGGCCAATGCGGGCTTTGCCCGAGTTCGTAGTTTCTACAAGTAGTATGGCAGCGGCAATTTATGGATACATAAAAGAGATTATTGTGTCATTCCGTTTTTTGTTTGCTCTATTTTCGATGCCCTATTTGGCCAATGTTACGCGGAAAAAATTAGATAAGGATGTATGTGATGTGGTCGTACTTCTACCAATGTACAGAGTTTTATACTGTGCAGGCCCACGATAAGATATTCTAAAAACGGTGAAGCGAATGGAAGAATCACTAGGAGGGAAGTCTTTCTTCTTCAAACTACATACGGGCACGCTTTGAGTTGCAACATGGATGAGGGATAACGGGCTTTCTGCACCATGGGGAACTCACTGCTCTATTCGCAAACAACGGGAAACTGTGGAGCATGTCTTTCTCCATTGCTGGGCAGCAGTGTTTCTATGGGATGTTCTCCAAAGGACACTTCGAAAGGACTTTCCACTGAATACGGTTTTTGTGTATAGAGAGAGAGGATGGGGTGCCGTGGGATCTCGTCATGTTGTTGTACCTCCGCAGCATTTGGCGGTCGCCCATGTCATGGCTCAATTGTGCGGTAGGCACGCGGCCGACGCGACAATATTTCCGGGAAATTGTTTCCCATTTTATTGAACTCACTAGAACGACGTTTTATGCTCCTGAGTTGCTGCCAAGGCTACCCCTCGCCATGCTTAGGGAACTTTAAAAGACAGCGCCGGCCCGCCATGGCATGGCGGCCTTATTGATGACTAAGCTACGCCCACACGAGGAGGCGGGAGGCACAAAGGTTGAAGCTCTCGTTGGTAGCCTGTCTCGTCTTACGAGCCGGTAAATAAAACAAAGTTAGGGACAGCGAGGAGTTAGACGCTACTATGCTGTTGACTAAAAGGGCAATTTTGTAGTCACGGAGAGATGTGATAGTGAACACTCTAAGAGGGCACTCGAACGGGAAGATGGGTCGTTATTCTTGACGCTCGTGTTCGTAGTCGTTCACGTTGAGTTAAATAGGTCGCATTAGTCACCTATTTCGGACAAACAATCTAGATATCATAGCAGACAATTAAAACACTGACTATTTACCAGCCGCTTTCCCGCCGGATTCGTGCGACCTTCCAGAAGCTTGTTCGGGAGGTCAACCGCCACCGACCTCAGCCATGGCCAAAGACGCATTACTTGGCTATTGTGGAGGGGCTCTACTTGTGTTGCCTGTATCACTGGCCTGCTACCGAGCAGTTGCCACACTGCCACCAGTGATTTGTTTTACCGTTTTGCTCTATTGCGTCCCTGTTGACTATCTGTAGCATGGGATTTGAACGTTTTTCTATATCTTCTGCGTTATGTTTGTTACAAAGTGACTTTGGTTGCTAGAATAGAGTTTAGTAAGTTACAAAATTCCAGTTCTTTCAAACTTGACAAAAGCCTGTAATTTTGTCTTCATGGCCCCTTTAGAGAAGAAACATTGCGCTGTGCCGCATTATTTTTCTTGATTTTGTATAGCGACGCTTCGTGACAGAGTGTTGTCTCGGAAATCGCGTGTCATTCCGTACCCCTTCTATCGCTTCCCGTTTGCCGAGCTCGTTCTGCTGCGTACGCTCCAAATAAATATCCTGCTGCTGTCACGGGGCATGAGCGGCTTTAAAAGTTAAGTTGCAAGCTTCCGGGGTGGAGATCAAAGTAACACCGGCTTAACGCTCAAACGTCGTCAGTTCAATAGCTAGCACCGGCCGCTCCTAATTAGTGGATTTACGTTTACCGGAAAGTTGCTCGTCCGAAGGTAATTCGCGTATACGCCCCTAACGTTGAAACCGCTAGCTTGTTAAATGCCATCACATCACCGTTAAAAGGTATTTCTGCGTCGCTAGGGTCGTTCTCTGGGGTCATACGAGGATGCAGTTTAGATTATCCGTGATACATATTCGGCTAAGTTGGGGAGAAGAAAATACGAAAATAGTTTTCATATAATTCATGGCTTTGTAGCCAACAAGCCACCTACTCAAAACTCAGTGTGCTTCCATTCGGTGAAGATGGATGACCTGCAAAGCTGGACGCATTCGAAGTAAGGAACGAAACAAACCAGGATTGTTTGTAAGATTTGATCGAGCATACATCCTCGCCTTTTAACTCAATCAAACTTGGAGGAACTCGAGCATATTTTTCTACCGAACAGACATGAAGCTGTCTGTTTTTCCCCCGCGTCGTAAGCATCTCGCTGTCCTTGTAAGATGCTACACAATCCTTTCGACCACTGAAGACGCCAGACCGGGAAAATGCGGCTGTTTGACGGCCATGTGTAAGCCTCTACCCAGCACAGTGGACTTTTCATCAGTGAGGGCTGGAAACCTATAGCTTCGCCTGCACGCCCCTCCCCCCTCCTACATCCCTCCACCTCTTGCGCGTGCACGCATAAACTGGCAATAGCTTATTTGCGCGTGCTTTAACGTGAAAGACGCCGGCAAAAATTACACCATCTTCCCGTAGGGGAACCCTGAGTAGTATGCGAAGCAGGCATGGGGTCGATTCAAGTGCCCATTAGTTTTCAGTTCGTCGTTTCCGTGAGGTTGAGGTTCGTAGCTACCGTTATATTTACCGTTTGGTTTCCATGGTAACTATCGCACTTTTCACTTACCGGAACTACGAAATGGGAAATTGCGTTGACCCCATGGCTGATTCGCATACTACTCAGCGTTCGCCTACGGGAAGATGGTGTAATTTTATTTGAGGGGGTGAGGGGTGTTAGAGTGGAGAGGAATTAGAGAGAGAGAGAGAGAGAGATAGACGTTGTACGTGGTATGAGTTTGTCTTTATTTAAGCATTATCATCGTCATTTTCAACGTAGGTGAGGTCGAGCTGTCGTTTGCGTTCCGCTTTGATTGTGAGCGCCTTATGGTCTTTGAAATGTAAAGTCAAGGGCTGTTGTAGCGGATGAACCCTAAAGTTGCTGAAAATGAGGTCGATACACGTTCCCCGGATAGTTGTGGGCTGCTTGTAATCACGGCCCGCCGAGACTCGCCGACGCACGCCGCTGCCGACGACGATGAAACGTCGAGGGCGTGTGAAGCGTGCTCCCCTCGTGCCGGGCCAGGAAGACACCGACAACACTGTCGCTCCAGGAGCCATAGAAGGGACCGGGCGTTCAGCAAGCCGAGCATGCGCAGTGGGGCTGTGGACGGCGCAACAACAACGACAACGACGAGGGAGGGACATAGCCCCGATCATGAGATGCTTCGCATCTAATAACAGTTGCGAAACAGCGGTCGGCGGTGGCGAAAAGGATCGCCGGAGCGGCGCCGAGTAAAGCGACTACACCGGAATAAAAATTTGTGGTTTGGACATGCACTGTTTCGCAGTAATATCAAGTCTGGAGATCTCGTAGCAGTCGTCACAATCGCAGAATTTATTTTTTGTTGTATGGTAGCTGAGCACGTGACTGAAACAGCCCGAACGCGACTGCCAGAAATCGTCATACGTGTTTTTTCGGGCACCTGGGAAAATTAACTGGTGCACAGGGTTTACATTTGGCGAAAATAAGCAATATTTAACATTAATGTGGGGGATAATTTGTACCAAGTTTGAGACTTGGAAGTTAATATTTGCTCTTCAGAAAAGAAAGGCTGGATTTGTAATCTTCTCCTGATTGTATGAATCAGGTTGAATGTTTTCCAAATTTGTGGCTGACTGTCTAAGTTTGCAGCAGTTGTGGGCTACGTTATAAGTAAGGTGAGCGCGTAGTCTAAACTGCATGCGATAATTGTTTTTTTGAGCCATTGCTAGGAGGTCGTAGTTAATTCTCAGCGTAACGCCTAGCTGGCACCAGCCAACAAATATGAGGAGTTCATTTCGAAATGAGCCAAATCCATAAACCAAAACTGAATCATATAAAACTGCATAAAGGGCCACGAAAAACTCGGCAAAGTTAACCTAGGAAAAAGAGGTTGCAACAAAATACGTGAAATAACGCCCGGCGAGCAAGTACGCACATTGCATTTTGTTTTGAAACTGAGCCAGTTCCTGTTGTGGCATGGATCAAAATGAACCAAATCCAATTTTTCCGATCGGAGTGTCCTTTCGGCTTGGTGTCATATAACCAACATAGTCACCTACCTCCTTGCGAGTTCCCGCCTGACAGCTCTGAGTGTCGAACGGGATGAATTATTAAGGACGTTAGGAAACCATTATATGAAATTAATACTGATAAAGAATTACCTACTTCATTTGTAATTACTTGCGGTCGGGAAGCTGACATGTAAAAGATCACAAAATAGCTTTGACAGCGTTGCATTTGGGTCCCGTAAAAAGTTTCGCTGTTTTGTAAAATTTTGTTTGGGTGGATTTGCCTCATTAAAAAAAACGCTTAAATAATGGCACGCTTGGCGTAATGGTGGGAATCGCCACATCGAGGTATTTAGTCCCGATGTTGTATCGTTGCTCGAGGAGTGCACAAGCCCATTACTAGCCTATGGTGGTGCTTGACCGCCAAGTATGTAAACAAGCTTTACGCCTAGAGAGGAAGTGAACGGCGGACGAACTTTCAGAACTTTCAGTTCGGAACACGGTGTTACGAATCAGCGCGCCCCTATGCAGTGAACTTCGTGCAGCGGTTTTTTGCTTTGTGGCGGAGCCTCTACCATGTGTGCCGTTCGAGTGGGCGCCTCTGTGTAAGTGACTCAGGCTTGCAAAGAGAACCAACGGATCCCAACAAGGCGCAACATGCCTTCGAAAAGCCGCATCGCGGGCGCCTCTCTGTCTCCATGACTCAAACTCTGGCGGCGTGGATGCGACGTGTGGACACACGTCCGAAGGATGCGGAAGCCACAGCAGATATCCCCTCTCTCGGACTCAGCGTGCGCCGCTACTACCTACACCTCAGGAACTCTGGAAAGAGCGTTGTGTGCTCTGTGCCATGTCGCGCCGTGTGAAGAAAGCAGGGGGAACTCTTGTTTCACCGTTAGCGCTTTAGGTATAAATACCAGCCCCAAGCGCCGAAGTGCATTCCTTTAGGAGCAGTGGATCAATGCCGTCATTCTGCTCGAGTCCTGTACTGCAACCTCGCCCGTAAGGGCACGGTTTCTGTCTTGCTTCGGCTCATCTCTCGCCATGCACTAAACCAGTTAAGTTTGCCCTCGGGTTGTTGTCATTTTCCCCAGGGCAGACATTTGCTGGCCGCTCACCACCTCGAAAGCACGCGCATGACGGAGGCGACGGAGTTCAGTTCGGGGACGCCGGACCGAATTCAACAAGGGGTTGCCAGCTGTGGCATGGCAACACCGCAACAAAGGTCAAAATCTCGATAAGGGCCCCTTTGAAATCTTTGGTAGCAGTGATGGACAACCTGTCTAACCGACTAGCTCGGGATGATGGAAAAGGGCAGTTAAATATGCTGTGGTTCTGTGTAATTGCCAAAGTAGCATGTTTTTCACGCCTTTGGGAACCTGTACCGTAGTAACAAAGGGACATTGATGTGTCAGTACAAGGGTTTCTATTTATGGCAGCTCATGTTTCTGTGAAAGAAAAGCTACAAACATGGACAGTGTGCGTAAACGTGTGTGTGTGTGTGTGTGTGTGTGTGTGTGTGTGTGTGTGTGCGTGCATGCGTGCGTGTGTGTGTGTGCGTGCGTGCGTGCGTGCGTGTGTGTGTGTGTGTGTGTGTGCGCGCGTGTGCATGCGCGTGTGCGTGTGTGTGTGTGTTTGTGTGTGTGTGTGTGTGTGTGTGTGTGTGTGTGTGGAAGTGCGTGGGCGAGAGAGAGAAAGAGAGAGAGAGAGGTTATTTCACCATCCGTGATCCGGTATAGTGGGTGGGGCAGGCCTACAGGGCCGCCCAGACCGCCAGGGATTCCGAGAGCCAGGGTTAAAGGTAGGGCAGGTGGTACAAGGTACGGTTGAGTACAACATACGGTTGGGTACAAGTACAGTTGAGTACTGTGTAGAAGACGGAGGCGGTCCTGTTCTGTGATGACTTGTATATGGTGGCGATCCATCGAATGAGACGCGTGGTACAGTGACATATTTCCTTAAGTGCTGTAAGTGCTGGAGTGTGGGTGCGGGTGATCGGTTGCGCATGCCGGTGAGGCGTAAGAGTGTTTATTGTGTGTGGTGTATTGGTTGTCTAAAAAGTTGGATGGTGGGGGTTTGAAAGGGGTTTGTTGCGGGGGAGCGTAAGGAGAGGAAATTGCAGTTTTTTGGAGGGCACTGAAGCGCCAAATCTTCGATGTGATTTAGAAGACTTTCCTGAGACGATGTTGGAGTGTTGCTTCAATGGGTTGGTCGGAGCCTAAGTAGACCCATAGGGCATGTCATGTGCGTACACTGTGCTGCGCAGTGTACGGACCGGGAGGAGAGTGCAGACAAGGGGTATTAGTACGGGGTTAAAGAGCGTGGCCAAGAGAACCGCTCCTTGTGGCGTTCCGCGGTCTGGCATGTAGAAAGATCAGATTGGACATGACCCAACAGTAGGTAGCAGTATGTTGTGTGATAAAGTTATAGTGGTAGAAGTCTAGAAGTGTATGCCTAGGTTTTCAGATGAAATGGAGAAAAGGATGCCAGGGAGTGATGTATTGTCGAAGGCATTTTGGAGGACCAGTAAGAGCATAGAGGTGTGATCTGTTCTCGGGGGTTGATGGGGATACTGTGTGTAGGGCGTCTTGAGCGGATAGGTTGGATCGAAAGACAATCATGTGGGGGTGGGGGTCGGTTTGTGTGTGTTCAAGAGGGGCATAATGCGATTTTGCAGGACGTGTTCGAGAATTTCGCAAGGCAGGAGGTTAGTGAGATAGGGCGAAGGTACGTATGGAGGGTTCTTTCGAGGTTTAGGGATGATGGTGATTTTGGAGTGTGTTCAGGTGGAGGGGAGAGTGTGGTTAAACCAATGTTGGTTGAAGAGTTGCACAAGATGCTCTAGGACATCCTCGTTGAGGTGTCGTAAGAGGTCGTTTGTGATGTCATCATGTCTTGGCGCAGTGTTGAGTTTGAGGGCTTGGAACGCCGCGTGTAGTTTTGAAAATGTGATAGGGGAATCAAGCTGTGGGTTGGGGTTGCCATTGTATTGTGGGGAAGCAACAGGGGGTGGTGACGAGGGTGGAGTGTAGATGGAGCGGAGGGGGTCCTTCGGGCGGTGGGTGATAGTTGAGTCTCCGCTATAAGTTGAGGGGTATAGGGGCGAGATTGTCTCTTGGTAGAGCGCGGGTCGAGTAGGACATGGAAGATGTGCCAAATGTTTTAGTGGAGAGCTGGCATCGCATTTCGTCGCAAAGGTTGTTCCATTGGTTCCTGGCTAATGTGAGTTTGTGTGTTTCGATATTAGTACGGAGGATTTGTAGTATGAGAAGATAGCGTCGGTGTTTATGTTTCCGCCAGTGCACCTCTATGCCGGTGTAGGCCTTCCAAAGGTTACAGAGTTGGGCGTCTACATACTGCAGTGGAGGAGCAGGGCCGATGGTTTTCGTTGCAAATTGTTCAGTTGAGAAAAGGTTGGTCGTTGATTGTCCTACGTAGTAGTCGCAGGTGGTAGTTGGTGGGACGATGCATACGCTAGGGAAGAGATCCATATCTCTGCAGGTTTATGGTTGGAGTGGGGGCGTTGCGGACTTGCCCTTGAGGGTAATAGATGGGTTATGATGCAGTGATTTTTTTTAAGTGTGTCTAGCCTCTTGGACGTGGGATGGGTGAGTTGTTTTGAAGGATTATGCAGTTTAACGCGCCGATGCCACGCAGGCGATGAGGGGCGCTCTATTGGAGCGCTTAGCATTGATTTTGACAACCCGGAGATATTTAACGTGTCCAGAAAGCTCGAGCATTTTCGCTTTTTGCTTTTCGCGTCCATCACAAAAGCGGCCGCCGCAGCCGGAAATAGAATAGTTGTCCTCAGGCTAAGCAGCACAACGTCTTAGCCACTGAGCCATAGCGGCGGGTGATGGATAACTTCTCCTGCGCTAGTGGTGAGGTCGGAAGTTGTATGGCGCTCGAACCTGTTGCGAATGCGTTTGGAGAGGGAGGGTCGGTGTGGAGTGTGAGGTGCAGGTAGTGGGTAAGTGCCGAGAGTATACGACCTTTGCGAGTGGTATAAAATTGTCATTCTGGCGTTGAAGTCGCCTACAATAATGAGGGGGTCACGTTTAGGGAAAGAAAGGGTTTTTGTGAAAGATGTATTTGCAAGAGATGTGTTTGCCTTTAGGGAGCTATAGATGTTATGAACGTGCAGCCGTGTTGCAGAGGATGTGGGCAGGCGGAGAGCAGTGAGTATGAGTGGGATGGGTTGAGCGGAGGTTTGATGCTGGGTGGCAATATTGCCGTGTAGAAGGATGGCTATCTGGCGAAATCCGGCGGAGAGTGAGATGCATAGTCATTAAGCATGGGCGAGTCGTGCGTTTCCTGACTGCTAGGGTGGAGGGTTGGGTATAACTGCAATGTATTCTTAGAGTTGGCTCTTTTATTTCGAAAACGACGGCAGTTCTACGGCTAGATGGGTTCGTGGTCATTTTCCGGATTGGAGGTAGGGTGCATCGTGAGAGCTTTGCTTTAGTTGTGTGTACTGGCTTTTGGTCTGGGTTGGTCTGTTTTAGTACCAAAGGGCCTCCTGTCGTGGGACCCATTCCTGCTGAAAGGGACACTCTGGCGCGAGTACACCATGAGGAGCTTACATATCGACTGACCAGCAGGACGGCCATAGATAGGGCTTAGTGGTACCCTGGTAGGGGCACTGGTCCACGGTGTGTGGCCCACCGCAGTACTGGCAGCGCGTGGACTGGTTCGGCAGTGCTCTTCAATGAGGCCAAGGGTAGTGCACGGCTTTCGTGTGAAGATGTGGTGTTGGAAAAGTGTGCACGAAACCAAGCCAATGTTAGGGTTGGTCAGTTGTTTCAGTTGTCTGTAGACGGGGATGGAGGTGGCTATTGTTATGATTCGTGTGCTTTTCTTGTTTTTGTAGTCAGAGGTGATTGTAATGTCTTGTGCTGTTTATTAAAGGCGAGTATTCTGTGTGAGGATGGAGTTGGTGATGTTGGTGGATGGGAGCCATGCCTGAACGCCAACGATTCGAAAGATCGCTTTCGTGGGGGCCAGGATGTGTATGCTGTAGCCTTTTGCCCTCGGGTCTTGCTCGATGTATTGTGTTAGGCGAGTAATTCCCCCTGCTTGAGCAGGAAACCACCACCGTGCTGTTCGTAATGTTAAGGCTTACTTCTACCTACCCCAATTTTCTTCGGGTTGAAGTTTTTGGTAACCAACTTCGCTATGCTGCTTGTGTTTGTACCTCCGTGGTTGGTTCCGTTGATAACCAATGCTGTCGTTGGTCTGGGGGTCTGTGGTTGCTTTTGTGATCGTGGATGATATTTCAGTTTGTTTGCGTAGGTATTCGGATGGGTGGGTCTGGTTGTAGTAATTTGGATCGGTAGCGGTACAAGGATAGCGAACGTGATGGTTGGAAAGCAGGAAGGGTTTGGCCACGTGATAGTTGCTCAAAGGCCGAGAAGTTCGGATGGAGTTGTTTGGGAGGCAGAGTGGTGAGTGGGAAAGCGTATTTATTTGAGTGGGTGGGGTGGTTCTGGGTATTGCGGGTTTGCATGACAGGAGTGGGGAGTAGAGTTTGCTGCTGGAGGAGAGTTTCAGGGAGGAGTTGAAGAGGGGGTGGGGTGGTAGAGAAGGAGGTGGAGAAGGTATGAGTAGTAGGTGATCTACACTACGCGGTATTAAGCCTTCACGTTCAACAATTCGTATGGAGAGACACAACGTGATGCTGTTTGTCTTTGGGACGCATCCAGCATGTATTTACTTCTCTGTTGCTGAGGCCATCCCACTTAGTCACAATCCGCCCGCTGACGCATTCCGTGTCATTGCGGATGGCGGCTTCTAGGACAGAATCACGTGGTTTCGTGCGCTTGTGGCTGGTGTCGGATTTGGTGTGGGAGCTTGCAAGGAAAGGGTTGTTTGGACCTAAGTCAAGAATGGAAGTAGGGGAGTTTGGCTTTGTTGGTTGAGCGCAGAGGGAATGGCCGACGGTGCGGCGGGTCTTGATCTGGGACAAAGATTTTCAGTTTCTTGTTGGTTAAATGTGGGAGGTGGATGGGTGGTGCTCAAACGGTGTCTGGAGTTGGTGAACGTCAGGGGGAATTTGATGAAGAGGATGAGAAAATTTTTGGAATTTTTTCTGCGGGATCAGGCTCAATTGCATGTCCTGAGGAGGACTTGCTGTTCAAGCCCGTCTGGTGGCGGTCTATATCACCGTCCGAGCTGTCAGGGTCCGTATTCAAGCTCTGAATCACCCCCTGGCCTCGGATGGAGGAGCTCGACTGAGCCCTGGGTGCTTGTTGAGTGGCTAACTCAGAGGTAACGCGTCTTGTGCTCTTCTACCGAGACCTTGGTTCATGTGTTTTGGTTATAGTTGTTGGAGAAGGAGGTTCAAATACAAGGGGCTTATGAAAGGTTGTGAGAAAGATGTTTTGGGGGTGTTTCCTTGTTTCAACGTAGTTTTTTCTAAGCTTTTGCTTTCGTGATGTTGTGTCAAAATGGCTCAAAACCCTGCTTGCCTAAGTGCTAGCTGATGGTTTGGGGGTTGCTGTATGGCAATGGTGGATGCAGCGCTGGCATCTGGTGGAGACGTGATGGGATGGGGGCCTTACAGTACAGCTGCGGTACCAGGAGGTGATGTTCGTGTTGGCTTAGAGCGAACTAGAGGAGGTCCTACCAGAGAATTTCAGCTCAAGGAAGTTGAAATTACAAGAAAAGGTCTTTGATTTACTTTATTACAGTCCACCTTTGGCGGTTAGCGTGTCTGTGTGTTCGGAATGGTCTCACAGTTAGTGCTGTGCTCCGCTGTTTGAGCTGCGTTATTGCGGGACCGCGTTATAACACCGAGATGTGTCCACAACCCTTTTGTTGCAGTGACTCTCAAATTTCCAATTCCGGTCATAAATGAATAACTACGCTATTTGGGCGCCACTTGTCATGCGTGGGGCGTCTTCGTTCATTTACATGACGAGGGGTGCGTTTTTCGAAGTTTTACTCGGCTAGTGTTTGCAGGTTAGGCTTTAACCAACCACGAGTTATGGTTGCGTGTTTTTCTGACGTTAGAACTCGAGTATTGGGGCGAAAAACAGAGCTGACGAAGGTGGGCTTGCTGCAGTTAGGTGCGCAGTGGTGTGAGGATTGCATTGATGTCCTTAGTTTCTTTCTGCGATGATTTTTTTGAAGTTATAGGGTAAAGTTCATTTTGGATTAGTGGCATTGGCGAGCTTTCACAAAAAGTTGTGTGAAATTGTTAATTACAAACAGATTTTGATGCTTATGGTATAGCTATGTTTGGAAATACTTAGCTGTTGTTGTGGCCGTGTTCAAAACGAGCAAACATGCAGAAAACACGTTTTTTGTGTGCTTGCCACAAACGAGAGGAATATAATCGACTGCATTCACCCTACAAAGCGATCGAAAACTTTAGTACGGTGTTAGTTTCCTATACATATTTCAGATTCCATAAAGCTATTTTCATGTTCTTAGTGAGTCATATGCTACTAAATTTAATCTACCTTGCGCTGAAAACTTGGCAAAGTCCATATTTTCGCTTACGTCGTTGCGAACTCCAATTCTACAGTCGAAAATAAACAATTTCTGTGTCGCCAGATTAAGAAAAAAATTGTTTTTTTAACTACTCAAACAGTTCCAGGTTAAAGAGAAAACATGTCTTTATGTTGTCAAATGGTGTGCTTTTTACATAATCCTCGCCCATTTTGCAATGTACAATGTGTGGTCTACACCAACATTTTTTCCTTAAAAGCGTCATACGCATGCTTCTTGTGTGACCTTCCGTTGACACTGTCATTTTACCCTAAGAATCTCCATCGGCTGGTCCCATTTTAGCGCCGCTTTACCAGTAAGCGTTACTGTAGAAAACTGTATTCTTTTTCTTTGTCATTTAGCAGGGAGCTCTTGATGGTCCTGTGGTTTGCCAACTGAGGAGACAGGCACTTCGAACGAACTGAGAGCGCAGTCTTGAGGCCAGTTACATAAAGCGCCCGTGCTATCTCTTGAACTGCCCAAGAAACCATTAGATCCTTTGTGATTTGCTTCTATAACCGAGGTCCCCACGGCTATAGTTACGGACACCAGGAAAAGCGGGGTAATTTACCGCTTCGGCCTGCAGAAGTTCAGCGCCCATTTAGACGTCGTTCTCTTTCGCGAATGTCTTCGAAAAGAACGTGTGTAACGAAACAACCCCGGGGAGCTGTTGGCCAAGGAACCAAATACCACAGAATCTTTTGTATCTAGTCGGCTAAATGAGAAGCGTAACGACTGGAAAACGAGGACCTGGAAAACATTCCCGGCTTCTTTCTCTGCCTAAGGGAACAATAATTATTTTGTTCGTTTTCTTCCTTTTCAACTATGCAGTTGCTTACTGAGAGCTTCCTTATGCGTGGTGGGAATCGATCAGCCGAAAAATATACAACAAAAGTTATTCGGGAAATTATCAGCCATTTGAAGGTTACCTATCGTGGTTGAAACACAAAATATTTGGATCAACATTTGTATCTTTTTCATGGTTCCTTGAAAGGCGGGTTCCCGATTTTTTTTTACATTTTTATTAAGGAGCCGCGTAATTCGTCACCTAAATGACCATTCCTGTAGGATGCGGAATTTAGACAGCAGTGTCACTCCGTAACAGCTCTTAGTGCAAGTGATTAAAAGAATGTCAGGTTAAAATAGGCAATATTGTTACCCCTTATTTTTCAGTGTTTTGAGATGGCTAGGATGCTCTGTGATTTTTGTGTCCTAATCATCTATCTGTAAACTTTTTGCTTTTCGCCTTCATCAGAAAAGCGGCCGCAGCGGCCGGAAATAGAGCCCGCGTCCTTGGGCTCAGTAGCACAACGCCTTAGCCAATGAGCCAGCGTGGCGGGTCACAAATGGAGTTGTTATGAGGATAATGAGGCAGAGGAAAAAGGGGACCGGGGAAATGGCGACAGGAAAACAATTGGGGGATGGGCAGTGGAATACTAGTGTCGTATTACGGGAAAATAAGGAAAGAGAAAGAGATGCCGGGAGAAACAGAGCAGAAAGGAGGAAGGAACGAGGAAGAGGCAGATGCTTACGAGAAAATGGTAGCGATCAGGGTAGGGTAGGGTGGGGGAATGGTGAGATGGGGGTGAGCGAGCGCTAATAGGGAGTATAAATGTGAGGAGAAATGGGAGGGAAAGCCAGAAAAATGGTTGTTGGAAAGAGAAAATTGGAACGCAGAGGCAGGAACAGAATAGGAGCAGAGAGAATTAGGAGTTGACGGTGAAGGGAGGGCACGCGTCGTTGGAGGAGGATAAGGACGGAGGGAAGGAATAAATAAACAAAGGGAACAGAGTATGAGTCCGTGGTGGCCAAAGGAGGAGGGGAGATGTAAAACGAAAGATGAATGTGTCACGTAACAGTTTAGTGAATACGATGAGGACAGTTGCGGCTATGCGCGGTTTGGGCTGAATTTTAGTAGAGGACGTAGAGCTTCCAGCTATCGGTTTCTATGCTCTCTGGCTAGCATTGTCCAGCATTGTAGTTGTTGGGAATACATAGTATTTCCGTGCTTCTGCCACGTTACAAATGCGAGTATGAAGAGGGAAGGAGGAAAGCTTGAAGGTGGGGAAAAGAGAAAAAAGGAGGTGTTTCAAGGCAGGGTTCTCAGGAAGGTGTCGCCTTCGGATATCGTTTGCTGCAACGCATCCACATCACAGGGCACTTTTAAGCGTTATGAGGGTGGGTTGTTGCGCCCTGAACAGACTCCGGCGGTGCGCGCGGTTTTATTGCACCTGCCATGGTTTATGAAGTTATTTGAGGGCGCCTTGCACGCATAAGTTTTTAGCAATTTATTGTAAGCATTGCCGGATTATTGAACGAATGAGAGATATGAGAGCTCCACTCAGAAAACAATATAAATCTGTCGCCCACATAAAATGTGTTCCGCATCCACCTTCGGCACGGAGCCGTGTGAGGCATCGGCCAAGAGCTATAAAAGCTTTGCGCAGAGACATTTCATTTCAGGAGCAGTACATGGCCTGCACTTCCAGTGCACACTTCGCGCCAGCTACTAGTTCGCCTTTAACACCCCACATATTTCACTCCACACATTTTCTAAAAAGCTTCAAAGAGGACTGCGCATTCTGATTCCACGTCCCAGCAATAACATCCACCTCGTGTTCCCGCCGCGGCAATTTATAATTGTTTTGTCAAGCAACTTGCGCTATTGGGCGAAAGCATAAGTAGCTCGTCCGCGAAATCGGCATACCCTTAGCTAAATCATCCCCTATTTTTCAATACCCCCCTCCGGCTGTTTCATCCCGCTACTACGATAGCCTGCAACCTTCACCCCACCTTGCCTCATCCTCAACTAACCAAGGAGGTATCAATCCTCCGGCGTCGATTACAAACAAACACCTGTTACAACGCATCCATCCTCCACACTATTTCCCCTCGCGTAATACACCCTCACCTGTCAGTTCTGTCCCTCTCCTAATACTACCTACCACAAGGTGTGGGCCTGTCAAAACACCCCATCGCTTAATCCCAATCCCAACCCTTCCCCAGAGCAGTGGGAGGGCCTGCTGACTAGCTCCCGTCACTCCGCATACCATAAATACAACGGCGCGTGGCGCGCAGTAAAGGGGTTACCTAGTTTTTAGCCTAAACACTAGATGTTGGCCAAACACCGGGCTTTGAGGTCTAACATCAAAAACCGGTACCCATAATTTACAGTTGTACTCGCTAGTGTTTAGTCTCTCCTGGCGAGTATCGTGCGAAACCAGCATGCATTCATCCTTACCAAGCGTATGAGCTACATGACAGCGGATTTGAGCTACTGTGTGGGTAAGTAATGCTTTGGTAGTATTGGTAGTACGAGCCGATAATTGTTTTGGTCGGACATCTAAGTTCTTTCGCTCTAAGAAATCAATGAACTAATGATTTGCTTGATTGATTAATTATTTGATTGATTGATTGATTGATTGATTGATTGATTGATTGATTGATTGATTGATTGATTGATTGATTGATTGATTGATTGATTGATTGATTGATTGATTGATTGATTGATTGATTGACTGACTGACTGACTGATGACTGACTGACTGACTGACTGACTGATTGACTGACTGACTGACTGACTGACTGACCGACTGACTGACTGACTGACTAACTGATTGATTGATTGATTGATTGATTGATTGATTGATTGATTGATTGATTGATTGATTGATTGATTGATTGATTGATTGATTGATTGAATGTGGCATGCATACACCACCAGCTGCGCATGCGAAGCGTTGCCTGATGGTACGTCATAATGTACTAGTATTTATCCCCTTCGTGGAACAGCAGCAGCAGCTGTCGGGTATACGCCAGTCTAGAATGTTGGTTGGGTCTACAACGTAAATCCGTAGCGACGTGAAGTGAATACAATTAATACTGCTACAAATGGGTCCTTGGAAAGTCCGACCTCAATTTGTGTAATTAGGCTTGACGTCTTTATTTTGATACTCAAGTTTAGGTAATCACCTAGTTGAGACTGACGACATCCCAAGTAACACAATACTCATTGCAGGTTGAGCTCCGTCAACTTCTTGACGACGCTCGCCTCATAGTGGGCGTTGGCACTAGCACTGAGCCGTTGCATGCCCACTTCTGGTCTTTCCTGCTGCGCACTAACTTTGGCAGGAGCGAGTTACGAGTTCAAAGACACGGGGAGCTACACGAGAAGGCTTCACGAACGACGTTTAACGTGTTTCCCAATGAAGCCGACAAATAAAGCGGATAGTTTTTTGGCACAAAAACTTTTAGTTCTACTAAACGCACTTCAAGCTGCGGGTAGCGATTTCCTTGACTACGAGGCTCTCGCACATATATCAAAGACTCGCTGCTGTTTAGTTAGAAAAATAACATTTAACCCCGACACCTGCACAGAGGCGGACTGGTATGTTAGATAAGGCTGAATAAACAAAAAAATGGGTGTTGCTGGAGCGGCCGTTTCAAAAAGGCGCTGCTGGGTGATGGACCAAACAGTTAGACAATCAAACAATTACGGGCGCAACAACTACTACGGTGGACCTTTAGAGATCAGCGCCCATGCTCTATGTACAGTATGGGTACACTGAAGCCCAGCAAAGTGTTAAGTACGCTCAGACAGGAATGTACTCAAATGAAGTATTGCATCACGGATTAGGCTTCCTTTCAACGATATTTTACATTTTTATGTTTATTTTTGTTATTCTTCAAAATTATTATAACAATTTATTATGTTACTTCAACCAGTTCTATATTTCGGTGCAAATATAGGGCGTTACACGGTTTGCTCATGTGCGACAGTTTTATTCGTATGTCGAACGTTCTTTTCTAGGCGTCTTTAATTTATTGTCTGTTTTTTTGGAGAGATGTACAAGATGCATGTTCTGGAGTTTTAATTCTCTTATTTTGTATTTCTTGGTTTACCAAAACTCCATTCGACGACTTATGTCCAATTAGGATAATATGTATAAGAAATGTATAAGAGGAAATGTATTAAGAGGCATATTCCTGATTTCATCAGATCCTTTTTGGCAAAAGTTTTGTTTCGTCTGTTTTCCCATTTTTTGGTTTTCCCAAATTCTGCTCGACCAATTCTGTCTAGTTATCTGCTATAAAGATTATTGATTTCCCGGTTCTGGCTGTCAGGTACTCGGCAAAGAATGCTACGCAATGAGCTAAAACGTACTCGCCGATCAGCATCCATAAGAAGCGCCTGGGTTGAGGGAGCTCGATCCTAAAGAGATTGGTATTTAGATGACATTTTCGCGTAAAATTGTTTTTCCTAGATACATATACTACTTTTTTTCTCAATGGGATTGGTGTGGGATATTTTAGGATGAAGCCTGCCACCACCTTGAATTGATTTTGGCATAGCCTTCGCCATGTCCGCGCCTTCGTCACGGTGGAGTGCGCCTCCTCGCCCTTCCTCCTCGCCCTTCCGGGCGCGCAGGCGCAGTCGGGTCCTGGTAAACACGGTAAATGCGTAGACGATGGAACAGACGGACTACTAAAACTCTGGAATGTCACGTGCTTGCTGCAGGAAATAATCTGTCGCCTATGCACATTGGTTTATTGTCATGCGCTTTAGCCGTAGTTTTTATCGCTCCATATGCCATCCGCGGTGACCGGCTATAGCCAAGAATTATTGAAGGCTGTTTGCTACCTGCTTTTGAGCAAAGCTGTTACGGTGTTAAGCCGTCGCACGATTACCTGTCAATCGGGCTTATGGCACTAGGATAAACGTTCTTGCGGACGTCGCCCTAATCCTAGAACGTTTGTGTGCATTCGGCTAAAAACTAAAGCTGTTAGTTCCTCCAGACGTTCCTGACAGAGCAGCGTCATCATAGTCGTCTTGTTGTAAATCGCATTGAGTAATTACAAGGATAACGCTCCCTTTTCTAGGAGGCAATGGGGGCTTATCCTGCTCGAGGGGCGAGAGCCAGACCACCGCCTTATGAGGGTGCAGTGCAATAAACCGTGATCAGCTGCTCTTGAGGTGCGGGTCATGATCCTTCCCTTGGATGTAGACAACCAGACCCCCACCTAACACGGGATTTGGTTGGAAAGTGGATGGTTATGATTCCTAGAAATTTCGACATCTATTTTTTACTTCGCTTGGATATCACTGGTTCTTTTGGCGCAGTCTCTGGTACTTGCTTTAGCATGAAACTTCACTAGGCTCATTTCCTTGATTTCTGTTTGCTCGCTAGCCCTGTTCGCGAGCCGTGCCTCAAACTCCCGCTCTTATACCGGCGTAGAAGCGGTGACAAGAGCTGCAAATACGTCATCTGTATAAAAACCATAGGAGGGAGGAGAACCGAACACCGGAAGTCGCGCTAAAGGGAAAGTTACCTAGCCAATACTTTACGCCGACGTGGTGAGGAACGCGGCGTTCGAGATGCTTTTAAAATTCACGAAATGGTGCCAAGGAGAGAAACAAAACACGCTAATGGGGCGAGTCCCACTGGGGATTTTATAGCGCTTGCTAAGGTATCAAAACCTATGAAGTAGCACGCACCTAGTACAAACCTGTGGCATGTAACGACAACTCTGTGCACGTAGCTGGGAACTGCCTTTCAAGATGGCGGAAGCTGTCCTGACTGGCGTAGCCTGAATCTGACATAGACGACCGCATGCTAGGATAGATGGGGCGTCTTCTAAAGGCTGTGGGGTACTGAGGGAAGGCGCCATCGGGGAGCACTGTAAACGAACACTTTGGAACCCTGACACTCGGAGACGCATTAAAGCTTTCGCGCCCACTTCTTAAGCCACACAATCGTACATGTCTCCTGTCATGCTTTGAAGCCAATGTCCTTTCATTGAAGTATAGCCGTTTACAAGCATTTCTCTGTAAACAGTGCTGGTTGTTAAGAAATAAATCAAGGCGAAAAGCTTTCTTAACGTCCTTAGCACCGCTTCATTGTTTGATGGAGTTAATTCGCCTAAGCTACACCAGGGCTATGAGGCGCGCCGTAGTGGAGGGCTTTGGATTGCTTTTGACTACCTGGGGATCATCATCATCATCATAATCTCCTTCATCATCCCAGAAGCAGCCTACTCAGGGCCACTGCAGTGTGAATTGGCCTCTCCCAAAAACTTCCAATCCCTCCTGCCTTGCGCCGCTCTAGTCCCTTGTTGAGTAGCCAATGTTGCTATTTCATCCCTCCGTGGTGTCGTTGGCTTTCCCGTACTTCTAGACCTATCTCTTAGTATCCGCTCTGTTACCCAAATTATTCACCGGTTGTCGGATCTTCTCATGACATGGTCAGCCAAAGTCAATTTCTTTTTCTGTATTCGAACAATATCTTAACATGCAGCGAATTCATGACACACGGGCGTTTTTACTTTTCGCGTCCTCCAGAAAAGCTGCCACCGCGGCCTAAATCGAACCGGCGTCTTTGGACTCAGCTGCCCAGCCCCTTAGCCACTGTACCGTCGCGGCTGGGACTTTGACCTGTTTTGTACAGACTCGCAGTCAAACAAGATAACCACGGTGTTCAACATAGAAGGTATTGTTGCGAGGATGGATGTGTTTTTATATATCGAAAGTCATTCTAGGCACCTGATATAGCCTCTATTCCAACGAGGACATTCTAAAGGCATGCGAACAGAACCAACTTGAGAAAGCAGTCCAAACATCGGACGAAAAAAAAATAGATACACGAAAATAAACGCAACCTATCCCATCAAAACACCCCGTTACGCCAACGCACAAGGACTTGCCTACTATAGGTACAACACCGTTACGGGCTTGCATTCACCGAAATGGAGGGCGAACATAATAGCACTGCCTGCAAGGTCGAAGGCAGTAGTTTGCCTAAGGCGATCGTCGCTAAAAAAGGCCCGTACTTCTATACAATCGCCATTTCTGCTTAGATAGATTTTGTAACACGGCCCTTAATGTGGAGAAAACACGCCATCCCAGCGCCAATATTGTATATATTATACAAACCGTGCATGCACCGCGTTTCCTTGCATGCACACACGTGTTTTTGAAATTTTGTCACCCTTCAGCGGCGGTGAACCATATTCAGACATTCGTAACGTATTTTTGCGCGCGAAATTGCCGCGGCTATTTCCGGCAGCGCCGTATTCACGGGCTAACCAAAGCGGATCGATTCCGCCGGTTTCGCTGGTGGTAGGCGCGAATCGCAGCTGTTTGCCGCATTCGCTATTCCCACATCTTTCATTTTATCAGTAAAATACGATTCCTTAGTAACTTCTGCTTTTCCTGTTGAAAAATTCACTCCGAATTATCACGCTCATAGCACCGCATATCAGCTTGTAAAATGTGGTAGCTGCTTCCAGCTATCAGTGAGGAATTTCTTGGAAGTATATATCCGGCCCCAGCAGAAAATGCGCCGAATCACGTATTAGTTAATAGAATCAATTGCTATATCTTTTGCACTCCTTTGCATCCCGCAAACACTGCGTTCCATAAAAAAACGGAGGACAAAAGCGTTTTTCTCTAAGGGCCAGCGCATTAATCTAGTACAGTCTGCAGAAGAGACCTTTGGGCTAGGCTGCTAATATCTTTGAAGCGCTCTTTCAGTTCGATGTACGCACTAGAGATGCCCGTGTACGAAGAGCTCAACACATGAACTTCAGCCATACTGGCGTAGGCAAGCTGCTTTCGCAAGATTGCGACCCGGCGACAGGCCTCTTTTCGAGGCAGCACTACGCCAGTGCTGGGGTGTCACAGCGCAGTGAGTGCAAACGCAGTGTGATTCAAGTTTCTTTCTCAGTGAGCGATGGTCTTGCTATTCTCAAACGCATGCGCATCTGCAAGAAATGTACGAGCAAGAGCAACCAGGGCAGCTCCCAAGGGAATTGTGCGCATCTGTTTCGCACTCGTGGAACACCGACTTGTGTTCTAGGAGGGCAACTCCGCCCGCCTCAAAGTGGAGAATTTCGGCTCGTGGTGTCACAGCGTCGTTTACATGTTTCATTGCTCGCGTGGTGGGAATCAATTTTTCTCAAGGCCCGCTACTCCAAGAAAAAATTAGGGCTTCCCAACTACTCTGAAAGTGGAGGACCTGTGAAGCTGTACTAGGTAATTTATGGTTATTTGCTTTATTGATCGTGTAAGGACTCATATACATAACTAGCATATAAAAATTAATTGTAATTCTGAAATAAAGAGCTTACACAACCTGTAAGCGAAGTTGTGTAAACTCGGGCAATACGTCTAGGAGCCTGGCGCCGTTGAGGTGACAATGATGAATCGTTGCCATATCGCACAAACCCGTTCGCTATAAAATAGCGCCTGCATATTTACACCGGCAAAGTGTGCATACATAGACAGGCAGGCAATAACAAATAAAAATGACAACGTTTGTCGCGTAAGCTTTCTTATAAAACCAATACCTGAGTTTTACATTATTTATCACGAGTTGTTTTAGCAGTTTACCTGTCCTACTTGAGCAAGACAGCTTAATAAATGGCACATGACGCGCACAAGCCGTTCAGCGCAACCCGAGGTACTAAGATAAATTGTCTCTCTAAAAGGTTCTGACCGAAACAACCGTGCGTGCCTGAAAAAGCTTCCCTGGCAATTTTGCTTGTCTGCATTTTCCTTGTTTAATATATCAAACCGTCAGAAAGGACACGTTCCGTGTTGTCATTTACCTGTAATATTTCCCCCTGGTTTTTCTTGTCCACCTTGTTCAATATAAAATTAAATGCTTCATGACAGGTCTTGCAAAATTATCCTATTTGACGTTTTCGGGCACTTTTTTTTACAATCTACGGGCACAATCACCAGTCAAAATGCACTAACGGGCATTGATGGGTGGCGTCCACCTGCAAAACACACCTATAGAAATACGTAAATAATTCCACGTGGGAGAATATATTGAATCATTCATTGACTGCGCATGTACAAAATTCGCCACCCTGTGCCGTATGCAAGTTATAGTGAATAAAATGAATGATGACGAAAAAAGTACAGAAGTAATGCAATTGCACCGGGGAAAAAATAGTACAAATTTACGTTTGGATTGCAACAGATTCTAAGCCCTCCGGAACGCAAAACGGGTACAGATCCCCAATGCAACTATGCTCTTTTTACAGCAATACTGTATGCCTCTACCCCCCAATTTTTTAATCACCGTTGGCAAAAACAATCTCTGTGGTAAAAACCTTCGAGCAGTCGAGGTCTGAGACGCAGAGCGCATGTGTCAGCCTAATCATGCATACAGCATAGAGCTCAGAATTTGTTTAAGGAAACCGCAGAACAAGCATCGAAACCACATTTTGGATGATAAGGCGCCTGTGAACAATAGGACCTCCCACATTGTGTTTCGGGGAAAGAGTAATTGCAGATGATCTTTGAAGGATAGGCAGGACTAGTGTCACTAAATAGAGCAGTTATTTGCCAACACGCGGAGCGCAGGCACCAGGCTAGGCAGGACCCAGCATTTGCCGCCGGAGAAGCCGAGCGTAGTGTCAGTAGATAAGGTATTAGAGTACCGGTCACTGGGCCACGGAAGTCAGCAACGGCGGCCATTTTGTCGTTCTTAAAGGTGTTGTGCCACCAAATTTGTTGCTTGTGCATTCTTCGTTGCAAACGTTTTATAATTCGTTAGAAAGCATGATGCTCTCACATGCACATATTCTGAGTAAAAAATTTATTATCGCACGATTCATGTGAACAGGATTCGGTTTCGGTTTCTGGGCGCCGATTCAAGCATTGACGTCACTGTGTTGCGAGGAGGCTCTGCCACGTGTGTCTACCATGCGGCGCTGCGGTACGTTGCGACTTTACCAACTTTACTGCGGCGTCTGCTCCCCCACTTACGTGCTTCACCACGGAAGTAAACACGCCGACTCGTCACGTCAAGCCGCGACAGCTCCGACAAGGATTTTTTGTCTGCATCCTCGGATGCAGAAAAATGAAAACCATGCATATGCAAACCATGAAAACGCTAAAAAAAACCGCTCAGAAGAAAAAAAATTCCCGCGCCTTCCGGCGAGGGGAACACGAGTAAATGCAGAGCATTGGGGCCTCAGTACTGATTGAAGGCAGTGTTGCTTCCATCGCTTCTTCCGTGATGCTGGAGTAGCAGACACGAGTAAACGTGGGCACGAGCGTCAACCAAGGAAGGAAGGAGCAACGCAGTGACTGAAACGCGAGCGACCGCTAGCCACTATATTTTCAGCGCGCGCAGTAGAGGGAGAGCAGTACGGGGGGGAGAGCGCGCATGCGCAAGCAGCGCGCGCCCTTTCACGCCCCACCGCGCTGCTATCACGCACCTGTTACGCCGAGACAGTGACGGAGCGAACGGGCTGACTACGACGCATGCGCGCGCCAGCTGCTGTTGAGAGAGAGGAGAGAAGGAGAGGCGCACCTGCTGCGGACGCGGAACTGTTGACACCGTCCGACGCAGGAACAGGCGAAGCTAAGAAAGGCTCTGCATTTAAAAAAAAGTTGCCCCCGCCGCGAATCGAACCAGCAACGTTGACCGGGCGGGGGCAACGCGCGAGACCACTGAGCCAGTGAACAAACGGTTTCACACCGTGATATAGCCGGTGTACTAGATGGAGGCCCATCCTTGGAGTCGTACGTCGGTGTTTACTAGCTAGTTTACAGAATTCCTGGCTTGTAAACTCAAATTTCTTAAATAGCGCTTGCTCAGCAAGGTTCCGCGAAGCCCCCGCGACAGCTTATCGCCATCAACTCTGCTCTTCCGCGAAAGCGCTCGCAAAAATAAGTGTGCCCGCCTGCGACTACGATTTCGCACTGAAGGGATAGTGCTTGCCGTACTTTGGTTTTACGTTTTACGTTAAAAACCTTTGCCGATACTGATCTCTTATTACCCAAATTACCCTACGCAACTGTTCTTCTGCACGAAACTGACCTTATTCTTTTTACAGGCGAGCCGATCGCACACGCATTCCGGGGTAGCGGCGTCGCCGAAGAGCACGGCCGAAGCGTCGAACGCCAAAATACGGATCGCATTAGCGCTAGTGTTGAGTTGTATGGGCTTCATGGAACTTACTGAGTTTATTACCCTCTAGAAACTAACAAAATAGAGCCGCGTTCATTGCGGCACGAATGTTGTCGGGGCGCAGTTTTCGCTTCTCGCTCGATTCCCGACGACGCGTCGTGCGACCAGTCAGGCGACCGGTTTTGTTGGCGTCTTCGGTCGGCGAGTCAGTCACACTACGGCGACTTTCCATCGGCCGACGTGTTTGTGTCGTCGTCGGCGTAGTGTGACAACGCGATCTGGCAATTCGGCAGTTGGCCGGTGGTTTGGCGACTCGTCGTCGTCGCGTAGTCGTCGCCGTCGTATCGGCATTGTGTGTCGATACGACCAAGCGACCAAACAAACCGTGGTCGTGGCCTCCGCGATTTGCTGCCGGCGGCGCGCCGTGCCGCCGGTAGCCGATCGCGGATGCCACGCTGTGGTAACTGGAGTTCACGTTGACGTCGCTCGAGTCGCTAACGTTGTATGACGTCACAAACTTTGCTATGCTGGCAATTTACTGACGTCATGGTTAGTGGCGCTAGCGATGGGTCCCGATTTCCAGAAGAGCATTTAGGTAATTTTTAGAAACAAATTAAAATATATATTAAGCGCTTGCTGTACCCAGCACTTCGTGTTGAGGGTCGTTGCATGCAGAGGAAGCCTACAGCAGGTTTTTTACAGAGTTAAAATTTGGTGGCACAACACCTTTAAGTGTTGCGAGATTGCCGCATCTACACACAAAACACAAGTTAGCCTGAATGGGAGTTTCTTGGCTGGAATACGTCTTTTAAACTCCTCACGACAGGCGGCCTGCTCCCACGTGTGGTAGTATGATGGTGGAAAAACTGCCAGTTTACACCGGGGGCCACAAGCCGTCGTAAATAAGCGCATTTACCACGGTTGTACCTCTTCACAAAACGCAGTATCTGGCTGTGATTACTGCGTTTGTCCTAATGGGAGTATTAAAAACTCCCACGCCACCTCCATTTCCTTCTCCTCCTCCTTCACCCCATCCTCCTCTACGCGTCCTTACAAAATGGCTGCCAGTTGGTGTCGTGTGTCGTGTGAGCTCCAGCGTCCCCGCCAGTGTGAACTTGCGGCCGGACGAACGGATGTGAAGTGCTTCCCAACAACCGAAGCTCGTTGCGAAAATTCTGGAACCAGCCTGGACTGACGTGCGACGGACTGCAACGTCGCCTCCGTGTCACCGACCTTCGAGCCGACGGAATACGCCAGCGAGCCGACGCGAAATGCAGTGATCGCTGAGAGTGGCTCGTTAAAAACAACGTGGTTGTGCCTCTGCGAGGTGGTTCAAGGTAAGATTTTCACGTTTTTTTATTGTACGCAACATTTTGGGAGACTTGTGCCCCTTCTAGCGTCAAATAAACTCAACGTGTTTGTTTCCCGCCCCACTGCACGGGCGATTCTCCGCCACTGGAGGTGAGCGTTGTGCGTGAAAGACGGCGCCATGCCCGGAACGTCAATGGGGAGGCCGAACGGTGTGAAATCAATGCGTATTTGCGCGGGTCTCGAGCAGAACACTCACTCATTCACACTCGCAAGCAGAATGAAAACTGTCCGAACTCTGGACGGCTTTTAGGTGTTTTTGTTAGGCTTTGTGCGTGGCTTACTGGCAAGCGAGGGTGAAGTTGGCCGGTCAAAGGTCGCAGGGCGGCCGCTTTTCTTGAGAAGTAGGTGTGGTGCCAGCCGCGCCTGCTACGAGGAGGGTGACTGCCGCGTGCCGCCGGCGATTAATTGCTTTCACTGGAAAGGGAGAAGGTCGGGGCCCCGTGGGAGCTCTCCGTACGCTAGGCGCGTGTAACTTTAACCAGCAAACGTCATTCGAAGGAGCATTCTGTAGAGTCGACAGACGACTGCTTATTTTATTTTTTTTTTTGAAGGGGGGCACGCGCAGGCGTCACACCGACCGAAATTTTTTCTTAACTTTCGGTGAGGGGAGAGAGGGGCAGTGCGGGGGGTAAAACCTGAAGTCGTTCCCAGAACACTACACGCAAGGAAAAGAGGAAAAGGAAGCATTTTGAGAAGTTGGTCGCCACAAGGGTCGCGCACCTTTTTGAACACTTCGTTTTGACGAACTAGTGAGCGCAGGTGTCTCGGACAGAAGTGCAATTTCGCGTAGCTTTAAACAAACATTCAGACATTACGGAAAGTTGGACACAAGAGTGACAAGTTCAGCGTCTTTACAGTGCAGTTTTTTTTTTTTTTTTCAGGTCAGATGCCCAATATGCTTATGTATTTGTTATCGCAGATTTAAAGCGTTTTGCTATCCCTCTAATGAATGTGCTGCTGTGGCTTCCGGAAGAACGTGCCAGGGGGTGCGGCAACGTCAGCGTTTGGGAGGCAGATGCAAGCAAACAGCGCACCGACGACATGCTGACCTCATTGTTTGCAAATGGCTTAAAATTTTTTCGTTGAGGAGTGTTGTAGCACATAAAGTTCTTACCAAGATACCTTGTGTTCTCGATGTAGGTGTTTTGTTGATTCAGTGTTTTTGTTGCCTTTTTAACGTGTTCACCCGTGTATCTTATTCATGTAATTTTTATGAAATAAATTGACTGTGCAGAACACAAGCTTTTCACGTTTCACCATTCAACGTTTGAAGCGGAAAAAGACTAGAAATTACGTGATCCCCAACGAAAAATAAAAATGCGGCCTGTGCCCTTATTAAGAACTCCCAAATGCAGTAATAAATTCCACTGCAGCGCATATATATGAAGCCCACAAAAACACACATAGAAAAAAAAACCTCGAATGCAGGTCAACACTGCTCCCAATGCGCCCCCTGAAAACTCCCAGTTGGAGGAAACAATACACTCCCAATGGTACGCCTGGAAACTCCCATTGTAGTGGCAGTAAAATGAAACTCCCATATGCTACTGAAAAAACTGCCGAAATAATGGGAGTAAGGCGAAACTCCCATTGGAAGGAGTTTCGAAAACTCCGAATTGGTACTGAGTTATGACACAAGCCATTTACTCCCGTTCCGGCTTATTTGTGTTCTGTGTGTACGGCCTCACCATTAACTTAGACCGGGCCGTTTATAAATAACACTACCTAAGATGCAGCAAAATGGTAACGACGCTGTTAACGCGTAATTTTTAATTCTCATTCGGAACGACGTAAGTTGCACGAAGCCGCAGGGCAAGGAAAACAAGCTAGGCCTACCAGAGTTGACCGACTCAAACGCATAAATAACGACAACGCGGCGCCCATCAACCATCGCAGTATAAACAAATGTCACGTAATGGGAACTGACCAATGATCATGGCGGCGGCAAGCAACAATAGGAAAAAAAGAGTGCAGATGCGCTGTACCGCTATCAAGTTACACTAGCCGAGCCAAACCGACAAACTCGCCGAGACGACGAGAAACATTTCATATCCTCCTCCATCACCATTTTTAAAGGTTAACAACAGCTTGGCTGGAGATACACTTTCGCAGAGCGGGATTGCGACCACTTTTTTAGTGAACGTAGATATAACCAAACGAAAAAGCACTAAAGCTAACGAATATTCAAAAGATGCACATCGGTCCGGCTAATATTAAGCCCCCATCAAGACTCTGGCAAGCCGACACACGCGTCCAAGAGGTAGCCACTCCTACGAACAACTTTGCGCCCCATTAACGCTCCGCACGAATGCAATCCGTTCCCGAAAAGAGGAACAGTTGGCCAAGGGGGTTCTGTATAACCAGCTTACAAAAACCCCGCTGACCAACGATTCCTCTCTTTTTAACGGACTTCATTCGTGCAGCAAAAAGTTGTTCATCGTAGAAGTGGCTAACACTTGGATGCATGTTTGGGCTTGCAGAGGCTTGATGGGGGCTGAATGTTAGCATGACGTACGTGAATCTTTGAATGCCGTATGATTCGGCGCATGTCGCATCACGGAATTGTCACCAGTCTTCAAATGGTCACCTGACCCTTCGAAGCTTCTGGCCATCGCGCTTTGACAAAACAAACCTATTGTTAACCAAAAGAATGAGCAAAACCGCACGGCGACTATTATTGTATCTAGTAGACAAGGAAGAGGACAAGTGTGCCTTGTCCTTTGCTTCCCAACCACCGACTAACAAGTTCTGCATTGCGCTTTGCCTTGAACGGTCTGCATTTGCCACCATCTAAGAACATTTTTTACTCATCTACCGTGGTTCTTATCACCTTTCTCCTCTCGCAATGTAACATTATGAAATGGACTTAGCATAATAATGATGATGCGATAATAATAACTGTGTTGATGGTGGTGGTGATGTTTGTGGTCAACTGCCAAAGGTCAGAGCAAGTGCTTGTCTACGTGAATGAGTTGCCCAGGAGCCATAAATGTTCACTCCAGTCACAAGCATTATGTCCTTTTATGAGGAATGACAATAATATTATAACCTACTTCACACTACAGTTTCAGAATTGCCTTTGAGAATAACTCTCAGCTGCAGTATTACATGACCATGGTGTCGCAAGTGCTTTTTCAAAAAACTGGATAGTATGTTGGAAATGTTTGTCAGGTCTTCTGAAGCTATTAGCCATACCACCGCCACAAGAAGACAAGTCGTAATTTCTAAATTCTATAAGTCAGCTCATCCCGCTTTAATTCTGCTCATTTTGTCCTTGTCGAATCTATGAGCGCGATCAAGCGTGCTTTGAATTTTTTTGAGCTTTTTTATGGCACGGCAATCTCCGTACACCGGCGGGCTTGTTTGTTTTTTACGGTAATATTGCACGTGCCGCTGGTGTTTAAACTGAACCGCCTTTTTTGTACTGTAACGCGGTAAACTGTTTTCTATAGATTGAAAGCGGGCATGCACTCATCAGCGCTTGAAATCTTAGTCTGAGTCCCCCCTACACAATGCACGAGATAACGAATATTCCTGTTATCCTTCGTCCAAAAAAAATTTGCTTTTCACTTTCTTTAAAGTACAAAAGCATTAAACCCACCGATAAGAGGCTTTGTGTTCTCCTCGTAATTCCGGTTAATGCTCTCCCGAAATTTCCCAGTGGTAAAGCCGTGGTATTCATGGTCGCCAACCACGCCTATCGGAAAAAATATTCTCTGTCGCAATCGTCCTTACTCTCTAATCGAAATATTTAACGCCAGCTTACAACAGAAGCCGGTCACAGGGGGAATATGGAAATCTAGAAAAAATGAAGCCAAGGCTTCCCCTAGAAAGTATTCTTATTATTAGTTTCAGCGTGAACCGCCTATCTTTCCGCGTAAATGCACTTGTGGGAGTTCAATGGACAGTCGAAAAGCCAGTGAGCGGCTCAAAAGGTGTAGAACTTTCTTCAGCGCTCGTGGTTCTCACTTTCTTGTTCTTGTGTTTCGTGTGTGTTGCGCTCTTCCCCACTTTGTTTTTTGCACCAACTCACCCAAGGCTTAACCATTGCAAGCTTCATTTCTAGATCAGTATTTTGAATCAAGAAAGAATGCGACGTTAACTGTGAACATAAAGGAATGAAGGGCCACGCACGAATAAACTCTATTCAGTACTTTGAGACTTTTCTGAAAGGCTGCACGGCAGATCTTATTGAACTTGAGGTGTAAAAAGTAAAAAAAAAAAGCTGGATGTGTTCATTGCTGTAATGTTACAAAAAGCGTTACTGTTAAATCTTTCGATATTCGCTATTTTGAACGTAAGTTATGCGTCCAGAATACCTTTTCATTCGCAAACGAAACGTTTAAACAATGAACAAAATTCCCCCCAAAATAAATAGTGGCTGATTTTGTGAACGCCTTAACTATACTTCTTTTGTAATGACGGTCCTATAAATATTGCCCAATGTTTCCGAATTTCGGCGAGTACCGATATTTAAAAGTGTTGTGAAATGCGCTTTGAACATAGCAAAAAAAAAAAAAAAATAGCGCAGACGTTGGGGTACGTGTCGACTACTTCTGCGAACATATAATTACTATGCCTGCAGCAAAAACCTCGAAGCGTAGCTGCAGTGTTGGAAACCACTGTTCCTCGCTCATTGTTAATCGACGCCGTCTACTGCCCGGTTACACGTCACGGAGTTTAGATTACTGCCATTACAGATTTTTATACCATGTCCGCCGAGAGGAAGCGTCGTTCTTGCGCCGTTTTGCGGCATGCTCGTAGTCGGCGCGTTGCGGGAAATCCGAATAATTGCTAGGTATCAACAGTGTTTGTCAAAATCTTCTAAGCCACGGCTCCCGTGGCCTTAGCAGGCACGCGGCAGAGAAGGGGTGCTGCGATCGTAGTTGCCGAGTGGTTGCGCTGTTCAAGAGAGTGAGGAGAATGTTCGCTCCTGCGTTGTTTCTGTAGCGGGCGGGTCCACCAACTGCGCCGCGCTGCCACTATCTCAGCGCAGGCAGAGCGCAGCAGGTGGCGTCTTGGAGGATTCAGGATGCATCTGGAACCAGGCTGTTTCGTGCACAGCCGCTAACCATCCAAGCTTTCTCATTTTGTTTTAGACAGTGCACGAACGCTTTTTTCGAAGAAGCATGCGCAATTGAGTATAGACGTTTTTTTTTTTCTGCAGTCCTGAAATGCCCTTCGCAGGATACACTATTTCTTCTCCGTGCTTGCATTCGAGAATACGCGTTAAACAAGTAAAATAGAACGTATCAAGTCGTGTTATAGAGGCCCGTATAGTATAGCTAGAAGAAGTAGGCTAATATAGCTAGCTTCCACTTTGGTCACCTGTGCATAAATTGCAGAACAAAATTAAACCGGAAAATCCAGTGTTTTAATATAACAACGCGAAATTTTAGTTACAGGAAATATTCAGGCGATAATTTAAAGACGTGGCATAATCGAAACTCCGTATAGTATCCTTTTAGTTTGTGTGCTGTGGAGTTTGGCGTTCCTTCCCATTCTTGTCAGCTAACCAATGGGTATTTTTATGGTGTATAAGAAATCACTTTCACCATTACCAGATTTGGTGCAATGGTCGACTCATCTAGAAGGTAATTATTTTAAACTTCAATAGGAGCCTCTTCTGACGAGGCAGGATTAGATAATATGTAATGTATAACAGTATGAACAGTGTGTTAGATGGTAAAAAAAGTGGCTCATTAAAATAGTTGTCTTCTTAATTTACAGCTGTAGCAATTGAGCCTAAATGTGTTATCAACCTTTAATTATGAAATTCACAAAATTTGTTTAATAGTTCCCGTGATTATTAAGCTTCCTGAAGCATTAGCGCATTGCGAGTGGTCAACTGAGAAAATCACGAAATCACAACCACGCGGAATCACCCAGCACAGCGTACTGAAATTATTTTTCTGTTATAATTATGCAGAATGCGTGTTATCAAAGCATGTTTATTTTTCTTTTTGTGCTCACCGGACATTTTATGTTGCATATTGTTCAGGTAAATGTATTCTCTCGCTACTTAAATCGTTGTAAATTTGGTTATTTGCTTCACCTGGTGTCTCCAAAATCCCATGTAATAACAAGTGCCTTCAGGGAAACACGAAATCTTCAATACGCGACCAGCCATACTAGTGTAACCTCATAACTCTCAATGAGAGTTTGGAATATTCAACATATTTCAATCCTTCGCTTCATCTTCCATCAATCAGTGAGGTGCCCCCCCCCCCCTCTCCCTGGTGCTACGTCACTAGCGAGCGTTCCCCCGGGCTAACCAAACCACCTTCACTTGCTCGACCCCGTGTTCCAAGGGTCCTAGTGACACATCGGGCACATGACGAACCGGAATCATATGCCATTCCCACGAACACCTCGTCCGCAGAGCACAGATGATGCACTACGCAACCGTGCAGTCGGCAGCTGCCTACAGGCAAATAAAAGTTAAACGCTGCATCGGCACTATAATGAGTGCATAGCCGATCATATTGCGCCGTCTATACTTTTAGCATTGTAGTTTTGAAGCGGAGCGTTTTACCTCTACCCTCTAAAGGTTCTGTAGCGACCATTGGTGTCAACCGGAAACTCCCGCGAACAAATGAAAGAAGTTACTGCCAACGCAGGAATAGAACCTGGAACGCATAGAGAAACGGAGCGAGAGCTCGTTGACTTACCGATTGAGCTACGAGCCCACGCGGAGGCCGGAGAGACAGACGGTGCAGGCTACGAGCACATCTGCTGGTTTACGCCCTGCGTTCTCGCTGAATGCCACGTGAGAGCTTAACGCAACCTCTCGCGCCGCTATGCGTTCCGCTTACGGCACGTATTGAGGCTTTGTGCGCGCCTTACGCATGCACTAGGTGTTAACAGTTACAGGAAGCTCACACCAACTCCTGGCGTGTAACTTCTCCTTCGCCTCTGCCGCCGATCTCCTTGCCTCCGTCGGCGGCCGCAAATACGGAGGACAAGTGAGATCGTCTAACACCGGGTTTTAACTTCCTTTAATTTTAGAAAAAAAGAGTTTTCACTCATTTGCTCAAAATACAACTCAACCAACAACCGTTCATGAATCATGCATTGATTTAACCTTAGCAAAGAAAATCTCTTTGAAGTAATGAAGGGTGTGGTTAAGGGTATTTCACTTGTCTCTGGTTTCACTCTTTGTAGAGCCACGCGCGTGAATTCAAGGGACGTCGCATGGGTAATCGTTGGGGGTGTCATTTACAACTTCGCTTTCCAACCACCTTCACAGGTTGGATTGGCGCGCATTTGTTTTACACCAGAAATACATTTTCCATACGTCTCTGGCATAGGGGACCAGTTTGGTAGCTAGCGAGCTTAGGCAATTTTTCGAACGCATAATATACGTTCCTGTATTACCTGACTAGATACGCTCTATTTTACTTGTTTCATCACGTATCCTCGAATGTGCGCGCACGGAAAAGAAATGGTGTATCCTGCGTTTGGAATCTATGCCTGCAGAAAAAAAATGAGCCACAATCCACCCTGTGAATGTGCTTGGAAAGCAAAGCTGCAAGCGGCACCCACAACAATTACCCATGCGACATCACTTAAATTCACTCACGTGGCTCTACAAATAGTGAAACCGGAGACAAGTTAGCACTAACCACACCCTTTATTACTTCAAAGAGATATTATTTGCTAAGGTTTAATCAATACATGTTGCATGAACGGTGGTTGGTTGAGTTGTATTGGTGCAGCACATGAGTGGAAACTCTTTTTTTATAAAATTAAAGGAAGCTCAGACCCGAGGTTAGACGATCTCCCCTCTCCGTCTCTGCCGCCGCCGACAAAGGCGACGAAATCGGCGAGAGATGAAGGAGGTGGAGGAGAGGGAGGGGGAATACTCTTATTCAAATTTCTGAGCGGCCCAGAGGGCGGGCCAGGGGAGGTGTTCCTTCTTCACTGGAGCTCATATGCATCCCGCACCGCCTGTGCTCTATCCACCAGCTGAAGCTGGGTAGGCAGAGAGAGATGGACAGCGACATCTCCCATTGTTGTTGTTGGGTATTTGACGGGAAGAGAGGTGGGTGCTCATGGATGAAGTCGCACACCTCGATTATGTGGCGGAGGGTTCCTACTTCTTAGCAAAATTAACATTCAGCGTCGTAGCGATTCGAGTGCATTGAGTGAAGATACGTCGGATTATATAAGCCGTAGGATAGTTGTTCCGTGGAACGTTCAGGGTGCAGTGAGGGTAAGGTCTTTCTGTGAAGGCGATAATGCTGGGGTATGTCTCTGAACGTGATTTGTGCAGCTCCATAGCATAGGGGGGGGGGGCGAAGGGGAGGGGGTAAAGCTTAGGCCTGTTGGTGGCCCCATTCGTTGCCCTCCATGGGCAACGAATACGCCCACGTGAGCAGGCGTCTAGATGAGCTGAATGGAACCGGTTTGGCAGTGTTTTTAGCACACGCAGTGAAGATCGGGACACCAACCTTGAATGGTATTTTCCTAGGCTTGTTGGGAATCGGGGACTACCTTCCGAACCCATGGTTGAGTGAGAGCCAAGGCTATGGCTGCCACTTCTGCTGCCGTCATGTCTTGGGTCTTGAGTGAGGCATACGCAAGGAGGTTGCTTCTGGTGGTAGCCACGATGATGGCGTACTGCTGCCCTCGACGTTGCGAAGCATCTGTATAGATGACTGCATGATCCATGCCAGGGGTGGTGCTGAGCGCTTGTGCCCGTGCTTGTCGGCGACCCTCGTGGTGTGAGGGGTTCATATTTCTATTTAAAGGGGGGAGCATCTTAGTTCTCGTCACCAAGAGTCCGGGAGTACATGACGCGGAGTGGCATTTTGTGCTGCCCAGCCAATCTGGTGAAGGATGCGGTGACCCAGTACAGTTCTGCTCCATCGGAGCTTCTGGTTAGAAAGATGGCCCTCGATCAGCTCTTCCGCAGTGTTGTTGAGCTCCGTGCTAAGCAGCCTCCCCGTGGACGCACTCATTGGAAGACCAATGGCCCGCTTAACCGCATTTATAATCATTATATCAAGCATCTTTATGTCCTCCTTGCCGAGAAGAAGATAGGGGGTGACGTAAGTGATTCTGTAGAGGAACAAATCTTGAATTAATCGAAAGGTATTGGCTTCCTGGAGGCCTCGTGTCTTGGTAAAAACACGCCTGATCATGTGTATGATTTGAGCTTTGCTTTGAGACGCTGCAAGTATCGTCACTCTTAGTGTTGGCCTGGAGATGTAGGCCCAGGATCTTGATAATGAGGCTTGGGGTGATGGCCTGGCCCCCAATGAGTATTTCAGTGTCTTTCTTGGTGTGTCGTTTGGTGTGAGGGCGGGCAACAAGGAGCTCTGATTTTTAGGTGCACACTGTAGGCCACAGGCTTTAGCATATTGGCGTACTAGAAGTGAGAATGCATGGGTTGGTGTGACCTTCCTTTAATTTTTGTAAGTCCTTGCGCATGCTCATTGTGCGAACGCGGCCGCTATACGTGCCGCGGGCGGAACGCACAGCGCCGCGATACGTCGCGGTACGCTATCACGTGGCATTCAGCGAGAATGCAGGGGGTAAACCCGCAGATGTTTGTTTGTTTGTTTGTTTGTTTGTCTTTATTCGCGTCTTGCACAACGTACATGACGCTGGGAGCGAGCAGTAAAAGCTGTCAAAAATCGGCAGCTTGACAGAGCTGCAAGCCCCCAACCACTGGGCAGCGTAACGGCAACATCAAATACAACTTGTATATTGAAAAAAAAAAGAAGAGCAAAAGAGAGAGAGAAAAAAATAAAGAAAATGGACCAAAAATTAACTGCCAACACAGTAAATACGGCGAAGCCGTAATGTGGTACGGCCTCTGCGTACCACCGCCGGTCTTCTCCGCTTCTTCGTCGGCTCGTAGCTCAATCGGTAAGAAAACCGGTTCCCGCTCCGTTACTGTATTAGTTCCAGGTTCGATTCCTGGCGGTGCCAGTAACTTTTTTTAGTTGTTCGCGGAGTTTTCTGTTGACACCAACGGTCGGGAAAGAGCCCTTGGGGATAGAAGTAGAAAGTTTCGCTTTAAAACGTCAATAATCAACCGCGCAAGCTTCGCACAAAGCGTTCGGGCGGTGTCTATAAAATGAAAAAAACTATGGTTGATTCCTTTGTCACAGGAATCACAAAAACACGAAAGTGAAATGTGTGGCGAAACCTGCAGCTGAGCATGATTTGCAGGTCGGCGGCTGTCTTGTGGGTGTGCTTGGAGAGCGAAGTCCTGCTGGCGGGTCACTTCGGCAAAGGTATTCTAGCGTCATTTCCGTGACGGATATGACGTCAGTGAAATCTTTGGGTATCGCGGTATAAAACACTTTCGTTTTAAAATATAAAAGCCTAATACGAACAACCCTAAGTATTTTGACGAATTCATATCGCAAAGAACGAGGACAAGAAAGAGGACACATAAGTTAGCGTTTTGTTGTGTGTCCTCATTCTTGTCCTCGTTCTTTGAGCTATGAATTCGTCAAAATTGCCTCACCAACTTGCCCAAGAATCCGTACTCGTGAACGCTAAGTAAGCGTGCTCTTTAATACTAAAGGTTGCTTCCCCGCAAGACGCCTCAGTGTGCAGGAGTGCACCCTTTACAGGGCGCTTGCTTCGTTGTAATGGCGTCACTTCCGTGACGGATATGACGTCAGCGGAATCTTGGTGTATGCGGGAATCAAGCACTTTCGTGTTAAAAATGGCCGCTTACCCGCTCCTGTCGTCGCAAATCTCGGCGAAAGACGATAGGTGACTGGCGCCCCTGCCAAGTAAATGCCTCTCTTCTCTTTCCCGCTTACCTCTCATCATGTTCGTCTCCTGTCTGGTTCCTCCCAAGAGGAATACTAGAGGTTGGCTCAAGTCTATTTAAATTTACTGCATTCCACTGATCCAGGTCGGATGCCTCGATGCCAGCGCTGCCGAACGGTGCAGACGCGCGTTAACTGAGGCACCCTGCTCCAACGTTTATAGAACTACGTTGCCCTACTCCACGAGCGTTACATGCGGAACGGGGGACTTATTACTGTTGCCGTTGCCATTTAATCTCTTCAAATGCCGCCAGTAGTAATGGTATCACGGGCAACAGCTGGCGATGGTTTTCTGCAGTTGATGTAGTATTACATTTGCTGTCGCAAAAGCCAACCATCCATACATTTTTAAATCAAGGAACACTGTAAGCATCACTTAAGTATTGATTTTCTGTCTTATATTAGTGTAATATCTTGTTCATGTTCAACAATTTTGACAAATATAAACATTGCCTGCAGACTTGCACGTTTAGTTTGGCTGTGGGTATACAAAAAAGTTTTGTAGCCATTATTTCACTTTGGCCGGGTAGCTGAATCGAGTTACAGGCAGACAGACATACGGGTCGTAGCTGTAACTAGTTTTAATAAGTTGTCTTTTCGACATACAAACAGACATGCAGACAGACCATAATTTCCGCTTTTAAGTAGCCCAAGAAAGACTATCGTCTTTAAAAGTGCCCGGCTGTGCACTTGAAAGCGTGGTTACAAATTCATTCTCAATACTCCACGGCGCCACCCGCTGCGCTATCCCTGCGCTGTGAAAATGGCAGCATGCCGCACTTGGTACGGGTTTTCTACAGAAGGAAAACATAAGCGAACGTCCTCCTCACTCTCTTTCGCAGCGCAACCAGCCGGCAGCGGCGATCGCAGAGCCCCTTCACCGCTTCGCGCCTGCTCCGGTCACGGGAGCCGTGGCCTGGAAAAATTCACTAAGACTACACCTATCGGCGATTAGAGCGAACCTTTCTTGGTCTCACTCATGGTGGTGTAGCAAGCAAATCTCCCTGCAGGAAAGCCTACTTTACACAGTGGGGACGTGCATGATGATGATAATGGCACAAGAAAAGAACATTTCCCGTCGTCAGAATTGAGCCGGGGTCTCTCACGTTACCAAGCCGATGTATATCTGATTACGCCATCCCGATACGGTCGATGATGGGTGAGGTGGGGGGGCCCTCAGCTTTCTCTGGAGGGTGTCGTTTGCTGTCGTCTAAGTTTGTAGTCGGATTCGCATGCAGTTCGCACTTTCATCGTTGAAGTTTTGACTTCGCTTGCAGCGGATATGACTTAGGCAATTCACCATTTTATTTTCTCACGTAGGTAAGCTTTCCGTTCCAACTTTCGTGATCGTTAAACGGAGGGGCTGCTGATTTTAACGCAATAGCGTTTATGCGGTGATCTCTCGATTTCCACGTGGCTCTTAGCCGTAACTATCAGCCGTGCTCATCAAGCATCCGCAGAAAAACGTCATCACTGCCTGCCAGTAACTACACTCTAAATTTTTTCGCGCATAGTAAACGTGAACACGCTCCTTTGCGCCGTAAACTTCGTTTTGAGCACGACGCGACGCTATATACGCGTCGTTTTCTTCGATATAAGCATGAGGCAAGATTGCATGCGTTTAAAGCGTAGAAATCACGCTAAGAAAAATCTCGCGCCAGTGGTCGCACTTTTCCTAGTCACGTATATACATATCCTGAAACATATCCACAGCGGAGCCGTGGGGCGCGCTGCTGCATGTTGCTGCGACTTGCGCCTCTTTTCTTTATTTTTTCATGCGAATGGATTGAAAGGTGGCACTCGCTTCAGCGATTTGGCGGGAAAACTGACTTAGAGCCGTTGCAGGCATCGGAGGGAGCAGGCGCTTTGTGCACCGTGTATTTCTGCCATTTGCGTGTGTGCTGCGCGGCGTGTTGGCTTTTTGTCGTAAAAAGTGGAGAAGAAGGAGCAGTCTGATGGGTGATTTGAACTTAATTGGGCGGTGTGGTGTGCCGCGCGGTTGGTGCGAGAGAACAAGGAGTGTCGAGTGCCGGTAATTCTCGCGCGACACGGCGCCGTTCATTACGAACTCCACTTTTCTAGCCGGATGGCGTTTTTACAGTGGGCAGTTCGCTGTCATGCACGGTCGCTTGGAATATCCAGGTAAGCAAATTATTTCTTAATGACTTTGCTGATTATATATTGAATTATTTTATGAATAACGACCTTGTTAGTGTATTGTGTAGATCTACCTATTGACCTCAAAACTTTTCATTAGTTAGTGTCAGGCCTAGTTCTCTAGCTTCTGTTGGACACTGATCACACGGTCAACCGGGAAAGTTGAGAGGAAAGAAGGAAGGGGTACGTTTCTCGTTGTGGCTGGGAGTCGTTTCTCTCATTCGCCGTCCGGTTTCCGTCGGTCTCGGCGTATGGCGTTCGCCATCTTCGCTTGTTGGCGGTAAACGTCGCGGCCGCGCTTGCGGTTCGCCTCATTCGCCGTTCTCGGGCGAGGAGGCGCCACACCGTGGGTGATGGAGCCCCCTGGTCTTTCCGTCCTTCGCAGAGCACTTCGAAAATGACGAAAATTGTTGTCTAAGGCAAATTCACACAGTCGACGCGCCCATTACGAAGCGCTGAAAATCGTGTTCCATTGTACAGAACCGCCGCCTTATGACCGCATTAAAAATGTGCTCCTTTGTGCTGCACAACGCGGCAGAAGTTTGCGTGTTGTATGAGAGTACAAACGCATTGATTGAAGGCGCTTTTTATCTTCGCCAGATTTCACCCGTGGACATCGTTTACCGATGCACTGTATGAGGCGACGTGAAGCAGCTGGTATGCGGCAGAACACAGAGAAATCGTGAAGTTTCAACTTGACACGCCACTGGAAAAAAAGCCTTGGTGCTGTGTTTGTGTGTGTTACATAAAGGACGTTACGTATCTGTCTGCTTTCAGGCAGTTACTAGGATTCGTTCAAGAAGCGTGATGGCACGTGATGGCATCGACGAAATTTCATGGGTGCTAAAAATTCTCCGCGATTTGTCGATAAAACTACGCATCACTAGAGTTAAGTTCAGAGCAGCATTCGCGTGCTGCTTAAAATGGCATCAATAGTTCATCTGGAGTTTACTTTATAGTTCCCGTCTTTATTTCTCAGATTTCTCCTTTCGGAAGCATTCTCGTAAGTTATTGTGAATAAAAAGTTTCGCTCAAATTTGAAATCTGTTTAAATTTGTTTGACTCTAATATTTGATTCAAATTGCCAACCTTTGCAGAAATCTTCACCAGATTCCTCACTTAATTTTCTTCATAAACGTATGGGCAAAGGTGCCAAAAGAATGCACATCACAGGCTTGAGTGTACGGGATTCGCTGGGTGCACTTGTTCAATATACTTCATGAACGCTTGTTTTGCACGGCCTTCAACGGCGCTTGGGTTTATCCCAACCGAAATTCAGCGGCAATCCTAAAGCTCCTTGTTCTGCAAACACTACTAAGTTTTGGGCAGTGTAGAATAAAGAATTAACGCCGCAATCGCTACTTGAGGCTTGTCGATCCGATACTGGCGACCTTAACGCTTAGTGAAAGGGAAAAAGTGGATTTGTCCCTACCTGATGCGGAATTCTCCAGCTTTGCATAAGACACCTCTCTGACCATCAGAAATCATATTAACAGAAAGTAAAATAAAATATTGTTTGTTTTTGCGTATTTATATGCTTGGTCGGTGCTCCTATCTATCGAGAGCATATTTACGGCACAGCAACTATTGTCTTCTTTCACCTTTCTTTCTAATCGATCTCTGGTGGTCAGAGAGGTCCCTTATACACAGCTGGCGGATGCCGCTTCAGGTAAGGACAATCCTCTTTTTCACCTTCACTAAGCATTAGGAAGGTTGCCAGTCACAGATTGCAAGCGGGAGCGCTTAGCGTGATAATTCACTGCGCCTAAAACAAACGTGCAAAAATATCTTGTACTCACGCTTGGCAAGCGTTACGCATCCCGCAAGTCACGCTTAGAAAGCGTGATTTTTCAGGGTGAAATCACGTCACGCTTGTAACAAGCGCGCAAAAAATCGTCGACACCCACGCTTCTTAAGCGTGAAAAATTTTAGAGTGTACGGCTGAAGCAGGCAGATGAGAAAGCTCTCCAGAATTTGCAATACGTGCAGCACCAAATGATATCGGGAGAAAGGAAAGTTATAGTCAGGCTGAGACGAAAGAAAACTTACGTAAGTTTAGCAGTCACCGCGCCTGTGCAGCGAAGTTCGTTATACGCTCGGTCGATGGCAAAATGCTCGGCGGACCGTCGTTAGCCACGCCCGCAACTAAAGCCACCCCATCAAAGCGGCTCTCCCATTGTAACTAATGCCGGCACCATCATTGTGTCACCTAACTTAAAAAGGGGTCTAGGACATTTCGGTCCAGGACATTTCGGTGCAGGACGTTTCGGTGCGCGGACATTTTGGTGCACGGACATATTGGTGCACGGTCCACGGAGACCTCCGATAGCTCGTGAGGAAGCTGTCCGAACATATTGACAAATGTGATCGGGGGTTTTTATGGTTAATGATTCTCGGCCTGATTCCAACTGTAGTTTTCTATGGCTGCACCAAAACGCCGCCACGCAGTTCGTTGGCGTGGCCAGAAATATTTTTCAGGGAGGGGGGGGGGTGTCAAACTCTATTAGCAAAACAAATTATAAAGGAGAGAGCGCCTGCCCCAAAAATGCCGAAGTGTTGTTCTTTTCATCTTTATCCTTCTTATTTTCGGTTTTACGTATTACACATTAATGGGATGTCTAAATAGCATGGGCCAAAAGAGGCGGAAAGAAAGGGAGAGGCGGCGATCAGAAAATTTTGGGGGGTGTTGTGACACCCAAACACCCGCCTACATTCTGGATACGCCTATACTGCAGTGACGAATTGTGAAGCCAGCAAAGAAAAAGTGGGTGTTAGACTTAGCACACCCCAGCCAACAAGCTGTGGTAAGCATGGTCAGAGTGCATCTGCCTCTTGGCGTGGTTTAAGAGAGTAGGCGTGTAGGTTTGGGGGCGACACTTTGATAGCCAGGCTTGAAGATAACATTCGCATGTGATATATCTATCGGACGGCGGAGAATAAAGGCTGAGAATCACGATACGCCTTAATGCGAAATTTGTGCGCAGCGCGAACTGCAATCTTCTCGGTCACTTCGCGTGGATACAGCGTCTCACGAAACGATGGCATGATCAGGGAACTCAAGCCGGTGCCTGTTACTCTGCCGCTATCTCGCAGCGGGTCGCCGCCTCCGAGCATGTTGTTGTAAATCGCGCTTGAGCTTCCCGTGCAAATGTTGCATGGTTCGGATGAGCCACGGAGTGAGAAGGAGAGAGATGCTTGCGTTATTCCAAGAGAAAGATGCAACAAGGAGGACGCCGAAGGACCTATACACGTGCATCCCGCAGCGCGTGCTGGGCTTCTGTGGTGCCGCTTCGGCATAACCATCTCCCCCTCAAACTTTCGCCCCACTTTTCTCCCCCGTTTTCTTTTTTTCGGTATTTCTTTCGTTTTTTGTTTACGAGGCCGGCAAAGCCGCCAAATCACAGTTGCGGACGCTTGAGTGCTGCGCCCTAAACTGTTCAAAATACGACATCAATGTTGCACCATCACCACATAGGAACGCTCCTCGCGATGTACGCGAATTATTGGGCCATCCAACCGAACTCCGCCACGTCCTCAGCAAATGTCGCCATATGGTTGGCACAACAGCCCCCGATATGGCTAAGGGTTTTAGTCGGCATCTTATATCAAGCAGAAGAGAGCGGCCGCTTAGATGCACCCGCATTACCCGACGCGCTGGCCCAGTAGCTAAGAGATTGTGCTGCTGAGCACAAGGCCACAGCGGGTTTGGTCGCGCCTGTGGTGATCGCCTTTTAAATAGATGCAAAAACTCCACGTGACATGTGTGATGTCAGTGCGCCCGCTATTGTTTAGAGCGCCTGTTAATACGAGCCCACCGTTCGGGCTCTGTGGCTTCGATGTACAGTACTGAGGACTGGCGTTGACGGCTTGGGTTTGAGCCCCAGCAGGTTTGTTTCTTAGTTTATTTGTCATTGCCTAACTACACTCAAATATAGGCGTTGCTTTTGTTAATAATATCGATTTGTTATGTTTGAGGTTGCTTTATGTTTGGGGCGCAGCCGATGACCACGTTAAATTACCGTTCTCTATGGCGCGAACGCACATGTCACGTGGGTGCTCTGGGCAGCGAATAGTTTGGAAATACGCCTCGGCCACCGCGCGCCTCATGGACAAGGTGTAGGTAGCTTCGCGCGTAACACCATACGCATTCATTCACTCACCTCATCAGCGTTTTAATAGACCCACTAAAACAAACTAGAACCTTGATTAATTTGAAAGACCTGTTGTTATCTCAATCAACTCTATTCAAGCAACGACTCACCCTTTTTTTCCAAAAAAAGTCATAGCGCTAAACTTTGCACTTCGTGATGCCAGCAGTGCCGCTACAGATGCAACACTAAAAACTGAGTTATCAAAGTGTTAACGGCCGGATAGCATTCGACTGATAGGACTAAACGTAACTAGACGTAGCGCTACATTCGCACAAACAAGATCCTGTGACGCCCTAAAGACAAGGCTAGAAAGGGGCAGGGAATCCCCACTGCTTCGTTTGTTTTTCCTAATATCACGATTATTAAGGCAAAAAGATTTAACTGTCGCATCGAACATGAAACTTGGGCGTAGTTGCAATCGTCGCCGTCCACACGAATGGTACTGAAATGGCTGACGCTTCAAAGAGGAAATAAAATGAGTTGGTGCGGGATTCGAACCCGGGCCACCACAGCAGCAGTCACGTGGTCTAACCAAGAATTATCGGTCATTTGCGCGACATGCATGGGTGGAGGGAATAAAAGGGAAAGCGCAAATTGTGGCTGACAGACCTATAGCTATATTAAAGTGAATGCTTTGTACAGAGGGTTTTTTACTACTGCATGGGTGTGCGCACGCGTTCGAAGGTCCCTTTTTTTAATGACGGTTTCATACATCCCCCAATACCGCGCTACATGTGTATGAGAACGCTGACATTGCCTATTCCAGCCACGGGTCGTGGACAACACCATCTCGATTTCAGGCGTACATGTTTGACTCGGGCGTACATGTTTGACACCTCCACATCTCTACAATGCGGCGAATACTTTGACAGAAATCTTGACTCGCGGGCCTTCCATCCATGTCCAATTAACCGTCCGCCATGCGAGAAGTCTATCTTCCGTGGGCGACCAAAAACATCAAGAGGTTTAAGAAAACTACTATCGATGTCACCATCCAGGAACTGCATACCATACGGACACAGTGGTGCATCCTTCTTTACTGTCCTCTGAACAATATCCCACAAATTCACCTCACTACAACAGTCAAAAAATGAATGTTCAGCTCTTTCACGCCTCTTGCAAAACAAACAGCCAACTCCCTAAGGCACAAAAAAAACCTTTCCCAAGCATTCCCATATTAACATGTAGCACGCCATTGTGGATTGATTGATTATTGGGTTTGACCTTCCGAAACTACACAGCTTATGAAGTGCGCCGTAGGTGGGGAGCGCAGCAACATGAAGTTTAAACAAAGGTTTACCCCAGGCGCTGAAGCCATTGCTTTTACACACTTGGAAACATTTCTTTCCTGGGCCCATTCTAAACGTGAATGTATAAAAATAACTGGAAAACACATTTCAACAAGCCCTCTGTATAACGCTTTTGTAGGCACTATTCAGATACCTCAATGCAAAGCTCAAACATAGAAATTGTGTTACCTGTACAACCTTCAAATGGCTCTTTTTTTTAAGCAGGCCCTGGCTGTGCTTGGAGTTCTGATTGTGAAATAGAGATATGGCAAACTGTGATGATTGTAGAGTTCCTTTGGTTTGAGCGAACGCGCACTCCCTCGTCTGTCTTACCTTGTTCCATGTACAGGTGCGGCCACTGCCACAGGTAACACGAAGCGCGGAGCACTACGACGGACCGCGCGGGAATCTTGCAGGCACGGCACATGCCCAATCAGTGCCATAGCCGCAGATAGCTGCGCGTCGTCCGCTATGGTTCCTCCCACTTCACCACGCGCGGATAAAATGCACTATCTAGCTACGGTGCTGTAACAAAACGCATTCCAACCGAGCTATCAAAGCATGCATTGCTGTACATAGAAAACTTAAAATGCGCCTTCTACTGGCGGCGGGACATTTTCGTTGCAGAAGCTCGCTTTCAGAGCTATCTTTGCAAATAAGAAAATCACACGACAAACAATGTTGATTTAATAAATTCCTGCTACGGATTTAGTAGAACACGAATTACAAAATATTTTTTTCTTGGGGGGGGGGGGGGGGGGGGGTGGGGGGGACCTCGCATGCGTGCCTCCACAACTCAGTTGGAATACTTTAACAGAGGGGCATGGCTGCAGTTCTTTCGTAAAAGAGGTCGCGGAGGTAAGTTGAAGGATTTGTAGAAGACGACGCGCAGATATGTCCACCTCTGTCGCTCTTTGCGCATGTGCCGTAAGATTTCCGCGGCGCCCGTCGTGGCGCTATATCTACCAGTGGCCGCGCGTGTACATACATGCGAGATTCCTTGTTTTTTATTGCCATAAACCGAGTAGAAGTCTCGCATGTGTTTCCACTTTTTTTAGGCTTCGTCACGTGTTCATTCACGAGCACCACGAATTCTGTTACTACGGCCTACTTCCTGGCCGAATGGTAATATCTGAGATATATTATTAGAGCTACCCAAGGGAAACGACGCTTTACTTCAGTAGAGAAATAACCTGATGATACGCTTTTTTATCGAAGATTTACGAATAAACACCAGGGTCAGGGAAAATGTTCTAATTAACGACTTTGGCAGCGCGCCTCTTTCAATTTCTTCACGGTTGTTTCCTTTAACTCAAGTTCCAAACTCAAGACGCTATTTTATGCAAAAAATGAAGCGCCTGCTGTCTAGGGTGTTACCTCTTGACCTTTCAGCATGCCAAGGCATTCCTTTCCCGTCAAGGCATTCCTTTACAACCTTCGCAACCTGAGTTATGAAGGCTTCAAACGAACCACAAATTCCTGGAGAACATCCCAACCGACTCTACATTCCAATTTTTTCCTTGCTAAACACGCGAAAAATCCGTAACCTGTGGAGGAGCTTCTTTTGTGGCTATGAGCGAAAACGCACCCGGTCCGCTGCGTGACACGCGTAATTTCTCGCTGTGTTCCACCACAAATAAGAATTGACAGACGACCGCGTGGCACTTTGTACTTTGCGAAATCTCCGACACATATATTGATCGGATAATTCTTGTCTGACACAAACGGCTGCTATATTTTCCGACAAATATAAAATCCCGTGGAATCTTGCCCTCAGTCGTCCTCTATTTTTTACCTTGTTTGCTTCTTAAATTCCCGTGTTCCTGACAAGCTGAAATTTTTAGTGGCAACTCAGGCCCACGCCAAAGCTCAGGTCACCATGACTGGCAAAATTAACGACAATGCAAATCAACAGGAATATGGAGGAAGAGGGCAACACTTCAACGGGCATGCATAATCGTCGGAAACTATACCAGCCGTTTTTAATTCAAGGGATTCACACAGAAGCTACGCCGGTCCCCACTAGTGATATTGCCTCCTACAATATAATCGGCGTACTCCTGATTGTACAATGCCAACACCTCAAAGTCAGACATGCCTGGATAGCGGGGGGCACACGGCCGGTGAAGATGAGAACCAGAAAGAACTCTCCACACGTTCCGTGGCCCCCACCTCGTCACCTCTCCTTGCTTCACCAACAAAAAACACCTCTGAATGGAAATCACGGAAAGAAAGTCTCATATGTCACCAAGGCGGAGGAGGATGCGTCGATAGTGTCGTTTTTATGGGCGGTCAAGATGCTCCAAATTTCTTCGGCGAGCTCACTGTGCCGAAGCAGGGGTCGCGCAACAACAGTGACAAGAACGTAATATTGTAGTCAATGAACGGACCAGTTCATTTTCAATATACGTAATATCTATATTTTCGTATGGAGTAAGCAATATTTATTCGTAAATGTTACTCCTAAACCCTTCTCTTGCGACTGAGGAGGCTTACGTTTTATAGACGAAGCTGGGAAACCCCAGGCTTAATAGTAGCCAAGGTGATGCTAAAAAGTCTGAATGATTTTTATCTTTACCTTTGTGTTTAGAAACTAATGGTCAGTCTCTTAATCGCTTCGGGAAACACACCTTTCTCGATGTCCGAACTGAAGAGGTATTCACGTACTGTGGGGATTATTCGAAGGAATGCTTCAATACCCAATTTTGGGTTATTTTTATTTGTCAAGAGCCCCAGATGGTTGAGCGATATGAATGGCCAATATATTTGAACCACATTCATTGGTTCCAGGAAAGAATGTTCCTCATAATTCTTTCTCCGCGAAATATAAACACAATTGGGCACAAGAAAATTGTTACGCTGCAGATTGGTTATTTACAGCAATTAATAGGAACAAGAACGTTGAACAAGGCGGCCACTCGCCCTGGGGTCAGTACAAGTGCAATCTGTACTAAGCTTCTTCAACAGCTCATTTCCTCGATAAATACCCTACATGTCGATCAATCCCCACGCGAGGTATACGTATCAACACGAATAAAATGCCTAATAAATGGTCGGCAAGCTTTCTACAAGAAATAAACAAGATACGCACAGCAATTTCCGGTCAAAAGTGTTTTAAAGGCTTAATATACCATACAGGACTTCCAAATGGCATCTGCGTGGTTGATAGTCAGATTTAAAACTACTTGCTTGTAATAACTTTGCACAGAAAAGCTCACACTTCATTTGGTTTAGACAGTTCTGAATATACACACCTGCATTATCCTGCGTGCTTCGAAAGCTGCGATAAGGGCTAGTTTGTTTCTCAGCATTTTTGTATAACCTAAGATGACCAAAGATGTGTTTATTCATTTCGACAGCTTGAATGTTTTAGAAGTGTTTGGCATACATAAAACGCTTGGTATGTATACATAAGAAACGCTTGACGCCACCCAGTTGTAATACAAAAACCAGTCGAATGCGCTGATGTCTCAATAAAAAAACTCCCCCCACCTCCCCGAAGGGGATCGTGCGGAAATGCGAATGCATTGGGTGCACCGATGAGTGCGCTCCGGCAAGCAGTAACGGAGAGAGGCGTGCGCTCCACTGCATTTATATACATTTTTCGAGCGCAGCGAGCGGAGAGAGGGTACGCGGAGAGGAGAGAGAGACCCGCGCAACACGCCCGCCCCGCGTGCGCTACCTCTCTCTCCCGCCGAGCTCCGCGATGCGAGCGCCTTCACACGCCCGAGCACGCTCCTCCTCTCCACTCACTCTGCGCTACTGCCGCCCGAGCTACGACCTGCTCCGGTTGCTAGGCGCGGAGAGATAGCATGTGCGGGCGCACGCCGACGGAGCACGACAACCCCCGACTAAGAAATGCATTCGCATGTACGACGACGACGACGACGAAGGCAGAACTACGAGGCGCGCGCTCACGTGCGCTCGCGCGGGAGGAATGCAGGCGCACGCCGGCCAACGGAGCAAGACAACCCCCGGCTAATAAATGCATTCGCATTTAAAAATCGACTTTCGCCTTTATTACGCCTGTCACGTCAACCGATGGTCAGGTTGTCTTTACCAGCTCAAAGAGATGAACGCAGGAAAGCCGTTGACGAGTTTGACGCAACACACATTTTATACATACTAGAAAAACCTTAACACAAAGCACTCAATGAATTTCACACAACCGATAAACAATCAAATCTCAAACTAAATATCCGGAAGTGCAATCAAAACCAAAACCCCAACGTTCTACGCAATTATTCAAAATCCACTCATTACATCAAGTCATAGTTAAAGTCTCTCCTACCACAACTCCTCAGTTGGGTCCTACAACTATGTGTCTGTAATGGACTGGCCTACCCCGCTGCCGCCGACTCTGACGCGTCGCACCCGTTGCGTGGCCGCGACTCGGAGGTAGCCATCCTCGCCTCGTTTTGGTGCCGGCGTTCGATGCGCGCGGTCACTCATTGGACGGCGTGGTCTTTGCGCGTCCTGACTGATTTCCTCGGTGGCTACCCCATTGTAGCCACTGCCGCTGGAGGTCTCAGGTAGGCTTGGCACGAACGTCGCCTTTCGGGGTCGTCGAGACGAACATCGACGGAGCGTGGACGTTGGCCGATGCTGCCCTACCGATGCCACTGGGGCCACGAAGACACAGGTTCGTGGTGCACCTAGGATGACGGTGCCGACGCGAAGTCGGCCCGCTCCCGCCCAGGCTCGGATGGCGTGGTCGATGGCCTGGCCGCGCCCCCCTGGCTCGTTCCGTGAAGCGCACGTGCTCTACCGCCTCCTGGTTTCTTCGGTTTCTTGCATCCCTGGCCTCCCCGTTCTCTTTGTGCGCCCCGCTTTTATTCCCTCTGGGCTCTCTCGTGGCGCACTCTCAATGCCTCTTTACCCCTTCTATGTCCTTACATGGTATCCACACCACTGCGCGGCGTTCTGTAATTGGCCGACCAGTGCGCTGTCACCTTTGCCCATGATTCCTCGGGTTTGAGGCGCTGGCGTTCTCTGATTGGCGCGCTCCTGGCGCACCCTTCAAATGGCCGTTCTTCTGTTCTTTTCTTTCCTTTTTTTTCGGGGTTTTGATACGTCCCCCTTTCAGGGGGTGCCCTGACACGTGACAACGCCTTTATATTACGTTTGCCGCGAAAGGGTGTGCGCAACTACCAAATTCATACGTTGTGAATTAAGCATCAATCATTCCGAGCACGCCTGCACATTTTGCAAGCACAGAACACTTCTACTCAAACCAGGTTTCCTGCGTCCATAGGGAAGAACTGAGCCAAACATCATTTAATCGTTAAGGTGAGCTTCTTTAAGGTGATAAATTGAATGGGTGAATGCGGACCTCCGTACCGACCTCGACTGGGTGCCCGCACGCCAGAATTTTCAACACGACCCGAGTGTACATATCGTCTACGGCCGTGCAGGAAAACCAATGTAAAACTAATCGCGAGCGCGGTATTTACGTATAGACAGATACCTTTATTGCTATCAGCCGCACAGTTCGCAAGTCGCCCTCTGGTGCTTCGCTAGAGAGCCTACTGGACAGACGCCTGGCCGCTCTTCGCGAGATGCTTATAGTGAGGGCCTCGAGGCGGGCTTTTTTTCCATTTTATACCGTAGAGGCTGTATGGCTGGCGCTAATGGCTCAGGAAGTGAAGGAGCCAAGTCGGGTAGCAGCAGAGACCTAGTGGTTATACACTCCCGTGCAGCCGAATGGGGTGCCTGGTTCCCCTGTGATGACTCCTCTTGCCCATGTGGCCAGTCGAAGCAAAGATGGACGCCAGTAGATTTTAGTATGGAGATATCATAAAAAATATTGTTTTAGATGGTGTTGGTCGACGCGGGACTCTGCAGACTCTTTAGGGCTTCGAATGAGTCCGTCAGGATGCGTATTTGGGAAGGGACAGAAGAGTAAAAGTCGAACATTAGGTTGTCTAACGCTTGAATTAGGACATGGAGTTCGGCTTCCGGGATGGTAGCACACAGCATATTAAGCGTTCGTTTGCATTGGTTGAAAGGGAGGTCACGTGATGCCCACGCGGGGCCAACTTGTAGAGGAGCTATGCTTGCGTCATTGTAAATATCGATTTCATGGAGGCATGTATTGTACAGGAGGGCGATTATGAGGGCAGCGGGGTCGGGGCGGGCGTTACCAGGGATGGGATGGGGGGCCGTAGAGACCGTGGCAGAAGGGCGGCTCCAGTGAGCCAGAGGCGGTGGGGTGTCGTGGGGTTGTAGTGGCTTGAGATTGTCCCAAGCGATGATGGAGACACCATAATGAGTTAATGAGCGTTTATGAAGGGATTAATATACTTGTTCTTGAATTACATTTTCCAAGTAGTGAAGAGCAACAACAGCTTGCAAATTTTCCGAACGAGCATATTTTGGTAGTCCACTGATGGTGCGAGTGGTGGCTCTGTGCAGATTTTGGAGTGCTCTCATGTGCATTTTGTTAAGGTCGTGGGATTGGGCTGCGTATGTTATGGTACCAATGGCGACAGCGTGTGCTAAAGTTTGGGTCGCCTTCTGGCTTGATAGACCAAATTTGTTGGAGAGGCGATGTATGGCATGTTGGATTATTTTCTGTTTAGATTTGAGTTGCTGTATCCACAGTGACGGGCTTTTTTGTCTGCAAATGAGATTACGAGTGGTGGTATGCGTTAGAAATTAGCAGCTGTAGGGGTACCGGCGAGAAGAGTTGGATGATTATAGCACGGTGGGGGTGTGTGGGCAAATACGGGTAAGAATTTGGTTTTTCATGGGCTAATCCTGCAGAGTGTCCAATAAGCATTCAAGGCTGTTTGCTGCAGCTTGGAGTTAGATTTGCATGTCTTCGGGGCATGAAAAGTCGGCCTATTTAGTGCACAAGGTTACGTCGTCCGCATATATTGTGTTGCAAAAAAGAAACCAGCGGCAAGCACACGCAGGACAAGAGAAGGAGGGACACAAACACAAACCAGCGTTGTGTTTGTGTCCCTCCTTCTCTTGTCCTGCGTGTGCTTGCCGCTGGTTTCTTTTTTGCAACAGTATGAACCAACAAGCCCAGCTTTTCACTCCTGGCATATATTGTGAAGCGTGCAGCACAGTCATGTTCGAGATTTCGAGATACCCTCACCATGGCGAGCTTAAATAGGGTCGGGAAAAGTATTGATCCCTGAGGTACCCCACGATCAAGGTAGTATGTGCGAGGAGTGCAGCCTGGGTGAGACACTTGAATTCCTATTGGCCGAGCGTTCAGAAAAAGACTAGGTGTAATTGATGCGGTGGAACGGCATTGGGCGAAACGACAATATACTTATCCGCTCGTCTGTTTTGCCACATTGAAATGCCCGTAGAAGCTCTTCAGAAAGCGTAAGTTCCAGCTGCAGCCATAATTCCCCTATTCCCCTGCGCACACGCTCAAAATACTGCTTCCGGCACTGCTGATACCGGCTAGAAGAGCCCTTACGCAAGGGACCCAATTTTGAGGGGCTCAACGAGAACCACAACATTCCGTTTTCATGTGGGCACAAGCCAGCCACTTACTGGTACGTCTACCGCTACTCGCTTGAGCTACCACCGAAAGGAATTTGCTGTTCGTTCTCGCATTTGCTGTTCGTTCTCGCAGCGTAATGGTAGACGCTACGGTTCTTACGCTAGCGTCCGAAGTTCAAGTCCAAGCGTAACCTTTTCTTGCAAAGTCTGGAGCTTTTTACGTTTAAATGGTTCTGCTAGATCAGTTCAGCCATTGTTTACCCCGCACGGGGCACCTTGAGTATTCTTGGTGACGGTATTGGCGACGCCGCGGACCCCGAGCTCCCATACATAAGTTGTGACCAACCGTGACGATGTGCTTTAAGGTGAAGGGTAGAAACCACAAAAGGTGGCCATCGGACCCCAGGTCAAGCTCAGGCGGATGGGCTCCCTATCTGTTTACCAGGCAGGAAGCTCCGGGACCTGTGTCGGTATCAGGGTAACCCCAGTGAAGAAAGTTTCCCTCTTCTGTTTGCATACTATGATGTATGGTATTTTCTAAACCCCGCTCCCCCCAAACGTGATCGGCTTCTGAAAAGGGGCCGCACCGAAGTATCCCTTCCTCCTTTGCCTTCGATTTCACTCGCAAAGCCACATAATTTCTCGCGTTTTTTGATCATGTAATCTCTTGCAAAGACAAAGCCCATCAATTCCCAGTCCGTGATTCTAATTTCCAAGTATATTGAATGCCTTCTTGGCAATTAGAACATGGCTAAAAAAACTGAAAACGGCAGAAGTCCTGATTGAGGTAGACAACAAACAGCAGTCCGCTAACCTCCTCACACAAACGCACATGGTCGATGTTGACATCACGATTACGCCCTATCGCAGTCTTAATAGCTGCGAGGGTGTAATATCTGAACTGCATCTAATAAATGAGAACGAAAGAGATCTGCTCGAGCGCTTTCGTGACCAGGGTGTGACGGCCGTGAGACGGATCACCATGCGTCGAAACCACCAAGTAATACCGACCAAACACATATTCTTGACATTTGACCGCTCCACACTTCTCGAGTCGGTCGATGCAGGCTTCATGAGAAGTCCAGTCCGAACCTACATACCGAACCCGCGCCGCTGCTTCAAGTGTGAGCGGTTCGAGCACGGCACAAACTCCTGCCGCCGCAGACTGACATGCGCTAAATGTGCAGAACAAGACCACCCGACACAGAACTCCAACTCCACACCCTTCACTTGTGTAAACTACCAAGGACCTCATGCAGCGCTTTTCGGGGGCTTGTGAAAAGTTCAAACTGGAAAAACAATCAACTTGAAGGTCACAGAGAACATCACCTTCCCAGAGGCGCAAAAGAGGTTCTCCTCTTTTCCTCTGGGGAAGTATACCGACGCAGCTCGCCGAGGGGCGGAACGGCGTCTGGTTTCGGCCGGGTTTCAGTACCAGGGGTCGGATTTTGTCCCGACGCCACCCCGTCCCCCTGGGTTGCCTCAGGCAGCCCGACCCGTCATCACACTGCTTGCTGAGGCAGTAGTGGCTGTGGTGCCAACCGTCTCCGTCGAGACCGATGCCGCTCCCACCTCTGCCTCCTCGTCCTCAAGCACGTTGGAGGGTGCCGAGGGGATGGACACCGAGGGCGCCGCATCGGCTCCCACCACCACCGCAGCGCCCGTGCCACCACTGGCGCCGCCGACGCCCTCGGCGGTGGCGGCCCAAACGAAGGGCGCCGAAAGGGGACCAAGTCCAGGGGGCCCGGTCCGTCGGGCATCCATCTCACATCTGACGAGGAGATGGTTGTCGGGCCGTTCCTGCCCGCACCGCAGCGCAAGGAGCGGCCTCCGACATCCCAGCCAACAGAAAGGCCCAAAAAGCTCCTTCCGAGAGTACAAGCCCCGAAAGACAACACAGGAACACACACACACATTCCAGTCATTCTTAAATGTAAATAATGGTAACAGAAAACATCATCCAATGGAACTGCAGAGGCCTCCTTAAAAATTTTGGTGATGTTTATGAGACGCTGCATGCCTATAAGCCAAGTTTCATGTGTCTCCAAGAACCTCACCTCAATTCCAAACAAACAAATTTCTTAAATGGGTACATGGTATTCAGAAAGGACAGGATTGGCTCCACACATTCTTCGGGCGGTGTGGCCATTCTTGCCCAGAAATCATTAGCATGCCACCCTCTATCTTTAAACACTATTCTTGAGGCTGTCGCAATCCGTACGATTATATTTAATGGGTTGATAACGGCATGCTCCATCTAAATCTCTCCTGATTTCCCCACTTCCCATGCGTAGGGTAGCCAACCGGACTATAACCTGGTTAACCTCTCTGCCTTTCATGCACTGTATCATCCTTCCTTCCTCTCCTGATTTTGCGCTTGTGAGCTCTGACTTCGAGGCGCTGGTTGACCAGCTTCCCGAACCATACATCCTCCCAGGCGACCTTAATGCGCACAACTATCTTTGGGGCTCCTCCCGCACGGATGCCCTAGGTCGCCTTATGGAGAAGTTTCTTACATCTTCTGGAACATGCCTTTTTGCCAAAAAAAAACAGCCTACATACCATAACTTAGGACACAGTACATACTCACACCTACAATAAAGAAAAAAAAAGTACGTACTCACACCTTGAATTGGCTATTCATTCTGCAGTTCTCTTTCCATGTCTTAAATGGGGTGTGGTCAATGACCCATATGGTAGTGACCACTTCCCCACTTCACTAATGTATACAGTGTGTCTCAGATATCATGCACCAAGATTTAAAAAAAGAGCAATGACGGTACACGAAGAAAACCTGGTGCATAATCTTTGCAGTACTGTGGAGAAGCGGATAGTATTTTTTGTTAATGATGCCTAACTAATTATTTGTAATTAATTATCTAACTCAAGAAGCACGGTCGTAATCACTGAAGTGTCAATGCGGCAGTTGTAGGTCCCCACGAGGGGCATCTAACTCCGGTATTTTCAGAGACGAACTAATTGCGTACTCATTTATTCTGACTGATAAAGAAAACCCACGAAATATAAAAAAATAACACGTGACGGCGCTTTCGCGTGCATTGTAAATTGGCGTCCCCAAAAAAGCTGATTCAAAGCAAATCCTTCGCCTGTCACCCGCCTGAAGAGACAGCGCATCACGTTGATAATGGCATGCATGGAAGGAGCAACAGCAGCAAGATTCGCGGGGTGCGTGTGCAGATAAGGCACAAACTCAGTCGCGATCTATTCTTTCTTTCTTTTGTTTATTTCATTCTGGCTAACTCAGAGGCAGCATGTTTGAAGTTATTGCTTTACGGTGTGCGCTAATGCGCGCGGAGGTGCCTTCACGTGGTATTTTTCCTATTTCGTGGGTTTTCTGTATCAGTAAGAATAAATGAGTACGCAATTTGTTCGTCGCTGAAAATACCGCAGTTAGATGCCCCTCATGGGTACCTACAAGTGCCTCATTGACGCTTCAGTGATTAGGATTCAGTACTTGATTCAGTGATTCAGTACTTATCGAGTTAGAAAAATTAGTTACAATTAATTAGTTAAGTCTCATTAAAGAAAAAAAATGCTGCCCGCTTCTACACAGTACTGCAAACATTGTGCCCCAGGTCTTGTTCGAGTTTCGCCATTACTCTTTTTTAAATGCAGAGCATTTCTTTAACTCACGATGTCACCGGGCGTTGGCGTGCCTCGGCGTCCGCAACAGCCGTTCCAGGTGCGCCCTCTCCCCCACTCCTCCTCTCCCGCATCACGCTACCCTCCTCGCTCTCAACAACAGGTCTGCACCCCTCCCCCTACACTATATAAAAAAATAATACTTACCAGCGCCTGGTTTCGATCCCACGACCCTGCGGGCGGAACGCAAGGTACATGGTGCTCTACCCGCTGCGCCACAAAGCCGACACAGAATGGAAGGCTACGAACGCGCCTTATATCCTTGACTCATTCAAACTGCGTCAAGAAGCTGCTGATACAAGGCATTCACTACCTGTGGGCGGAACGCGAGGTACATGGTGCTCTTCCCACTGCGCCACAAAACCGACACAGAATGAAAGGCTAAGAACGCGTCTTATATCCTTGACTCATTCAAACTACGTCAAGAAGCTGCTGATACAACGCATTCACTACCACCAACTCCCCAAATACTAAACGTTAACGCAATACACCCACCCCCTATGCGACGCATTTACTCGAGTCCCCCTCGCGGGGAGATGGGCCCTTTTTAAATCTTGGTGCATGATAGCTGGGACACCCTGTATAGATAAAGGCCCAAGCAATTCATCTTCCCACAACAGGTTTAATGAATTAAAAGCAAACTGGTGTACATTCGCAGAAACATTTATACTACGCCACAAATCCATAAAACACCTACACTTGGAGGAAGCAGCCCAACTCATCACGGATCACATTCTCTATGCCGACGAAATGTCCATTCCCCACGACTCCGGTGCCCCGCGCAACCAAAGTAGGCCCTGGTGGAGCGAGGACTGCAGGCGATCACGAGAGGCCCAGAACAATGCGTGGTGTGTCCTTCAAAGGTAAGCTACCCCTAAGAACCGTGTATCTTTCAAACGGGCAAAAGCGCTTGGTAAACGCGTTCGCCGTGAGACAAATATGGACAGTTGGCGCAGCTTCCTCACATCCATTAACTCATACACCGACACTCACAAAGTCTGGACACGTATACAAAAACTCAAAGTGTAACAAACACCCAGCCTGCCCCTGGTTAGTGCAACAGGGGACACACTCGAAGACTAGGCTAACACACTAGCAGAACTCTTCGGACATGTGTCCAGTTCAGCACACTACACCAACACTTTCATAAAACACAAAACTGCCTCTGAAAAGAAGTCCGTGCGTGATAGCAACAACTCGACTTTATCTTATAACACGCCTTCTCATTTCATGAGCTGAAGATCGCACTCAGTCACGTTGGCGCTGCATGATAACAGACAGCAGAGAGTGGGACCATGCTCCCCGTTTCTAGACGAGACCGCGACGAATTGGTAATTAGCACACTTGAGGGCACGCGATTATCTCTCTTTTTAGCATGAATGGGTTCTACATAATAAAGAGGAATAATAGAGGTAAAAGTAAGTTAAACTTCAAAGGTGAATCCGTCTCCGATGTCGATGATCGAAGCGATGATCCGATGAAACGACGACTGCTGGCTCGTTGACCGACGGCACATAGCCGACGACGGTGTACCTCAAGGAAACTCAAAATTTACACTATGTACAATTTATTTACGTTATGTATTTCAATTACATTACGTATTATATTACGCATTTCATTACGTATTTAAACTTCCAGGCTCATGATCGCATACAAACGGTCGGCCATGGGACGCGTCGAGCGGAGCTCGTCGCGCTCTCTACCTCCTCTCTGTCTCCGTTCAATCCTCAAAACATCAAACTCCTCGGCTTAACCGCTAAAACCCCGCCCACAAATGGGACGTCGCAACTTGAGAGTAAGTATAGCTCCTTCATTAGCCCACACTAGGCCACTGATGTGCCACAGTGACAAACAAATCTAGGTTGGTTAAAAATAGCCACATGGCCCACCTCTCTCACTCTCATACAGAAACCCCAAGGTATTCCGCAAACCACAAATAAAACAGAAATGAAAACCAACCACTACAAGAAGACCTAACGACGACGGGGAAAGCAGACCTAACCATGCACGCCTATGTTTGTGCTCCGCGCCGCCAAAATTCTTTTTCTTTGTAGACACGTGGAACGCCTAACAAAGCCTGGTCGCCTACCTATAGACGCATCCCAGCCGCCGACACGGCAGGTTGAGACGTACGACGAACTGGAACTTCGCCCAGTAACTTTGAGCAGTGCAACTCTCACAGACTGAACGTCTGGTGCACTCTTCCTATCTTTAATTCAAGGTTTTACCCATTGATTGACCTTCAGCTCCCGTCCGCATCGGGGGATTGTCATGGCGGTAATCAGGGTCTTTAAAATGTCAACGGTCCCCGTTCGCCAGCTCCTCAAACGAACGCAAGGAAATCCTCTTTCCAAAGCTTACATCGCCTTGAGCTATTATGAAGTGACCGAAGCGTCGTCTCCGGGCCTGTTTATCGGGTGAATACAAAAGCTCGACGAATAACGACGAAGCCTCCGCGGTTTCTCCTTACGCCCCTCACGCCAACTCAGCTCGGCCGGCGGGGAACCAAACACAATACACGTAACCAAGCTAACCCCAGCGGAAGATATCTAGTTGCCTGGAGGTGTTAATTAATAAGTGAGTTGCCCGAACTTAATAAGGTAGTTATGAAGAGTGCATTTGGTTGTTTTCGCGCGTATTAACACACCTAGGATTGGCGCTGTACTGCTCTGGAGTGCGTTTATAAATGCACTTTTTAATAAGAATGCCTCAAATGTCTACGTTTCAAGCTCGCGTGTGGTGAAGTTCAGAAAACGTGTGTTTGAAACCGCCCCCCCTCCAAAAAACAATCAATACCCCTGATTCGAAACGACCCCACCCCCTCACTCCAGTCGAATTGGAAACTTCCACTACAGCATCAGAAGAAACCAAGCAGACAACGTATACAAGATGCTACCCCGGACGGAGTTCTCGACCTTCTCAAGCCTCTTTCACGCTTCGGGAAGATGTTGGCGAACAAAGTTTACAATAATGCGGCCTACACCCATGACGTTATACACAATTGGACAGCCACTGCAGTGTCCGATCTCCATCACTGCCCACACTGTGGTTGCGATGGCGCACCAAATTTATTTCGTCTCATCTGGCTCTGACCCGCCTACGACAGAAGCTGTGCGCTGCTTTTAACAATTGGCCCGATACCTACATCAGAATCCGAACACATACGTCGTGTGCGGGAAGATCTACCAACCTTCGAAATGATTACTGAATGCGCTCTTTATAATGGTCTCTTCCAACTGGTGTAGCTTTCTGTCCGACACCCATAGAGTGCACCACACACGCTCCATCTGCCCGATGTAACATTGTGTGAAAAGTGAAACAATGATGGAACTACTGCGAAACCCGTACGAACAGCGAGCTTTTGCATAAAAAGAGAGCTTCGTGTGAACAGTGAACTGCTGAACAGCTTTTTCCCCCACATTTTTGACGAGGCACATGACATGACGTCCCGGTGGTTTTTTCGGAACAGAAAAAATAAAAAGGCTGCGCAAGATGACTAGTCAAAACAGAGATGCTTAACAAACAGAATGTTGCGTTAAACAGACGAACACATTTGTCGCTAGCTACTCCAGGATTGCATACAGGATACCTACGTCGAGCGGAAGAGCTTACATAGGACAATCTGGACGATGCGTTAATGATAGGCTTAGAGAACAAAAGAATCTTTGGAAGCAGGTTTCAGCACCAGGGCACTGCTGCCCAGTGCGCCAGACATGGTTGCTCTGCGCAGTTTCAACGCACTACGGTCCTCTTTAGATACACTGACACGCTCACCCGCGAGATAAGGGAAGCCTTTGAAATTCTGAAAGAAAAGGACTGTGCCAGCTCACCACCGACTGCATTGTTGACAACGAAAATGGCATCACTCGCCAGCTCGTAGGTCGCAGCATGCGCAATTACGAATGTTGTATATATTTTTATAGAGAATTATTACCCCCTCCTCTCACGTCATCTTAATGTTTCATTATACTCTATGTCGTTCAGATTAAAAAACGAGTTGGGAGTGTGCGCTTCACTCATTTTTTAATACTTTGTACTTCGTCCTTGTCCCGCTTAGCGCCAGGAATATTTCGTTTCTACCCCCTACCTCTTCACCCCTCTCTCACCAGGGCATCTGGCCTCCTTATCGAAATAAAGTGATCCTCTCTCTCTATCTTTAAAAGTCTGGTGTTGCCTGAGCCGTAGAGTGTGTGACAGGGATCACCCGCCAGGAAAAACAAATAGCAGTGCAGGAGGAGGGTTGTAAGAGTGCTCCGAGAAAGGGCGGTGCAGCGCGCGCCATGATATGGTGGTGGCTAGCTAGCGGGACGAGCTTCGGAGAGGGCTGCCCAAGGGGTTGACCCTCCCTGGTGGCGGGTGCGGCCTCAAATTTTAACAAAAAATTCAACAGCAGATCAACAGAAGGTCCAACTAAGCTTTCACCCCCACATTATTAGAAAGTTTTATGCAAATGCCGTTACGTTTTCATAGATGTTATGCCTGCTGCCGAATTGAAATCAGGCTGGGCTTCGTAGATGAGTGATGTTGCCTGGCTGCCTGAGAGGTTTCTTTAAGCCAACACGCGAAACGCAGGCACGTATTCGACCAAACTTTACACTTTTGTGGGCATCCCATGTATTCGAAATTATAATACGAACAAACCAAGAGTACGTTTCAGTAGTTCACAAGTGTTTATTAACGAAATCCGAAACATTTTAGGAAAGGTCCTCACTAAAAGCACATTTCATGTGCACCCTTCTAATCCGGCTGGTACTTTGGCAAACTTGTTATGAAAGGCTCAACAATCCTCTGTGCTGGATTAGCTGCTACGATGAAATTCTGAGCTCTAACTTTAGGAAGCTGTCATATATACTTTGTACAGTTTAATGCAGTAAAAATAAATAAAGCTGAAGAAATTAACGACAGTCATTATTTTAGTCAGATAGTGGAATTGCGCCGTTGCTTTGATTACGATCATACTACTAGCACATAAGTGTTTATAAATATGCCCTACCTTCTCGATCACAATCACGTTGCTTCCATGAACACGAATTAGAACATTGCTGCATTCCTGCTATCTGCAACTGGCAACTCTCCCATTTCAGTTGTGTCAATACAATGCAGACTTCTCTTTTCCGAAATAAGTCAAATCCACCTAAAAACTAAATTTGACAAAAAAGCCAAAGTTTCCTACAGGCATAAATGCAATCAAGGTTATTAGTATGATGTGTTACAAGTCCGGCAGGAGAAGACTTGGTAATTAAAAGTTATGTGATAGATTTGAGCAGCATCAGGCTGAAAATATTTTATAGGGCGCGTATTGAATGAATACACTGAAATTGATGCGGCAATTTTACGAGAACTTTATTGCAACTGACTTTTTGATAATGGCGTCCTGAAGTTTAGAAGCAGAAGCCATTAAACATACGCAACAGAGTTTCAAGACACCGGAGCTACACATGAAGAGCAGGTGAGTCTTCTTGGCAGCATAAGGAGCTCTCCTCAAATTTCTTCGTAGGAGAATTTTCTTGGGCACGCCTGAAGACCCCCAACGGAGTAAGCAAGCTCTTCATTGTCTTGAAATGAATTTACAAAATACTTTGCAAGAAGGCTGGTCCCATATTGTTCTTTTTCGTCACGTTAATAAAGTGCCTCCTACCCACAGGGAAGGGGGCATTGGCCAGTGTTTGTAATCGGGGGTTCTTTAGTTAAGTAATTACATAGTAAACGCAGGAGTAAAACAAAAAAACAAAATAATAATATTCACGCGGTAGAGGCGAGGACAGGGGATGAAATGATTGTTTCACAGGTCTCAGATTTTGTTTCAGGCACTTTTTCTTCTGATCCCATTGTCCTTCAGGTCTCCACGAATCTTTTGCAGATCTTTTAATTGCCGTCCGAATTCATGAGAAGCACGCTCCGAAAAGCAAGAAAAAGGTTGTGAAAACACCTACAAAACAGTCCGAGCAGTTACGCCAAAAGCACACTAGGCAAATGGATTTCGCTCATTTTAATCCGTTCAACAGCAGGTTTTGGCTCATTTTTGGTAGAAAATATGACCTGCGTACACATTCACCCGGCTTCGCCTGACGTATTTTGTTGCCACCTTTTTCCTAAGGGATTGTTTCTTACCCAAGTTTTCTCGTCACTTCAGTTTTATCTGACTTAATTCTGGTTTTTTTATTTGACCTACACAGAAAAACTTCTCATAAATAGTAGCAAAACCAATAGCAGAGTGCCGTTCAAATTGGAGTCAACCAGACAAAATGCATTTGGAGCAAAGCTTCAGACCCTAAAAGTTAGACTACATTACATTACAAATATCCTTGGCAGATCCTCTTGGAAAAACAGGCGTTCAATCCAAGAATGTGCCATTTGTTCCACATGAACGTCGACTAGGCAACAATTTGGGCAGAATCATCCCCCTATTATTTGAAAGCAGTATAATGGCAGGATAGGTCTATCGTGTGCGATTTGGAATGGGGCTAAATCGACTGCGACTGCTTACAATTCGAGGATGCGAGATTGCGGAATTCACGGGACCTTGGGAGCCACCGTAAGTACAATGGTCCCGAGGAAGATGGTCTTCTGAGTCTCCTCATGTCAGCGTAGTTTCTTAGCTACGGTAATGACACCATTGTTTCCCTGGTTGATATTGACTGTCCCAACGGCCTGTTTCCTACAATATGAAAACACCAGGTCGTCTCCCTGCAGTCCCTTCGCCGCAATACGCAACACACGCCATCCGCGGTTAAGCGGCCTGCAACAAATCTTTGGCAAGGGCAAGAATCGGCATTGCTGTCTGTCTGGCATGCGTCTTTTATGAGGCCGCTGTATAGCACAAAAAGCTTGCAATAGTATGCGTGCTATTCCGGTGGTCAACGGGCTTCGATGACTTTTCTTTTCAGAAAAAAGAAGGGAATGGAATTACCTTACATGAAGCCATTGGTTTGTGCTTGCGGTGAGACGCCTCAAGTGCTTGTGCCAAAGCATTTTGCGGCAAATATCTGGTTTTGACTTTGTCAATATTTGGCCAGAAGAATACAAAGTGTGAAGGTTTGTATACAGCACCCTTGGTTCGATGCATAAAAGCATGAATTCTTATCCCGTGAAAAAGTTGTGGCAGCCATCCCGTAGTCGATGAAAAGGACACACGCGTGAGTGATTATTCTACTAAAACGGAGAATAGAAAAGACCAGGAGTTTTCCGCTTTTCTTTTTAATGGCTGGCTAAAAAAGAGCCTGCTCGAAACGGAAGGAGTTGGTAAGCGTTTTACAGTAGGCCCATTTATCCTACAGCTTTTGGCTTTTCTAACTTGGAATGAACTTTTGTTTAAAAAGCCATTTCTCAAGACTTTGACCCACATCTACTCTTTGTTTTTTGAGAAACCCCGCATTTAACATGTTTTACGTTGTTGAATGCTCAATTTCGCCTATTTCAGGGTTCATCGCGAGCGTAAATACCATACTAATGCTAAATTTCAATGCAGATCGGGAGCGGTCTCCCACCTCCGCCGCAAAATACACTTCTCCCTCGAAGGACAGGTGCTCCGAAACTGCCTTTGGAACCCACGCTATTCCGCCAGAGAAAATGACCGAAGCATGACGGGAACACAAATTTCCCGGCTGCCTTTACGTCGGGAATTCCGAAAAGCACCTGCTTCCCTCCAAGCGCTTTCTCTTTGTCTTCATGGTTTTTTTGGCGATAAAGGGACTTTAGTAGTCTCGATTGTGGATTACGGCACTCGTTTCGAAACTTTCTTGGTCCTTTTCGAATCCAGGCAAAAAAAAAAAAAAGAAACACCAAAGGTGCGTTTATACGCCATTTCCATCCAGTCGTCGATCAAGCTGGGCTTCTCGCCATTGGCTCCGAGTGCCAGCTGTTCCACTGACTTTTGTTCAGCAGAAAGCATGAACACTACACGGCACGCAGAATCTATCTTTCTGTTGACAATGTGGCCGTTGCACGTATTTGGAGGAGTAGGCGCCATGCCGGTTTGAAAAGGGGGTGGAGCGGAAGCAGACAGTCACAACGTCACGAGAAAATGGAAGGCCAAAACGAGTAACGGTTCACCCCGCCAATTTCGGGGAGGAAGTTTCTTGCTCCACGGGGCAATCTTGGCTACCATGGAGCTCTCGATCTGACATTGGCTCAGGATTTGGTTGCTGCCGATCTGCCATTGAAACGTGTTTGCTTTAAACACAGCAAAAAGTGGCTCTGAAAGTTGCTCGGCATCTGTCATTGGAATTCAACATAAATAGGGCCAGCTAATACGTGATCTCAGGTAAAGGCTCGTTAAAATATATTAGTTACATAAAAGCGGACAATTTAGGTTTTTTAAAGTCGTGAGGTGTATAAAATGCGAAGACGAACATTGTGAGGTCCTCTCGAAAAATGAATTTTCAGTCGCGTATGCAGAAATCTAACCGAGGAAGCAGAGTTTACGACACAGGTAGCCAGCTACAATCTCACAGGCATCATCCAGGAGTGTGCAGTAGAAGTCGGTGGTACGATCGCTAAACAGGATGTTGGTAAACTTTCCCAGGAGACAAAAGATTTATTTAAGATATGGCAAAGCATGACAATTTCCACCCCAACGACCTAGCGGAGCGAGCGAAGTTAGTAAGCGTAAGGCAGCTGACATACGGAAGCATATGAAGAGGATCGAGCATGCTGTAAAGAACGGAGGCAGCCTGAAAGCAGTGAAGAGGCGCCAAGAAATGGGAAAATATCATATGTATGCACATAAATACAAGCAAGTCAATGTCATCACAAATTGAGATAACGGAGTTATCGTAGCCGAGGAGTTCTATAGAGATCTGTACAGTAACCGCGACATCTAGGATAATACCGAACGAGGAAGTAGTTCAGAGGAGATAAACATCCCAGCAGTAACAACAGAGTAATTAAAGAAGGCTTTAGAAAAATGCTAGGGGGCAAAGCACCTGGTGAGGATCGGATAACAGCATATCTCATGAAGGATGGCGGGCAAATTGTACTATAAAAACTGGCAAACCTGTATACCCAATACTTAATGACCGCGAGTGTACCGGGATCTTGGAAAAATGCGAACATCGCCCTAATCAATAAGAAAGGTGACATGAAAGACTTGAAAAATTAAAGGCCTATCAGATTACTATCAGCCGCCTACAAGGTACTTCCAACGTAATCGCTTACATATTTTCGGCCACCTTAGATTTCAGTCAACCTAGTGGACAGCAACAATGAACCAACAACAATGAACCATATTCACACGATTAATCAGGTGATAGAGAAATGCGTGGAGTATAGAAAACCCCTATATATAGCCTTCATATACAGTTAGAAAGCCTTTGACTCGGTCGAAAGAAACTTCAGCAGTCATTCAGGCATTGCGAAATCAGGGTGTAGACGAGCATTACGTCAGAATACAGATTGATTTTGATTGATGGTAGGGTTTAACGCACCGACGCAACGCAGGCGATGAGGCGCGCCGTAGTGGAGGGCTCCGGATTAATTTTGACCACCTGGGGATCTTTAACGTGCGCCGAAATCTCGTACACACGAGCGTTTTTGCTTTTCGCCTCCATCAGAAAAGCGGCCGCCGCGGCCGATAATCGAACCCGCGACCTCGTGCTCAGCAGCGCAACGCCTTAGCCACTGAGCCACCGCGGCGGGTGTCAGAATACAGAGGTTATCTACAGTAGGTCCACAGGTACCATCGTTCTCCATAAAAAGAGCACTCAAATACCTATAAGAATATAAGTAACATTGTTTTATGTATGCCGTTAAAATTATGTTCCGTACCTGTCGTGCGTGCAAAAGAAGAAAAAAAATTGTTTGCTTTTGTATAGTTCGGGTAAAACTTCCTCTTACTAAACTTTTTCTACTCATGTCACGGTCTTTACGTTTTGCGTTGTATATATCTGTTATAATTATACGTCTTTTGTGCTTTGTCATTGTTTTATATAACCATTAATTGCGTTGAAATAATTTGCCTATGAAGTCATTTGGTTTGTTGCACGTTTTTAATTCGATTCACTGGTGCTTCGCTAGAGCTGCCGCCATTGTGCTACATGAGGGAACGGGTCTCGTCAGGCGGCCCCATCGCGCTCGATCAATCGGCTCCATCACACGGGCTCAAACGCCTTTTGCCCCATTTACCTCTGCAGAGCATTGAAAATCATTCTACCTTGCGCGGTGTACTTGCACTCTGCCTAATAAACAAAGAAACAAAGACAAAAAGTATGAACGTCAAACAAGGGGACACAATCTCTCTCATCTTATTCACAGCACGTTTACATGTGGTATTCAGAACATTGGGTTGGGAACAGCTGTGCGTGAAGTTTAATGGAGGATACCTCGGTACATTCAGATTTTCTTATGACGTTCCTTTAATTACTACCTCGGGGGACGAATTGAAAAGCATGCTTATCGCACTGGAGAAGCAAAGTATAGAACAATGGGCCTGAAACTTAATATGCAGAAAACTAAAGTAACGGTTAATAACCTCGGGAGAGCACAGCGGTTTGAGATAGGTGGCGATGCGGGTGAAGTGTTAAGGGAATATATCTTCTTATGCCAAGTATTGATCCCTAATCTCAACCATGAGGCAAACAAAATTAATAGGATAAAAATGCGGTGGAGTGCATTCGGCAGGTATTCTCAGAAAATGAGGGCAGCCTACCGTTGTCCCTGAAGAAGAAAGAATATCACAGCTACATCTTACCGGTACTCACCTACGGGGCAGAGACTCGAAGGCTCACTAAGAGGGTATAACTTAAATTGAGAATGGACTCGTCGAGCAATGGAACGGAAGATGGTAGGTGTAACATTAAAGGACAAGAAGAGAGTGGAGTGGGCCAGGGAACAAACGCGTGTTAAGGACATATCAGTAGAAATAAAGAAAACGAAATGGATGTGGGCAGGGCATGTAATGAGAAGGCAAGATAACCGCTGGTCTTTAAGGGCAATAGAGTGGATTCATAGGGAAGGTAAGTGTGGCAGAGGGTGGCAGATATTTAAATGGGCAGATGAGATCAAGAAGTGTGCGACGATACATTGGTCGCTGTTCGCACAGAACCGGGATAATTGGAGATCTGCGGGAGAGGCCTTTGCCCTGCAGTGAGCGTAGATAGGCTGGTGATGATAATGAGTCACAAATGTTTCCAAAATTTACCATAATGGCCCGTGCTATACTTCTAAGCACTTTAAAACTAGCAATCTGTCTTAGCTACGTTACGCGCGCTAAGTCTAATGTACTCGACATTGAGACACCTTTGAGTATTATAGACAATTATGTTGCTACCAAAGAAGTCATGTATTTACGTTTTTACCAGGGACATGCCGTCGGGCAACTAAAACAAATTTGTCGTTTTGCAGAAAAAAAAGTGGAAATTTAATTATAAGGCGAAATGTCAAAGTTTGGAATACTGAGTATATTTACCACTAGTTTTCAATTACTTCATTGGAAATGTTGTTAAAGGCATTGTTGAGGCACCATTAGGCTGGTAATTTATACAAAATGATGCTCGATTAACTTCCAAGACGTGAACACGCACATTTACATAATTGTTTTTAGAATATGTCTGCAAAATATTTTTAAATACCGCACTTTCACTTCCGGCAATCCTCTTCGAATAACAGCCTGTCGTTCTAAAATAAGTGTCATTCCTGGATTGCTGAGCTTGCGTGTATCGTTTAAAGCCTTTCCTAAGTTATTTTGCTATGATTTCTCAAAGGATCTCTTTGTGGACACTAAGAAAGAACTGTAATATTATATGTCTTGCGAACGATTTTTAATAAAATAAAAGGAACGAGCTCTCTTGTATCACAGGAGGAGTTGGCAGCGAAGCGGTTAGGTGTACAAACTAAACTCACGGGAAGATCAATTGAAATAAACGAATGGGTGTTCGAAGGCTTTTATTTCGTTCGGACAGCAAGGAGATGCCGTTGTGATAAGTGCGATACACTACTATCGGCTCGCCCACAGCACACGCCATATTCCTAGTAAACACTGGACTTAACTTCTCTTGGTGGCAGTGGGTGCATTCTGTTATTGAAACATCAAATCCGAAGTGATCCCCCACAAACGCGGAAATCATGCATTAATTTATTTACACACGTGCACATTAAAGTCGCCAACGATGACGGCAGGCGTGCTAACTTGCTATATGCTGCCATAGTATGTGGTCACTAATTGTCACTGTACTCCTTTCCTTCACGTGGCTCGTGTGCATAGTGAAGATCGAAACTTTCCCACTCGTGCACACGACGCAGACGTCCCGATGTTTGATATCAAGGATGCGTGCTCACAATTAAGGGTTGTGCTTGAAATTCATATGGCTTAACGGTAACACTGTCCGTGCCCCGCACGACCGCACCAGCCAATGTGTGGTCTGGGCGATTTAAGCGCAGGGGGCCAGTATATACAGTGACTTCAATAAGTTCATCAGCCCGCGTTTCAAACGGGCAAAAGAGAGGCATGCCGTTGCTTATAAAATCATGACCGATATTAAGAACATCCAACCCTGACGATATCCCATTGAGTAGAGCAAGCGACAAGGTGTAGGTTTCATCAAGTGTGGTTTGGTATTTCTTCGTAACAGCCGGAAGGGGATAGTTCTCAAGACGGCGAACTCCAAGAGCAGTTTATTACCATGGACTTTTTTTCCCGTGATAGAACGTAGCAAGGCTAGTAGTAGCAAGGCACAAACACACAAGTGCTTCAAATTGTTTTTGTGGTGGTCGTAGCAAGGCACGCACACACGAGCGCTTGAAATTGTTTTTGTTTTGTTAACCTTCGAGCGGTCGCCACGATGCCTAGCTGCGTTCATGTGTGCGCGCTCGGTGATTTCTTCGTATTTTTAACTGCGGACACGAGAAACTATAATTTACCAAACAGCTTCGCTGTTAAAACCCCAACCAATGGGATGATAACAGCTTCGCTGCAAAGGTTCAGGCACAGGCAGCTTGCGGTGTGGCGTGAAAAACAAAGCTTTACAGTTCAGTCTCATTAGCTCACTCTCATTAGCGTGCGGGTATTCTGCTCAAATGGTTGTAAAAAGCGGCTGCATTAGCAACACTTTTTGAATACGCTTATGAGGCAAGTTTACTCCCTTGCCTGGATGTGCTTTCGATTGCACTCTTCCGGTGTCTTATCGGCTATATATGGACGGCTATTGCGTCTGTTCGCTCTAGTACGCCGTCTTTCGCTTTCCTGCAGCTTGGCGCATCAAGAGCTTTACTGACGCATATACTGACACACTCGTCAGGCGTGGCTGGAGACACTCGACAGACCCGCCACGGTGGCTCCGTGGCTAGGCGTTGTGCAGCTGAGCACGAGGACGTGGGTTGGATTCCCGGCCGTGGCGGCCGCTTTTCTGATGGAGGCGAAAAGCAAAACCGCCCGTGTGTACGAGATTTCGGCGCACGTTAAAGGTCCCTAAGTGGTCAAAAATAACCCGGAGCCCTCCACTACGGCGCACCTCATCGCCTGCGTTGCATCGGCGCATTAAACCCTACAATCAATCAATCAGATACTTGACAGTGGCCTTCTGCCTGCAGGGGGCCCAACCAGGACGATGACGATGATGATGATGTGTACTGACTAAGCCAGGTTACGTTCAAGTAAAACAAAAAAGAGCCAATCTCCTTTTAATTATCTGCTCTCAAACCACGACTCGAAAGCAAGTGCAGGCTCTCTTTCTTTCTCGAATTGATCTCTCTGAATGACGGGCAAAGAAATGCACAATTTTTTTGTGTGCCATTTTAAACTATTGAAATAAAATTATGAGCCACCCCATTTCTGCGCAGGTGTATCACCAGAGAAGCAGAGGTGACAAACAATGTTGAAAATAGGTACGAACCCTATTATTGTCGCGGAAGGAGGTCATTGTGGTGTAGACGCGCATACACGTTTATTGTTTCGTTTTTCTAATTGTTGTATGTGCCCTCCCGTGAACACCTACTGCCGCCATGAGGAGACAGAAGAAAGAGTAACGCAATGACGTTTTGACGTACCCTTCACGCGCGACGTACTCGCCGTCACGGGAGACCAAAAGAAAAGGAAACTGGGCACACAAGCGCTCGGAATGATGACTAATGGTGATGTCAGGGCAGACATTGCCGACGCCTGGCGCGCAGCAACAAATCTTCGAGAAAAAGTTCGGACCCAAGTGAAAACAAGCAAGCCCGGAAACGTACCAGCAAACATTAAAGACTCGCGTAATGGAGCGCCTTACATATCAACCACATGTGGAGCCTCAATATTGGGCTCGAGCGTGGACGGAACCCGCCAATTGGGGGAGACGTAAGAAACTAGCCACACACCTGGTTGCATCGCTGACAGAGAGAGGGCGCTCTCTGTTTTTGTTGACAGAGAACAAAATAATCACAACCTTAGCCATGCAGAACTATGAATAAAAATGCTTTCCCAATTCGCATCACATAACCTGTTACAAAACGGAACTTTAGGGAGCTTTATGTAGATGTATGGTAAATTTCATTTTTTAGTGGTGTTACTGCAAAACGGAACTTTAGGGAGCTTTATGTAGATGTATGGTAAATTTCATTTTTTAGTGGTGTTACTGCGAGGCAGCCGTATAAATCAGGTCCGCGGATTCTCTGTTTTGCCTAACACTTAAGAAACCATATTTCAGACATTTCTGAGTACACATTTTAATTGCGTAGTTTGATTTATGTCTGACTGGAGTGCAAAGTCAGAGTGTTATAATATCATCATAACAGCTCGCTCCAGCGCACTTTTGTGCCGCTCGCTGTTCCATTTGCTAATGGGGCACGGCACAACAGATAAAGGAGGCGTTATGCTGCTGCCTGAATATAAGAGGTTGCAGTGTCTCCGCAGGTTAACAAATTCTCTGCCGAGAACATGTGATTGAGGGTTTGGACTTCGATGCTGATTGCCTTCACGGGAGGCCGACCGGGCACCACGACACACCCGGCTGATGGCGGGTCACGCCTAGTCAGCCATCAGAGCATAACACGACAGTAAAAGATGGGTACTATCCTCCTGCCCAAATGCCATTCCTGACGGATTATGATCCCAAACTGATACTCCAAGGAACGAACACGTTCCTACAATGGTCTAAACAGCACGCAGTAATCCTCCCCTTTAGAGCCCCTCCTTCGCACACTGCAGTAAGGTTTTTACCCTCTACCACTTGTACAGGCCAGACAAAAGAACCCAGAACATCCCCCAACCTCCAATACTGCTTAGGAACACTTGAAAACGGGATAACTAGCAAGCCTTCGCCGCTCACTCAGCGGCGGATGGCGGAACACGCGTAAGAAGCAGCAAACGTAAGCGAGAATCGGGATCCAAAAATGAGGGATCCGACCATGTACAGCTCCTTTTTTGGCACGATAGTTTATTCTCTCTCTCTCTCTCTCTCTCTCTCTCTCTCTCTCTCTCTCTCTCTCTCTCTCTCTCTCTCTCTCTCTATCTGTCTGTCTATCTCTCTTTCTCGTTTTCTCTCCCTCTCAGCAACTTTCCATTGTACCAGCGATTCGGTTCCGGGTCCCAAATCGTGGTAAAAAAAGACTTGTAGCATTACTAAGCAATTTGCGAGCCAAGTGCAGTTATTATCACGGCAAAGACAATTCACATATGATTTGCCCGTCCGCTCTGTTACTAAAAATTCCCGAAAAATGAAAACCTTTTCAGTCTTAACGAGGACATAAGGTACATCACATGCGTGGTGAATTGTTTTTGCTGCTTTTTTTTTGCACTTTGGGGCGAGTGGACCAATCGCGTGTTTTAAAGCAGTCGGACGCCGTTCTTGCTGCTATTTGTTTGAGGGTTTCTTTTTTTCACTTTCGCGGCACTGGGTACGGTTCAAAAATGTTCCGTATTGCTGGCTGTCTGTTTCATCTTATCTTATCTCGACACTGTTTTTAACTACAAGAGCGCGATATTACAGTGAATCTATTTGTTGCTAGGTGTCGGGCCATTTCCGTTCTGGGCGAGCAAAAACGCCTTAAAGAAAAAGCAACTTTTTTGCGCAGACTCAGCAGGAAATGGTAGTAACTCCGATTTATCAAAACATTCCAAAAAAACCATTGTGACAATTGACCGCTAAGACGACTATATTGTTACATTAAGTATCATTCAACTTTCGAAATTTGCCAGTTCTCAGTAAAGTTGTAAAGATTACAAAACTCCCCTCTTCTGTCAATGCATGGGCACCTACGGGAGGTTAAAGGTTGCAGAAAACGGTTGTAACTTTTTCATGGCAGCCATACCGCCACAAAGTACGTGTCTGCTAATTAGCCGCTAGTGCAATCACATCATTGTGCAGAGTTCTACGTACTTGTCGTAATAAGTTCACAGGGAAGTTAAAGAGTTTTAGCTCACCGTTTCTGACGGCCCGCTCCGCTCCGATAGCTAGCGAGGGCGCCATTGCGCATGCGTGGCGCGCAAGGCCGCGAGCAGTGATACCGGAGCGGGGCCCCGCTCCGCTAACCGGGGCCTCTTAGCGGACCGTCGCGGCAGCTTACGTTACCGTGCGGAAAATCAATACGGCTGCCCCGCGCTGCGAGCGCGCTCCCGCGAACTCCGTTTCTTCAGTTGAAACGCGAGCGACGAAATCGCGAAAGCTCTTCCGAATAGGCACAGGTGTCACACTCCTCAACATAGCTTTAGTACGGAAGCGAAAAACGCTGACCGAAGCGCGGGGCTGTTTCTATGCAGCGCCGAGAAGGACAGCCTTGTCTTGGCTATTCCAAAGTTTATCCGCTTCGTTAAAATAATTTAGAATCAGTATACCGTGCAAGCAACTACATTGTATTAAAAAGGTGAAATAAGGCACTCAACACGGTAGTTTACATTGCTTGAGCGAAGAAATTCCAATTCGCATCTTTAATTTTGCGATGACGTTTTGGTTTGCGCACGCACAGGGCACGGCCAGTGACGCGAATTATTCCCAGTCGAGAGAGATACGGTTATCGCTTAGCTAAAAGCCTTTCTGCCGCTGACGCTGCGGTTGTGCTAAGCGGGTCATCCGGAGCATAGCGGAGCGTCAAAAACGGTTAGCTAAAACTTTCGGTTGTAAAAGTTACATAATTTGCGCCTTTGGTCAATACGTGAGCTTCTGAATGTGCAATACGTGCAGCCCATATTGGTCTGCTAGAATTGAGCTCTAGTCCTTCCAATTTTAGTTCAGTAATCACAAAGCCGTACTCGATACTCTTACCAAATCGGGAGAAAAATGAAGACGTGTACATTCTCTAGCCATAAGTGTCATGTGTATTTTTATACGGTTTCTCTGGTCATCGAGCCTCACAGAGTGGAATAGCTCGTATTTTTGCTTAGTTCTTTCGTTAAACGGAAACGCTTATATGACTCATTGAAAGGTGACCTACAAAGACACCAGTGTCGAAAAATTGCAAAAACACTCAGCGAAGGCCATAAGGGAACCGAAGTGTTCTTTTGGGGTTGTAGGAGTACTGGCGCAGGATTAGTTAGGCTTTTGTGATTGTGCCAGTGAATGTTCTTGGAATTCGCCTTTAAAAGCAATCCCTTTTCAGGCTGCAATTCCGCAAGTACAGGGTTACTTCGGCAGAGCATCGGCAGAGATTTCGAAGGTGCCTTGAATGAATGGAATAGGGGAAACGCGAGAGGGATTTGCAAGGGCAAGTGCTTGCATTCTATGGCGTATGAAAAGAACCAGCGAATGAAAAGGACATCTGATATATCTACTGGCGGCGCACACGTTCTCCCAAGACGCCAATAGACGTGCACCATATAAACGTTTCGGAGCTGTCTCTGTAATGGAAAACAACCATCATCCTGAATGGAGTTTTCAGGCGGTCCTTCGCCCTCACAGACGGGTGCATTTCGAGCCCGCGAATGTTAGACGTATTGCATGTGTTCTAAGGTCAGCGCAGGGGTGAAAGGAGAGGAGCGAGCCGAAGTGATTCAACTACGCCCCACCAAAGAGACCTGGAGCAATGCAAAAACATATACAAGAGGTCTTGAGAAGATGGCCATGCACGAGACGAAAAGGACCTCCCGCACGGGTTATTACTTTTCGGCGCATATTTTTCAACGCAGAAAGCGCAGACGCGTTTTTTAAGGTTCTGTGTCCCTATAGGCGTGTAAAAAAGAGAACTTTCTACGTGAGTGTTTTTTACGAGTAAGTTCCCCGTTGGGCTGCGCAATAAAAAAGAGGTACATATACGGCCAGCCATTATGTTTCGCAGATGCATTGCTATACGGCGCCTGGAGGGACCATTTGTGAACCTATATGCTCAAACTCCATGGCGTAACTACAAGGAAGGCCACGACCGAGCTCAAATTTTTCCTATTCCACAGAAGCATAGAAGTTGCAGTCGTTATTTCTTTTTTTTTAAACTTCAGCGTTCCTAATCCATTTGGTACTGACGTCATAAGCCGCATAAACTGCCTGAGTATTTTCTTACTGTGCGCCTCGCCTAGTCAATGGAGGATTGAAGCCCATTAGCCTGCAAGGTATCTTTGCTGATTTTCTTGACAGTGATCATCAGTGTGCGCACCACGTTTTGTCCCTGCTTATATTTTTGCAGGTTTCTTAATAGAAGGTTCCGATATCATTCTGAACGTTCCGAAAACATGTAGGCATGCCCAGATACCTTCTGAGAACTGGAGAAATAGTTTGTTCCTCTTTCTGCGTCTCACAAGAAGATGAAGCGGAAACTTAAGATATCTGCTTCCAGCTTGCTAGAAATAAACACAAAAGGCATGAGAGAGTGAGCGCGTAACCTTGCTGTGTCGAGATGGGGGTGAGTAAAGAAGTGAGTTGGGTGTCATCTTCCTTCTCCCCCTTCAAACGAGGGCCTTGGGCGCAGACGGTGTCGGCGGCCACCTGGAGGGCCTGGAGTTGAACGCCCGCGTTTGAACTGAGCAGTACAGCCTCCCACTGCTCCGAGAAAGTCACGTCTAGTGCTTGAAGTGTGCTGCCCACTTTAAGTGGGCAAATCCATAAAAGGTGCTCTTGGTAGGCCCTTGCTGAACATAATTTACACTTATTTTCACACAGCCCGGGGTAGCATTGTACGTCACCGAGTACAGGGAGGTATAGGATTGAAGTGGGCGCCAGGCTACTGACTTCCACTTTTCAAGGGTGCGATGAGCAGCCGGGTGTCTGGTCCTTCCTAATCAGTTATGATCAACTATGTCCCAATAGGTCACCATGCGCTCGCTCACCTACGTGCAGAACTATGTCTCAGGTGTTTCTAGCCGTCTCGATAGCTCAGACCTTGAGCTGCATCGGGAGCATTTTTGTTTCCCGGAAGGGCAGAGTGCGCCGCTGCCATTGTAATTTGGACCTCTCGGAGTTCTAAGGCTTTCAATCCTCTGAAGATTCGTTGGGCCTCGGGTGCGATCTTTCCCTTTGTGAAATTCCTGATCGCAGATTTAGAACCTCTTATCATGCATCTCGCTGTAGTAGAGGAAAGTGCTAGGGCAATGTCTGCCTCTTCTACCTCCGGAGACTCTATGCGGATCGCTGCGGAGGCTGGAAATAGTTGTTCTTTCGTGTTACCCGTTCAATTTGAACTTACGTGCGACATATATAATAATGTTTTAATAGTATTTTAAAGGTTCCGCTGAATCGGTATCAATAGAACAAGCTCTAGTGAAATATTCCAAAGTAGTAACGGCATGTCCTGGCTACAAGGAAATCCCGTGACAGGGCATTTTAACGGCAGAGCTGTTTTTGCTGGCCGTAATTTGTGCAGAGTCGTTAGATAGTCCCAGGTCATAGCTACTCCCACCTTTTACCGATAACGTAAGCACGCGCCTCACAAGGAGCTCCCGGTGGCGTCCAGGCTCACGCGTAGCGCTCGCAAAAAATACCAAGAAAACATTTCATGTGAGTGCGCCTCAAGGGGGAACCCAAGGCAGCTCGCGCTACAGACGCCCAGTTTGCGAAGCCGGTTGCCGCCGGTTCAAAGCGCGTACTGAGGCGTTCCACTTTCGGATAAAGGTGAAAGCCTGCCGGCAAAAAAATCCGGCTCCGCAAGTCATGCATGAGGAAGACGATGATATACATGAATATGACGATGACTACAATACCACAGTGAAAAGCAGCGACGAAACGTAAAAAATGGCAGCATCTCCACTCCGTGGATGATGGCGAGGGAGCGGAGTAACGGCACTCAAAATGACATCCACGTTGCGCCCTGAGTGACATCCGATTTGTGCCCCGACCGTCATTCGATTAGAGCCGTGAGTTGCACCTCGATTTTCTCTTAAATCAAAACTGCAACTCACGGCTCGAAACATTTCACTTGATTTTCGCTTGATGGTGGTGTGCGCAAGGATAGACGCGGACGGACATTGGGAGGTCCTAAGGTAATCCGTATCGTTACAGCTTAGGGAGTAAGCCGTTTGACTCTCGGGGACTAACTCTCGGTCGTAGCCCCATGGGTAAGATGACTGACACCAACTCCGTCTGGTCTACCAGACACAGACTCGAATCCTGCCGGTACCTGTGAGATTTTGTGCGATTGTAAATGCTTTGCGCACAAAAGCGGGCGGACATTGTGCCGTCCTGAGGCAATCAGCACCTAATACACTATTTCAAACCTACTACAATGCGTGGTGGTGTGTCTTTCAGTGTTTACATAGAAGAAAAAATACTGCAACTCTGCTATGGTCCATGCCTTGCGCGACTTAACGCAAGCTTCGCCATTTTTTTTTTATAGTTCCGGAGTCGAGGTCTGTGGAACATGAGAAGGAAGAGCACTTCAAGCCTGAAGTTCTGTTCATTCATATTTGGCTTCCCTCCTATAATGGTTTAGCTGACCGTTTTTTACGGCCCGCTCCGCTCCCGATGGTCCGCCCAGCACAACTGGAGCATGAGCAGCAGAAAGGCTTTTAGCTAACGGATAACCCTATCCCCCTGAAAGAGAAATCATTCAGGTCATCCTTTGTGCCCGGTATGTGTGCTAACAAAAACTTCGATCAAAAGTAAATATAGAAATTGATATTTTAGCGACTCAAATAAAGCAAATTACCGCGTTTATTGGCTTATCTCACATTTTTTGTATAATTTAGGCGATAACGCGATATACAGTATCTGACCGATTTTTAGGACCTGGAGGAGAACTAAAACTAGTCTGAATAAAAGAGCAGTCCGAAAAACTGCCAGTCGCATAAACCAACTTTATTTCACTCAAACAGGACTGGAAAAGCTGCCAATTCTTCCTTGCCTTAAATTCCTCCTTCGCGGGAGAACGACTGCTTCAATATCTGCAAGCGTAACGTTTTCTTCGTAAAGAAGGGTCAACAACGCCAAAGTGTTGGAAATCTCTTCCGCTGGCGGTTTCGGGCGGTCCGGAGTGCTTTCGTCAAAGTCACGGTCGTTTTGAGGCAGCACGGTCACTTTGCGTACGATTTCATCGTCCGTTAGCTCCGCGCCCAACACTGTATTTCTGTCGCTGCTGTAAACTCTCAAAACCGAGCGAAAGATGGTTACCCCTGGCGGAATTTAGGCCAATCCCCATCCCATCCCAAGCTAGCGGGGTGATTAGGATTCAAACTGGCGTCGTCCTGGAGTCGCACCGTGGCTCTGTCGCGGAAGCGTCTGCCCCAAAAATCGAACTTTTGGCTTTATTTTGACCTAAATATCCATTGTTCATATACATAACTCCTATGAAACAATCCAGCAAGTCCGAGTTTTTCGATCCCGAGAAAATGCTAGGGTTCTGTAATTGTCCTTAATGTATCTAAAAGAAGCCGTTCAACTTTCGAATAGCCAAGACACGGCTGTCTTTCTCGGAGCTGCATAGAAGTAGGCCCGCGGTTTGGTCGACGTTTTTCACTTGCGTTTTAAACGTCGTCAGGGTGTGTGACCGCTTTTTATATTCGGAAGCGCTTTCGGAAGCGGTTCAGTCGCTCATGTTTCAAATGAACAAACGGAGTGCGCAGTTACGTGCTCGCCTCGCTGGGGTCAGCCATCTTGGAATTCCGCGCGTCAGCGTATGCTGCCGCGACGGTCCACTCAGCGAGACCGGCGAGCGAAGCGCGGCCTCGGTCCATCCGGCCTTCCGCCGGAGCGGAGCGGACCGTCAAAAACGGTCAGCTAAAACTCTGTAATAATCCGTAACATTTTAGCGCGCCTTTAGCCGAACGGCTATAAACGGAAATATTGTTACTAGGATGTGTAAGGGGTATTCAGGTTTTTGAATGATTTTCAATAGTTCATTTTTCTAGCAGGGGAACATTTAAACTTTGTTTGGCATGTGTCTGTCTCTTCAGCCCCATATGTTTTGAATTTGTTTCCTTTAGAAAAGTAGGATAGGGATAACATGGAAGACAAGACCAATGACGACGAGGATGGTTATAATGAGAAGTAGGCGGCTATACGATGATGCTGCTGCTGATGCTGCTGCCGGTGATTATGGTGATAAAATGCAGTAATGCTATGTTCCAGCGCTTCACTATACCCAAAAAGCGATTGTACACCACGTTTGCCACGCTGCTTGCTTCAACAGGGTCCTCGATTACCTAAATAAATAAGCAGAAGCAGTCGAGCGGGCCATGTTAGCAGTAGTCCTTACTCATTTCAATTTCGGACCCATTGGAGTTGAACAAAGTTGAACACCGAGAAATGTTCTATTGATGTTCGAGGCATTTTTAGAGCCGCAGTTGTGGCAAAAATAAAGTTCAAGCACTTTAAAAACTTAAGGGGACCCAGAAAAGCTTTATGAAGGTGGCCATCAAATGCATTCTGATGGTAGAGCACATAATGGGGGATTTTTTAGACAAGCGTGAGCCCCACACGCTGTACGAATCATTTGTAAACAATTTTTGAAGATAGCCTTTCTCAGCGGATGAGCGCGACGCAGCGGCGAGCCGATCGTGGCTGACGAAACGGCGATCGCGGCTGACGCAACGGCGAGCCGCCCCCTGATTCGCCCTATCGCCGGCGAGGTCGGCCGCCGGCAACGTCCCTGCCACTGGCTTCCGGCTGCTCTTCTTCCTTCCTGCGCGATCCCGAGGCAAAGGCGTGTCCGCAGCGATTGACGCGTGCCTAGGCGCAGGAATGTAGCTAGCGCAGAACGGAAGTCGAGCGTCGCGATGTCACATGGCTATTCCCAGTGTTTCCAGCTGCTTTGAAAGAAGCAGAGAGGGAGGAGGAATCGATCGAGAAGGGGGGAGAGGTGCATTCAATTGCTTCTGGCGCAGCTAATACTGAATGTAGATCAATAATTCCAATGGCATTGCATCGCTGTATTGGTCCTACGCGACAATACAGGCCTTTTCTAACTTTTACAAAAGGCTTTTCCGGGTCCCTTTAAGACCTTAAACGGTTTCTACAAAGACGGTTAACCGAACATCGTTCATACTCTTAGAAAAAGTTAGTAGTGGCTTAGCTCGGCTATGCCAGGATTTATGTAGTGTGAGCTAAGGTTCAGCTGGTTATTCTTCACTTTCCTGGTTGTCTAGTATTAGCTGATTATCATGCTTACTGTTGCTAAAACGATTTCCAGACCAATCCAATCCAATCCAGTCCAGTCTAGTCCAATCCAGTCCAGTCCATTTTATTCCGGTCCGGTCCAGTCCGGTCCAGTCCAGTCCAGTCCAGTCCAGTCCAGTCACTGCTCCTCGCGCATGGCTCCTCCCGGAGCACGGCTCTTCAGAAGCCACGCGAAACGGCTATCAAGCGGCTCAGGCGCAGCGCCATACTTGGCTATTCCGCAACGGAGGCGCACAGCTAGGCACGCGCCGGCGCCAGTGCGTCTGCCGTGGCGATGACGTGACTCCTCTGGAATGCGCAGAGCGGCGGATGTGCAGACTCATTCTCTACACACCCGTCATCCAATTAGATTTGATTTCAATCCAACACAATCCATTTTAATCCAATCCATTCCAATCCAATCCAAATCCAATTGAAGCCACGCCAATCCAAGCCAATACAATCCGATCCAATCTAAACCAATCCAATGCTCCTCGCGCTTCCGCAGAACGGCCCTTCACGGCCCACTGCTCAACCTCGGCCAGTGTAGCTTAAGCTACAAAAATGATGGAAGCTCACACTCAGGCGTAAGACTTGACGGTAACTAAGCTGTACGCAACTTTCACGACAATTATGAAGATTTAAGTCCATGATTTCAGCCGTGTCCCCGTCTGTTTTCACTCGTGTCACGTCCTTTGCGCTATTTTTGTTAATAAATTTTCCTCATTAATGCAGCCTGCTTACAAAACATAGACTTCGTTGCGCAATAGGCTTCCGCATGCCGGTCAGTCATGCGACACGTCCACAAGAAATACAATCCCGTCACAACAAACATCTCAAAGCGCACTCTGTTATTATCTCGAAAAGGTAAAAGCCCCTATTGTATGAGGGATAATGGCCATGTTCTCTTTAACAGTTTGCTGCCAAACAACCCTGAAAAAAAAACGCATCTCGGCACAATACAAATCTATGATCAATGGTTTCAGGTAGATTACATAAGCAGCAGTTGTAGGACCAAGAAACAGATATTCTTTTTTAGCCCAACCGCATTTTCACTGGGGGCGTTGATATAAGCAGTTTAAAGAAAAAAAACTCCCACCTCCCCTCGCGGGAACCACTGTGTAGATGCGACGCATAGGCGGAGCGCCGAAGGGACCTCTTTTTATAGCTCTCATAACGTTTAAGGGAGTGCGTGAGCCGGTCCCTGTCGATGACGACGTTGGCGTACTTGTAAAGCGGCGTGGACTCTGGGTGTTTGAGCCAAGCGTTGATTGATTGATTGATTGATTGTGGGGTTTAACGCGCCGACGCAACGCAGGCGATGAGGCGCGCCGTAGTGGAGGGCTCCGGATTAATTTTGACCACCTGGGGATCTTTAACGTGCGCCGAAATCTCGTACACACGGGCGTTTTTGCTTTCCGCCTCCATCAGAAAAGCGGCCGCCGCGGCCGGGAAACGAATTGAGCCAAGCGTGGATGTTGCTTCGCCGGAGAACGGCACACCGGTTATATGCGCAGCGCGCCCGAAGGAGAGGAAACCGCGGAAGAGAGTACTGCACATGCGCCGGCCCCAGCGCGTCTGCCGCGGCTATGACGCAACGTGCTGCGGCTATGACGCAACACAATCCAACACAATACACTTTAATCCAATCCAATCCAAATCCTATCCAAGCCAATAAAATCCAATCCCATCCAATCCAAGCCGAGCCAATCCAATGCCCCTCGCGAGAGAGTGTTCGCTATCGGAGAGGAGAGGGGGTGAGCGGCGGAGAGCGCAGCTGGCGCGGCGAGGAGAAAGGGGGAGGGGTGGACAACGCCGACGACAACGACGACGACGACGACGCTGGAGGGACAAGGCGAGTGAATCAGATGCTCTGCATCTAAAACTCCCACCTCCCCTCGCGGGAACCCCTGTGTAGATGCGACGCATAGGGGGTTCACGTTGTAGCGTTGGAAAGCGGAGGAACGGCGCTGGAACGATGGAGCGGAGCGGCGCAGGCACCGCGTTTTATAGCGCGCATAACGGTGAGGGGACGCGCTGGCGCCAGTGCGTCTGCCGCGGCGGCTATGACGCAACACAATCCAACACAATCCACTTTAATCCAATCCAATTCAAATCCTATCCAAGCCACTACAATCCAATCCCATCCAATCCAATCCAAGCCAAGCCAAGCCAAGCCAAGCCAAGCCAATCGAATCCAATCGAATGCCCCTCGCGAGAGTGTGTTCGCTATCGGAGAGGAGAGGGGGTGAGCGGCGGAGAGCACAGCCGGCGCGGCGAGGAGAATCGGGGAGGGGTGGACGCCGACAACGCCGGATGGATGCAGGGACAAGGCGAGTGAATGAGATGCGTTCGCATATAAAACGTTATTGCATTTGGCGGAAGATACAAACGCATGACACGCTTTGAAACACTGTTCGTACGGTGGCCTATCTGTGGCTGTCGATTAACCGGCACCGAGAATAGTTTATACAATGTCTACTACATTATTCGTTCAAACCGTCTTTGAAAAGGTAAACAGATATTGCAGGGAAACCGCGTGGTAAGAACGTGAAAAGTGTTGACAGCCTCCTTTAAAAAACTCCATGGCGGCTTTGCGCTAACCGCACCAGTGGAGACGTGCATAACACGTTAATGAATATTTTTTCTGATTTGAATAATGTTTATTAGAAGTGGGTAATGTGTCAATTTATAGAGGAAAAAAATTGAGGGAAGCGTGCATTCACGCGCAATACTTGAATGGCGAAGCTGTTGCAGGTGAACAATGTCGGGCGCATAGTTAAGTTTCAGCATCATTGTTTATTTGCATAGTTGCGGTGCTAGTAATTGTAGTCACATCCATTGAAAAGTTCTTTGGCTTCTTTGCGGTGAGCGGCGGATTCGAAGTTCTCCTCAGCATTGCAGACTTCCACCAGCTCTTCGCCATGGACCCGATGCAGCGGTGCCGGGACCTGCAAGTCTTTTAGCTATGTCTCCACTTACCCATAATGGCTTCTAGAGAATGCGGCGGCCGCGGTGACCTCTCCCAACCAGGGTGTCCGTAAAGATGGTCCTGTAGTTCGTTTCCCTGAAGTCCGGTGTCCATCAGGAACCCAATCGCCCGGGTTCCGGTTGATTTGGCAGGAGACTGGCAGGGAGATGGTGCTGAAGTTCTTGGAGACAGCGGTCGAATTGACGAACTCAAGGCATTGGGGTTGATTAAAGGAAACGAAGAGTTTATATGCAGCTATTTACAGTAGGAAAACTGGGTACATGAGTAATAAAGGAAAAACTTCAAACTTCATCTAGACGCTAGCTCCGAGTGCGCACAAATCACTAGAGCTCCTCAAGTTGGTCTAACCCTCCTATTCTCGGAGCGTACACAAACCGCTCGAGTAACGACGGCCGAGACTCTGTCTCGCCGCAAGATCCGTCTAGTTGCCCGGTACGGCCCTAAACCTCCGACGCGATCTTAACCTCTAGCCTAGGGGGCTCACAAATCCCAACCTAGCTTTAACGGTCGAGACTCCTTGTCCCGCCGGGAACTGCCCAGCTCGGCGTTCAAACAAGAACGATTTACAACGGCTAAGTTCGGCCTTATAAAACCTCGAGATCACCCTCTCTCGGAAACTCCCCTGTAGCTTTCGTACACGCGTAAGGGAGTGCCCAAATTCACGTAGACAGCTGTCACTCAGCACGCCACGGAATATTCAATGAGGCGCCACCATCTTTGGGTCAACGGCACGCTCGCAGACGAGCAGGTGCGTGCGACCCCGCGGGGTGAGAGAGAAAGACGGCGACAGTGCACGGTGCCGGCCGAGGCGCGTTAACAATGGTGTCTTACGCGGCGCGCGCTTGGACGCCGGTAATCCCACCACCTCCACACGTCGCGCAGACGGTTCCCGGACTCTGGCGGCGCCACCTGCTTTTTCAATGGTGGATTATCCCTGTGGTATGCGGTGGGCCAGACAATCCGTCTCCCGTGCGCGCCGTGATGAATTGGCGACGGCTGCAGCGTAGAATCTACAGTGCTGGGCCACCAGACAGAGCGGCGGGTTCTCACGCGCAGCCCGGGCGCCTGGCCGCTAATCTCATAAGTGGGCCTTACAGTATCCTTTAACCTTTAGCATTAGCACTGCAGTTTCTTGTTTAGATTCGCGTTAGCTCTTGAAGACAGCGCTGAAGTTTTTCCTTAATTTTTTGCTAAAGCCACTGTGTGAGGCGGGGTCTCGGTGGTCGCCTCGAAGCAAGCGCTCACGACCTGCACTCTATACCACATGGTGTGGGAGTGCCAGCTCAACCCCTCACTTTCCGCGATTTCTAACCCCTCGGTTGAGCAGTGGCAGGGAGAACTGGCCAACTCGAGCGCCGAAGAACAGCTTGGGCTCATTCACCGGCCTGGGACGGCTGGACGCTCCAACGGGTAGGGGTCCTGGACTAAGGAAACCGACCACTTGGCTCTTTTTTCTTTAATAAAGTTTACTCTCTCTCTCTCTCTCTCTCACGAGCGCTGGGCACTTTCTATTTCTCCTTGGGGTTTGTGCCAGTTTTTTTTGTTTTGTTAAAGCTAATGCGCGTGCCGGGGACGCTCGGCGCTGTCCGCGGGGCACGCACTCGCCAGCGCTCGGCATTTTCTAGGTATTTGCTCCGGCAACGTTGTACTTACGGCTTGTACAAAAATACGCTGATAAAAACGAGACAGAAGTTAGTGCGATGCGTTACCCAACACCTCCAGACACTAATGGAAGAAAAAATTATACCAGGCATATATGTTCACATTCAGACATCCAAACAAAACTCGTAAATACTATGTAGTGCTTTAATTTTAGAATGCACAGAATGAAGTAATTTCAGTATATAAACATGCTTTGAGGCAAGGAGGACATCACAAACCTGCTAACGCGTATACACCGACAGTAATCGCCCATCCATGGCTGCGAGGCCCGCTTCACTTTGTGCTCAAATGACCACTGCGTCCCAGTGTTTCGTGTTTTGTGCAAACGCACACCTAGGTACTGAAGTGGGACACCAAGTAATACCCGAGAATGTGGATTCTTTCATTCCCCATTAACCCAACCTAAATCACTGGGTTTTTTCTATATTCATAGCCTCTGCCGACGCACCACAAAACTTACTGGTCAATATAAGCGGTTTTATAACTCTCCTGTTACCAGCTCAAAAATAATGCAATGTCATCCGCGTAACCAAGAACTTCAACTCCGCATGATAACGCGGTAAAACCCCGTACCCTTTGGCACTGCTGAATGCTAAGGTGCAGAGGTGCTACAATGCAAAAAACACTGGTTAAAAGGGGCAGCCCTGTCCAACAGGCGACTTCATCGCGACCGACTTAGACAGAACGTGGTTAACAAGTCATGTGGTGCACTGTTTGTTTGTTACAAAGCTCAATGTCTTTATAGAATATATCACATACGTTTATCACGGCCAAAAGTGCGAATACAACATCTTGAGAATCAAGGTCAAATGCTTTTGGAAGGTACATTTGGATAAGGGCCACCTGCATTGCCGAATGAGGCGCACACTCCCATATTGAAGCGAGCAATGTGTATATTTGCTTGAATACCTCTATTCTGAATACGGGAAGTTTGCTAAGATCCAACTAAACTAGAGATGGCAATTTGAACACAACTAGATACATTTTTGCAAAAAAAATTGTTTGACGAAACCTGTTTTATTTGCATCAAAAACATTCAGTCAACGGAGAAATTGAACATGGGTATATATTCACGTCTATTTGGTTACAGGCAGGCAGATTCAGGTGAGGAGGATGCTATCTGCTGCAACTTGTTTCCTGATATATTATTTGCAATTTATTCGTGCTGCTTCTGTTTGCGTCCAAAGGAAGACAGGGTGGTAGGGAAGAAACCTCAATGGTGAAAAGAACCGGTGGCGGAAAAACAGTAACACAAGTATGACAAAAAACAAAAAAACTGCGAAGCTTTCGAATATTTCGGACTGGCGTGCTCCCCTACTTAAAGGTAATCTAATTGAGACAGCATTGAGAGCCTTATTACGAAGGAAAAACGCTAAGGAGGCTGAGTTCCGTTTCAACCTGGATGGTTGCGCAGTTACACGTAAAAACAACGCTTATAATAATTGAAGGCTCACACATCCAAATGTCCCGCGAAAAGCGTCTCGCTTTAACGAAGGCGAAGCGCCTGAGACTCCAACCTGGTTACTGCCTTCATAGGCGCCTATAGTGTTCTATTTCCTTTTATTTGAAAGCTATCGTGGCACGGCAGCTGAGTGGAAAGGCCTGGCACAGCTCTCTATCCGAGTAGGGTGACCCGAGTGCGCTCGCGCTCTCCCTACCGTCTTCTGGACGAAATGTCGCCACGCAGGCTTCGGGGTGGAAGCACACTACCCAGCATCTACTCGGGTCCGCCATAGGCTCCGTGCACTGGTGTTTCGAGCGCGACCGCAGCGCCACCGAACACCGTCCGCGTACGCGGCAGAGAATCCACAGTCGTTGCGAGAAAGTCGAGCTAGTAATGCGTATATTTGTGTTCTCTTGGGCGTATAGTACACGGCTCGTGCAGGACTTTCAAGAACGCCGCGAGCAGGCTACCAAAAAAATAATTTCGCTCAGTTCCCTTGAAATGAAGACGAAAGGCGACAGCGATGAGCCCACGCAGTGGTACGTGCAATGTAAACGACGCCGATCGACTTCTGGCCATAAACATTTGTTTTGCTGTTTTGGGACTGGGGTTTTTTTTTCTGCGCACGTCCGCTATCAGCTTCGGTGGGGACCTGCGACAGCCAGTGCGGGACGAAATGCGCATAGGCAACGCGATCTTCGTCGGGAAAAGAAACAGCGCGCCAGCATACACCCCAACAATCTTCTCAGCGTGCTACGGCATGTCAGGTGGAGTAACACTTGGCTTTTTTTGTCACTGAGCATCTGCCTGCCCAGGCATTTTGGTGTTACGTTTCGCTGATGTCTCAATATTCCATTGGCTTGATTTCTCTTCTGGGTTACGATGCTCATCGCTGCTTACCTTTTCCAAGTGTTCATGCGAAGCTCCAGCCCACGCGGCAGCGGCGGCTTGCTTTGACGCAGATGTCTCGGCAAACTCCATACGACTGACATTTCGTTGACTGTGACAGAGGAAACACACGTGCTTATGTCTGGTGAAGGTGGGAAGTAGCTGCCCGATGTTAGCAGTTATGAGTTGACGAACCTAGCAAGTGCATCAGCATGTTTACACGAGCCGTGGCACCCGGCCTTGCGCGTGCAGAGTCGCTGAAATCTCTATAAACCACCGTGATGCGTGCACCTGGTGTTTACAACATAACTTAGAAATGCCTTTATCTAAAATTCGCAGCCCAAACCTGCTATGTGATCAACACCGTCTCTGGAAAGATCGGACGGTTGCGTCGTGCTCGCTAGCTCTCCCCGGACGCAGTAAACATCGTTTGGGGCGTGTGCACGTGGCTGAAGACCACATTTCACGGTTTTCTTATTTAAAAAATTCCAATATTTCCCCGCTCTCTAAAACTGTTAAAACGAGCGCGCTGGTTTGAGCAATGACACGTCGCACCGCAGCGCGGGCAGTGAGAGGACAGCGCGCTGGCGATGTCAACAACATCCGTAAAATGCCGCCAGTAAACGGTGGTGGCGCTGGGTGTTAAGGCGCCGTTGTCGCCACCATACCAGTGCACGGAGCCTATCGTGATTGTAGAGCCAGAGTGAGCACGAATTTGCAGAGCCCCGGGATACTAGGCAGCGGAGACCCGAACATTGTATGTCCCAACGAACGCCGAGAAAACACTGCGCCTCGTCCCAGAAGTAACACCCAGTGTTGCATTCTAGATACACGTGCTCCACCGTCTCCCTCTTGCAGCGCGCAGCAAAAAGAAGCCACGTTCCTCTTGCCGTGACACCACCGGTAACACGCCAATGTAGACGGGAAAAAAAGTTCTTGGAACCAGTCGAAATCGGGAGGGACATGACCCGTTTAAAGGGGCCATGAAGAGAAAACACAAGTTTGGTTCATTCAAAAGACTGCCTCGTTAGGGTCATACTGACATCACATACTGACAGTAGTTCAGAGAAGATAGACATCCCACCAGTAATGACCGAAGAAGTAAGGAAGGCTTTGAAAGAAATGAAAGGGGGCAAAGCACCTGGTGAGGATCAGATAACAGCAGACCTCTTGAAGGATGGCGGAGAAATTGTACTTGAAAAACTGGCAAACCTGTATACGCAATGCCTAATGGACCGCAATGGTACCGGAATCTTGGAAGAACGCGAACATCATCCTAATCCATAAGAAAGGCGACATGAAGGACTTGAAAAATTACAGGCCGATCAGCTTACTGTCAGTCGTCTACAAGGTATTTACCAAGGTAATCGCTAACCGAATCTCTGCAACCTTAGATTTCAGTCAACCTAAAGAACAAGCAGGGTTCCGTAAAGGTTATTCAACAATGGACCATATTCACACGATCAATCAGGTGATAGAGAAGTGCGCTGAGTATACTGAACCCCTATATATAGCCTTCATAGATTATGAGAAAGCATTTGACTCGGTCGAAACCCTAGCAGTCATTCAGGCATTACGGAACCAGGGGGTCGATGAGCAATATGTAAGAATACTAGAGGATATCTACAGTGGGTCTACAGCTACCATCATCCTCCATAGGGAGAGCAGTAAAATACCTATAAGGAAGGGTGTCAGACAAGGAGACACAATCTCTCCAATGTTATTTACAGCATGCTTAGAAGAAGTATTCAGAACGTTGGATTGGGAACAGGTGGGAGTAAGGGTTAATGGAGAATACCTCAGCAACCTCAGATTTGCTGATGACGTTGCCTTGCTAAGTAACTCGGGGGACGAATTGCAAAGCATGCTTTCCGCACTGGGCGACCAGAGTAGAACCGTGGGCCTGAAAATTAATATGCAGAAAACTAAAGTAATGATCAATAACCTCGGGACAGCACAGCAGTTTGAGATAGGTGGCGAGGCAGTGGAAGTGGTAAGCGAATATATCTACTTAGGCCAAGTTGTGACCCCATATCCCAACCATGAGGCAGAGATAATTAGAAGGATCAGAATGGGGTGGGGTGCATATGGCAGATATTCTCAGATATTGAATAGCAGCCTACCATTGTCGCTGAAGAAGAAAGTGTATGACAGCTGCATCTTACCGGTACTCACCTACGGGGCAGAAACTTGGAGGCTCACTAAGAGAGTTCAACTTAAATTGAGAACGACTCAGCGGGCAATGGAGCGGAAAATGATAGGTGTAACATTAAGGGACAATAAGAGAGCAGAGTGGGTCAGAGAGCAAACTGGTGTTAAGGACATATTAGTAGAAATTAAGAAGAAGAAATGGACGTGGGCAGGGCATGTAATGCGAAGGCAAGATAACCGCTGGTCATTAAGGGTAACAGAGTGGATCCCTAGAGAAGGCAAGCGTTGCAGGGGGCGGCAGAAAGTTAGATGGGCAGATGAGATCAAGAAGTTTGCGGGGATAAATTGGTCACAGTTGGCACAGGACCGAGGTAATTGGAGAATAATGGGAGAGGCCTTTGCCCTGCAGTGGGCGTAGATAGGCTGGTGATGATGATGATGATGATGATGACATCACTTTTAACGTAAACTTCGCTCAAATAAGCTATATAATTAAGAAAAAAGAGAATGGCCATGTGATTCAATAGCTCATTTCCCGCAACAGAACCTATGATGTCATACCAGACAGCTCTGCGATTGGTGGAAGGCGGCAAAAGCAAACGCAACTTAGGCACAATATATAAGCTTGCCGAACGAGCTATTTGCGCTTAATTTAGGGCAAATTCTTTTCAAAGCTCTAAAAATGGTGGGACAAACAGTGGGAGTTACGACAGCACACGTAAACATAGAAGTACCAATGCGTACTGCTGTTGGTACTGCGCGCACTATGCTTGGTTTAGCTGTACAGGTCTGCGGGGCTTCTGGATTGTTTCAGACGACACCGGCCGATTGACGCAAGCGGCGATGTCTTACGTAACCGTATTTGTCGAGCGAGCACCATGTTTCACGAAACCATTGCCTCAATGAGCAAAAGAAGCCAGGTACGAATACGTTCACAAACAATCCAAAGGCAGAAAACGGCTTGCTGCGGTGTGGTAGCGCTATCCAGGTTCACTAACGGTAAACATGGCCCTGTGATATCATGGCAGACCATGAAAACGCAGGATTTAGAACGGAAATTAAAATTCTAACTTGAAATATTTTCTCAGTGCATAAAGCATCGTTTGCATTCGGACAAGCGCTGGTGGCACTATAAAACACGAAATATTTCGAATAACATAAACTTGTGTTTTTTCTTCATGGCTCCTTTAAAGGGACACTGAAGTGATATGTAAACATTGCGGGATTACTAGCGCAAATTGTAGTCCGGAGTCCCCAGGCCATGTTTCGACCACTCTAGGCGCGTTTACGCGATTTTATTTAGTAGAAAAACTAATTCGAAAATGCTGTCCTCCTCTCTTTACGCTCGCCCATTTTCTGTGGCGTTTTCGTGTGACGTCAGGAGGGGATGAGGTGGCAATTGGCTGGCTGCGCTACTGCACGGCTCCCCGGCCTTCAGACAGAGTCAGTCGGCCCAGCGTTTCGTCCGCCGGCCGCCGGCGGGTCGTCGCAATCAAGGAGGTTAAAAAAAATTGCTTGGTCGCAATTCGTTCGCTTAGTTGAAACGAAGCCAGGACACGTTTGTGAATGGAAGAATGTGCCTTTCTTCACTTGGTTTGTTTGTACACTGTATCTAGCTCCAAGTCAAGGTCGCTTCACACAGGCGCTGCACAAGCGCACATGCGACGCTTCGCTGACTGGCACACCAGTAGGAAAATATAAGGCCTCTTGAAGGCGGGAGAAGAGTCAGCGAAGTTAATATAGGTACTAAATAAATAAAATTAACTGATATTTTTACCGTAGAGCGTAAAACTAGGGCGCGGGAAGCACTTTTTTGCGCTGGGCGAACAAGAACAGCGGTCAGCAGCACGACTACGCATCTGCGAACGCTTTTCCGTCTACGAAATGCAATTGCTAGACGTGAGCTACTGTGGAAACTCGGGCGACGCTTACTGCACGAGCGCAGTACAGCAAATAGTCACCTAAGCTGCTTGAAATGCCAAAACTAAATAAAAGTGTAAACCGGTTGTGCAATATATACCCTATATTAGAAAGGCCTGCGGATCCGGCTTCGTGGCCGAGTGGGCTGAGGCGTTATGTAGTTCACTGCAAATGTTTTGCAAGTCACAAGTTCGAATCCCCGCGGGTACGTGCTTTTTTTTTGTAAGTTAACTTTTATGTTTTCCGCCGATGTTTTCTATATTGAGTTCACCTTTTTTTGGGCCGCAACGTTCATGTCTACACGATCTAGTTCACAAAACACGCGCAGGCTGGCACTGGCGCGCTAGCGAGTTCTCGTTGGCGTGCTGTTGCCATAAGCACCGACTGCTTGCAGGCAGTGGGCACAGGCCAGAATGAACAGACCCTTGGCCTGGTGCGAACACGCTTTTTACGATACAGGCATGAGGGAGGCAAGCTCCAAATATGGGGGAAAAGCGCATGACATTTGGGCGTCTGCGGGTACGCGGAGGGCGTTCATGCACTGCGTAGGTCTCGGCTAGTGAATGCTACGACTACAAGCCGTCCTGGGAGGCTTATCTTGTGCATTTTACAGCCGCCAACATGGCAGAAGCGCGGTACGATGATTACTGAGATATTGAGAATGCCCATCCAACAACGCCATTGGTTATGTTTTACAGAACCGAAACCGAAACCGAAACGTGTTTGATTGCTAACCTTGGGCATCGTCCAATCACGGCGCCCCTCCTCTCAACGTCACTGCCTTAGTTGGTGCGGCCGCCGCAAACCGCGCATGGTAGTTTTTCTTCTTTCGCGCTTTGTAAAATAATTACCGATTTGTCAACCGGATAAACGATGAAAAGTGTGCTAATTTGAGCCAGTCTACGCAGTGCAAACAAAAACGGGAGCTTGACAAATTCACTTCAGTGTCCCTTTAAATACGCCCCGCTAAGCCGCCCCGTCTGGTGGTTGTCGGTAGGGGGGTTGGTGAAGGAGCTTTTCGAGCAGGTGGCGGTAGAAGCGATTCGGGTTACTTGTAAGAAGGTAGTCCCGCGGGAACATCTATTCTACCGCGCAGTGAGCGGAAGACTAAATAAACCGGGCCATCTCCGCAAACGTGAAGCTTGGGTAAAGGGGAAACATGCAATGTATAAGTGTATTCAAAGATGGTAAGTCTCTTGCCACACGGCGTACGGTTATATATGTGACATCCCAATTACGGAGACAGAGAAGTGAAATTCGAAACGGAGAACAGCAAATTTTAAAGTTAAAGCCCGTACGAAAATAAATAGAAGCAAGGAAGCATGTGCTAACGAAAAAAATTACACCATCTTCCCGTACGGGAACCCCGAGTAGTATGCAAAGCAGCCATGGGGTCGATTCAAGTGCCAATTAGTTTTCAGTTCGTCGTTTCCGTTAGGTTGAGGTACGTAACTACCGATATATTTACAGTTTGGTTTGCATGGTAACTACCACACTTTTCACTTACCGGAACTACGAAAGGGGAAGTTGTGTTGAGCCCATGGCTGTTTCGCATACTACTCAGGGTTCCCCTACGGGAAGATGGTGTAATTTTATTAGATGCGACGGGGCTATGTCCCTCCCTTGTCGTTGTTGCGCCGTCCACACCCCCACTGCGCATGCTTGGCTTGCTGAACGCCCGGTGGTGTCTTACCCTTTAATGGCTCCTGGAGCAACAGTGTTACCGGTGTCTTCCTGGGCCGGCCCAAGATGAGCCGAGCATGCGCAGTGGGGGTGTCGACGGCACCACAGCAACGGAGGGTGAGATGCTGGAGCATAGGCCGGCAAACTCACTCATGAGTGCACTCACGCACCCCCAACTCACCACTCACAAGTGAGTGCTGAGTGAGCCTCATTGTCGTTTTGGCCTGGTGAGTGCGAGTGCGAGTGCGTGCGAGAGCCACTCACGGTGAGCCCCGTTCACCACTCGCGAGTGCGAGTTCCACTGGCGGTGAGCCACGCTCAGCACACGCGAGTGCGAGCACCACTCGCGGCAAGGGAAACTCGCCACTCGTGAGTGCGAGTTCCACTCGCGGCGAGCCCCGCTCAGCACTCGCAAGTGGGAAAGCCGCTTTCAGTAAACCGCACTCACCACTTTCGAGTGCGAGTTCCACTCGTGGTGAGCCCCTTGGTCTTCCACCCGAGGGGCAGCAGAGCACGCAAGTCGACACCACCGCTCACCTTGAATGGCCAGTCTCTTCCGTGGTGCACCACGGCCAAATATCTGGGGCTCCTGGTCGACTGCAAGTTGTCCTGGATACCTGCTGTGAAGGTGCTCCGGCAACGCACAATGTGGGTCCACCAGGGCGTGCGGAGGTTGTTGGCGCGTGGTCAAGGCTGCACACACACCGTGGCCCTCCGGGTGTTAAACGGTATGGCGTCGTCCGCGGTCCTCTATGCTCTGCCTCTGGTGCAACTCAAGCCGCACCGGTGGGAGGAGTTGGAGGTGGATCAGCGCCGGGTTATCCGCCTTTGCCTGGGCCTTCCGAGCAGATCCCCGGTGGCGGCGACGTACACGGAGACAGGTTCCTGGCCAATCCAGATACGGGCCCTGCAAGTGGGGCTCCACCACATTCACCGCCTGCAGGGCACACCGGACGGCGCGGCACTCCTCCAGCGCTACCGTAGCCGGCCCAAGTCTCGCATGGGCATGCTAATTAGTACCTACGAGAGCCATATGGAGCTTGCCGCATCGGCCCCGCCTGGAGCCACCACTACCAGGCACGGGGCAGGCTCTACGCATCGCCAACACATTGCCGGGGGTCCGTGGCAAGTGGTCCACTCCACCCCAGGCCACCTACCAAGAGGTGGCCGCCCTGCTACAGGACGACGCTGCCGGACTTCTCCAGGTGTACACGGATGGCTCCGTGCAACAGTCGACGGGCAGAGCCGGAGCTGCCTGCACGGCCCTGAAACTTGGCACCAGCCGGGTGTGCAACCTCCCCTTCCCGGCCTCATCCACCTACGCAAAGCTGGCTGGACTCCACTTGGCCGCAGATCTTCTTCTAGAGCAGGGGGCCCATGACCGAGGGGCCATCCTCCTGACTGACTCTCCGTCTGCCCTCCTCCGTCTAAGAGCTGCCGACCAGCCAGCCAGCTCCAGTGGCTATGGGTAGCGGTCGCTGGCGGCCAAGCTCCATGCAGTGGAGTCCCAGGGGTGTCCAATGCGACTTCACTGGCTACCATCGCACGTGGGCATCACGGGCAACGAGGTTGAAGACGCCCTGGCCAAGGGCGCTGCTCGCCAGGCAGGGGTACCAGCCTCTCGGGATGTGGTGTCATTCGACGCTGCAAGGACTATCCTGTTCCGAGTGGTGGAGGGTCAACATTCAGATGCTCGTGTGTTCAGTGGTCAGGCCCCACGGCTCCTGCCCGGCCGCATCAGTAGAACACCCGGACGCTCCTACTTCGCCTGCGGCATAATTGCTGCAACGTGGGAGCCCGCCTGCACCACCAGGGCCGCCGGGCGTCCCCCACCTGCGCCGACTGGCCAGAGCCCGAGACGCTCGAGCACTTACTGTGCTCTTGCCGCCAGCACGACACCGCGAGAGAGGAACTCCGGACCGCATTCCAGCGACTCGGTGTACCAAGCCACAAGCTGGAAGACTTCCTGTTCCCCACGGGATCGGACGCTTTACGACGGGAGGTCGTCCAGCACCTCCTCAACTTCCTAGTTGTGACAAGACTAGTGCAGCGCTTGTAGCCATCTCGCCTAGGACGAAACGAACGCTACATAGACTGTGCCCCACTGTCTTCCTTCCTTCCTCTGTCTCTCTTCCTATCCTTCCCTGGACTGGGTTGTATGAGGGTGAACTCCCCGACTGAGTTCAACAATATCCCCAGCTCTTTTCTCTTCCCTTATTTCTTAATAAATCACCCCCCCCCGTTGACCACTCGCGAGTGCGAGTTGCACTCGCCGTGAGCCCACTCACCACTCGCGAGTGTGAGTTCCACTCGCGGCGAGCTCCGCTCACCACTCATGAGTGGCGAGTGAACGCGCGCTTCTTGCGCGTTGTGCGGGGCTTACCGCGGTGAGCATCACTCGCTGTTGGCATTCGTCGCAGGAGCCGCTTGCTGTGGTAATTGGTGCTGGTGATACCCACTCGTACGCACTGCCACTAGTTAATGGAACGACTGCCTTTAGCTTTGGGAATATGTGGCTACTCCCCTTTATAATTAAGGCACCCTGGAACCAACTCTCCAGTGACCTGTTGATTAAGGAATACGATTTAGATGGACGTCTGACGCCATATTGCGCTGATACTCTCACCGTCATGACTCATTGAGGGGCTGTTGCGCGCACTCTCGCCGAATGATGTTTCTGGCTCGCAGCGTTTTGTGCTGAAATTAGTGTCGGTAACGTCGTCGCAATAAAGCGATTGCACTTTCCTGTGCAATCGTGTACCGTGGTCTAGTGCCGTAGTACTTGGTGTACATAATTGGCAGGCTTGCTGCAGCTGTCAAATGGCCGGCTGTTCTGAAGCGCAAATTGTGAGTGCCCGTAATCGTTTGAAAAGCTATCGCAGATTTTCACAGATCCGCGTATCAGGATGGCCAAACGGTTCGGATGGGCGAGTTGCGGGTTGTCGAAGCAGTAGGTCATTTTCGAGGCCTTTGGCGTATTAAACCTATCAGTATTGGTCATTACTTGTTACGGCGGCGCTCTGTTATGATACTCGCTTCACGCGGACTTCGTCGTCGTCCGCATGCCGATGGCGTAGGGGTACTGTGACCCATGAGTGGTGTGACGAATGGTAAGCATTCTCGGCAGTCGGAGAGCGTAATTTGTGAGTGGGTGAGTGAGTGAATGAGTGCGTGCGAGCGTGCGTGCTTGTGCGTGTTCACGTGAGTGCGTCTGCATGCGTGTGCGCATGCATGCGAATTCGTATGTGTGTGCGTGCGCGCGCGTGTTCAAGTGCGTTGGTGTGTGTGTGCGTGCATGTGCGTTTGTGTGCGTGTGCTCGTGTATGTGTTCGTGTGTGTTACGTGCGTGTTCGATCTTGTGTGCGTGCGTGCTTGCGTGTGCATGCGTGCGGTTGTGTGTGTGCGAGGGTGCGTGCGCGTGCGAGCATGCGTGCGTGTGCGTGCGTGTGTCCGATCACTTATTCTTTCCGTTATTTCGTATAAACTTTCGACGTGAACTTGTCTCAGTGCCCGGTGCGGGCGCATGACGGTGTAGTTTAGGTTCAAGCTGCGGTTTTGCTTTGCGGCAGGCTGGCGCTGTTTAGGGAGGGGGACGGGAGGGAGGCGGGCGCCAGACAACTCGTCTTCATG